>NW_024429189.1:92516089-92996089 GCF_017639785.1 Mesocricetus auratus | reverse complement strand
ATAGATTCACATGGTTTAAAATTTCTTCTAATCCAGATATCTTGGTCACAGAGTTTCCAAATCTTTAGAGTTGTTTCTGCATATGCAAAAATGTGTTTCACTGTTTATAAACATGTGGTGGTCAATATATATACTCTTCCCAGCCTCAAAAACCTTTTGTTCTCAATTGTTAAATGATATCCTGCTATATTCACATCCTACAATATATGTGATGAAACACTAGTGGGCATTTAAAATGTTTCTTATAGCTTGATAGTAGAGAAAACTCAGAGGAAATCTGGATAAGTATGCTATTTCATAATGTTGGAGTATCCTGTGGAATGCATTTCAAGAAATTGAATTACCACATAAAAATGTGTGGATATCCATAGGTTGATAAATATTAGTTACATTTTAATCAGATAAAAAAGAGACACCTAGCCAGGCATTTGTGGTGCACACCTTTAATCCCAGCACTCGGGAGGCAGAGGCAGGTGGATCTCTGTGAGTTCGAGGACAGCCAGGTCTGCAGAGTGAGTTCCAGGACAACCTCCAAAGCAATACAGAGAAATCCTGACTCAAAACAAAACCTAGAGAGAGAGAGAGTGAGTGAGAGAGAGAGAGAGAGAGAGAGACCTAATCCCTTCTAAGAGACACACTGTCAATGATCAAAGTCATTCCCACCAGGATTTTCTCCTCTTAAAAATCTTAGTACTGCCTAACATGACCCTTCTGAACATGAAACGATCATAAATGGACTTTTTAAGGACATTCAATATACATGGACCTTTCAAGGACATTCAACATTTATTACATTCAAGATGTGATAGATGCTTACATGAAAAAGCTAATATAATGCAAACATGTGATACATGATAGTGATTATTAAATCGTGTTTGGGTAGGGAAATAATCGAGAGCTAGATTAGGGATATGTAATTATAAAATATTTAGAGCAGTAAATTTTGCTTAGTTTTGATTTTGTCACTTCCTCTATAGCTGGCTTTGACAATTCAGATTCTCATCTGTAAAATGGGAAAATAGTGTTTATTCCAGATGCTTGGTAGGATCTCTATGTGCCATAATTCATAAAACTGTTATTCTGTTTTCTGGCCCATATCAATAATATTTATTTTATTCAGTATTATTCATTTTAGAATAAATCTGGTTTGAGGAAGAAAGAGCCTACACCTGGCTGTAATTTTACCTCAGGTGTTGACAAACTATGTCTTGGAATAGAAAATTTCTCTCAGCATTGTTTCTCTTTTGAAAAGTATTTATAATAGCATCTGTTCTTTTCAAGTTCAGAATCAAATGCCAAACTGTAATACAAATGCCAGTAGTAAATTTAGGGAAGAATGGTTAGAAATTCACAAGTTTTGGTTTGCAGAAAAATAATGTGTTGTATTCATCACTTTATTTTGTAGTGGTTAGTGAGATTTAAGAATGTGCCTACCAATAGAACACATTGCTATATTTTTAATACCAAATCTTAATTCACAAGTAAGCAAATGTTAATTCACAAGTACTAGTATTTCAAAAAGGGCTATAACAGGACACGTACTATTTCAGGTCAGATACTGCTCTCAAAATGAATTTAATCAGGTCAAGATTTCCCACCATTTTAGGTGCCAAAGGTACAAGTAGTGTTCTGTGAGCTTGAGAGCAAATGCCAGGGGTTGTATATAAATTCATTTCTTTGGTCAAATGGATGGAAAAAATGCATGTCTCATGACAAGGTAAGGTCTCTACACTGGTGACAAATGAAGATGACATTGTGAATGACATGACCTTTGCTACCAGCTGATTATCACCTCTTGGAACACTCATGCTTTGCTTAGTATGCTACTGAACTGACGAAATACGGATGTGGGTTCTATCCTGAGTCACATGAAAGATGTCTCTAAAGGCTTTGGTCTTGGGAGCCAAGGCTATGCAATTGGTAGTTTCAGGGCCCCACATCGAGGGTTCATATGTTGGGGCCCCATGTTGAGGGGATATCTTTCAGGGACCAATGTTGGGCACCATCTGCCTTGACACCCAAGCAAACCAAGGCACATAACTGCCATGCTAGGCATGCAAACTGTCCTAGGACACCCAGGCTTATTGAATGTGGTTGCCACAGGCTTTGGGGCTCTTTGTTGTTGGTACTGTGGACCTGGCTATGATGGACCCTTAACCT
Source organism: Mesocricetus auratus (assembly GCF_017639785.1). NCBI lineage: Eukaryota > Metazoa > Chordata > Mammalia > Rodentia > Cricetidae > Mesocricetus > Mesocricetus auratus. The sequence continues at coordinate 92,993,929 of NW_024429189.1, read as the reverse complement.
CTGTCTCTCACGTTCAGAGGAACCGTTGCCAAGTCCCTCAGTGTTATCAAGTCTCATTACTCTTAGAGATAGTAGGGACAGGGATGCTTGTAAAAAAATGAACTACTCAGTTCTCCCTGCCATTGCCTCTTCATTGACCTCTTGCAAGTTACTTGATGTGGAAGACAGGGTCAAGACAACCAGTTAGAACGCCTGTGATCCCATAGGGCCTGAATCCAAGGAGTAGTGAGTGAGCTCAGTGCTGCTTCAAGTTCCAGCCCCAGACATAATTTTTTTGCTCTCTGCTAAATGGTTTTGTAGCTAGATAGTGGTGGAGGTGTGTGTCCAGGTAGTTGTACTTCAACAACCCTGTGAGATGCACATGGATTCAGACTTTGGAGCCAAAGAAAAGGAATTCTAGCCACAGTGTGCAGCTTGACTGTTAAATGGTTAACAGTAAATAATGTGTATATGATTTCATCTTTGGAGGGGATACTTAGTTTTGTTTACAAAATAGAAGGCATATGTTATCAGCTTGGATATGTGAATACAGTGGAAAAGTGGAGAGCCAAAGTAACTGAACGGTTGTAGTGCCCATTATAAAGTGAGAAACTGAGAGATACCATCTGTTTGTGAAGGGAAATGGACTTTTTATCATTTATAAGACTGTCATAAAGTTTCCAAAATTACAATGTAATTGCCCTAAAGATGGGGGATGATCATGTGAAATCAGCAAAAAGCCAAAAGATGGAGATCAGGTTGGAGTTCTCAAATGGACAAAAGTATGTGGTGAATGCACTGCGTGACACTATCCTAAGGGTATGAGAACAAACACCTACTCATCCCAGATAGGGAACTGATGATAGACCAAAGTAACAATACTACTAAGGTCCATCTTTGTGAGCCAATGAGTTTTATTAGGGTATGAGTATTTATAGGAAAATGGGTGAGGGGTTACTTACAGGAGCAGAATATTTTACACAGCTGCATCACCAGAACATGCCTTAGAGTGGCAACAGCTCACAAAAGCTGGAAACTTTCACAACCTACAGACAGCTCAGCAGGTTGGAGTGTGTCCTTTCCAGGTAGCTCAGTTGGTCTGAGGCTCTCCCAGGCAGCCTGGCTGGTCTCTGTCCCTTCCAGGCAGTGTTTTTGATCTGAGGGTGTCCTTCATGACTTATAAACATCTATACTGTTTGTGGAAGGAGGGGTCTGTTGAATCTGTTTGGTTTCAGGGACTTCCTGAAGCTATTCTGAGTTGTTTATTCACTGAATTTAAGGATCATCCTGTGGACAGAATGTTTCACCTCCTTTTTAACATTCTGTGTTTTAATGAACGTCCCTCCAAGATGGAAAGCCTTCCTCTGCTACACAGCAGTGTGTGAATGTATATTAGAGATTTTCTACTTTTCAAACAAGCTGGGATGAATTAATGGTTGTAGATTCTTTTTAAAGTGAGGTAATTGCAACCTCATGAAAAGTACAAAGGTCAAAAATGAAAAGACAACAATGGATTATTGTTGGAAAAATTTGGCTTAGTGGTGGTGTTCTCTTACAGAAAAAGGAGGGTGTGGACTTGTCAGGCAAATCTCAATCAGAAAGAACACTTCATTTCCTTGACCACAATCTGACGGAATCCATTGAGCTGGGGGACCCCAAAGTACATGAATTCCTTCGCTTACTTGCTCTCTGCCATACTGTAATGTCAGAGGAGGACAGTGCAGGTAAGTGAAATGTGTTTGAATAGTGAGCGTTTAAAAAAGCATAACACAGATAAGCACTGCTATTAAAATGCAAAGATTTCTGAACTAAAGATAGAATATTCCAGACGTTTTCTTGTCACCAGTATTTTTGTTTATAACCTGAATGCTTCTCATAAATAAGGATTTTTTTTGATTTTTACGAGACAGGGTTTCTCTGTATTGTTTTGGAGGCTATCGTTCCAGCCCGGCCTCGAACTCACAGAGATCCGCCTGCCTCTGCCTCCCGAGTGCTGGGATTAAAGGCGTGCGCCACCACCGCCCGGCTTAGGAATATTTTATTTTTTATTAGTTTTATTTTACTTGCCCCTATGTGTGTCTGTATACCACTTGTGTGCAGGGCTCATAGAGGCCAGAAGAGGGTATCCAATCACCTGGGACTGGGGTTACAGCCAGGCATGAGCTGCTATATGGGTGCTGGGAATTGAACCTGGGTTGTCTAAAAGACCAGTCGGCATTCTTAACTGCTGAGCTATCTATCACTCCAGTCCTCATAACACTTTAAAGAAAAAGACACAGTACCAATGGAAAGCTAAAGATCTAAATATGTCCATCAACTAGGATGAAATGCTTCTTCTGATTGAGCACCACATGTGCCTGTGAAACTTGTAGTACCCAGAACAAACAGGGAGGGAGATACAGTTGAGTCACAGCACATGAGCTTCTAATGGATTAAGATGACTATAGAATGAGGATACATCTACATCAAAACACTGGTCATCATGCTGATCAAGGCCTTTTTACATGCTGCATGATTGTTTGGAGCTCAGGGTTCATAAAATGCAACAAAACCAGCTGGCTTATGTTACATTTTGATGCTGGGAGGCAATCGATGATGCCAGAGAATCAACTTCTTTCCAAGTCTAATAGTCTCACCTGTAAGTTTTGTTTCTTCTTGCTGCCAAGTATTAAGTTAAAATTACTACCCAAGGAAGTAATAAGTGCTGGATTAACCCATTCTTTAGATTTTTAATTGCTTTGAAGATTCACATAATTATATTTATGGCTTTAATTGATCTTTATAATATTAACACCACAAGAAATTATTATATTCCCTTCTGGGAATTGCCTTAAGGAAGCCTCTTTTATTTCTGCCTTTTGAGTTTATTTCATTTCCCAAACCCTATTTCATTTTAATAGAAATCTGTTTTCCATTAATGTTATGATACTCGTTAGATCTCATTGAGGATATTAATTATACTTAATTTGAAATTTGCCTTTGTTTCATCCAGTATGCTATATTTTATTGAGTGTGTTCTCTCTGCCTTTCTCTGTTTTTGTCTCTCTCTTGGTCTCTGTCTATTTCCCTCCCTCTCTTCCCCTCCCTCTCTCCTTGTGCATCTAACTTTCATGTTGTTCTCAAACATTTGGTTATTTCTGGTTGTCTGTTCCTCTTTGTATGAGAGAATCCCTGCTTGGTGACTGCCTTTTATTACTGTATTCTGTTGTTTAGGATTGTATGGATGAAGCCTTCTGGATGTGGGGTTCTCTGTTCTGGGAGTCATACCACCTATGTTGCTGTCTTGCTTTTCCAGGGCTGGCACAAGGAGTCTGCTAGGGATCTTATTAGAGATAGAAATGTATGTAGATTCCCTTTCTCATTTCCCCTCCTAGTCTATGGTAGTCTGACACTACTGTGCTCTCTCACCTCTGGTCTTGGGTCCTAGACTCAGATCTTGATCTTTTTTTGAGGTCTCCTGAACACAGGGCAGAAAAATAATTTTAAGGATGCATCTTGGGGAGAAGTATTGCTTCAGCCTGTCATCGGGGCAAACTGGCTGGAAAGGGAGCACAGTGGCCCAGCAGTGCTGAGTGGAGTTCTTTAAGTAGTTTTACTAATGATGCCTTCAAGATTCTGTTCCCATCTGTTGACTGAGTTTGGAGACTATTGGTGCTTTCTCTTGCTTCTGCCTCCAGTTTCTTTTGCAAACATTTTGAACTATGATTATTTTCCCTCTATCTTCATTTCTTTATTGATCATTTGACATTTTCTCTTTCTGATAGTTCTCATATTTGTAGGTTCATTTTCAATTCTAGCATTATTAGACATTTACATTGTGCTACAATTCAATGCATTGAAGTGCCCAGATCTTGAAAGTATGTGCACGGATGAACATGAATAAACACTGAAGTTTGATGAGATTTGACAGTTCCAAATATCCCTAGAAGCACTGCCTGGATCAAGGCATCCATCAATGCAGCAAGGTTACTCCTGGCATTTCCATTCAGTTTCTATCAACTCCAGCCCACCCAAGCTCTGTTGTGACTTCTAACACTAAAGATGAATTTGCAATTCTTGTCCTCCACATGAGCAGAATTGTACAATATAGACTGTGTGTCATGTTCTGTCATCAGTGCTGGTATCTCAGTTACTAATTTCTTTTTTAAATTAAAGTAGCATTTCCCTGTGTGAACATGCCACAACCCTTTCCCGTACTCTGTTAATATATGGTTAGATGATTCCAGCGTTTGTGAGTAAAGTTGCCACAAACACTTCTTATGTCTTTTAAAATTATTTGTTTAGAAAATTGGAAGGAGGATGTCTAAATACTTAGGAATGGAAATTTTCAGCTCATCATATATGGATATGTTTAAACTTCTAAGAAACTGTTCAGCTGTTTTCTAAAATATTAGTGTATCCTTTTATACCCCCACTATGCATGAATGAGAGCTCTAGCAATCTGTACTCGCCACTCAACCTTTCCTGTGATTACTCTCACATTTTAGCTCTTCTTATGGCTGGTTAATATCTCGTGCCACTTTAAAGGATTTCTGAAGAGACAAGAGTTAGAATTGTGCATGATTTCAATTGTTTCTAGCTCTTGTCTCAAGACACCGAATTCCACTGACAGGGTAATGTCTTCAGGGAATGTGAACTTGCTTTCATTTCAAAGCTTTCATTGTGGAAATGTATAGTTCAGGCTCCAACAAATCTTTATATGTTATAGAACATTGCAAACTAAACTTTTCTGTATAAGTGTCACTTATAGAGAAGGAGAGAGTTCAAGTCTAACAGTTTTAATACTTCAAATTCGGCTCGTGGTAGAGGACATGGCTATACATGTGTGGCATTTTTTTCATGGGGAAGATATTTGGAGAGGTTGTGTGTTTTTTTTTTTTTATCTCTACAAGTTTCAGAACAAGAGAGTGGGAAATCCAAGTACTTTGGGAAGGTGGCTTTTGTTTTTTCAAGATAAGGTTTCTTTGTTATTTTGTCTTTGCCCTACCTTTTCTTTCTTAGACGCTTCTTTTTTCTTTTTGTCTTTTCATAGTTTTAGTCCTTTTGAATCTTGCTACTTTGGAAACAATGTACCTTTATTATTTAGTGGTTAATACTGGGATTTTAACAATAGACCCATGAAAGCTGGAGGCATCTTTTGATTAAAATAAAGATCCTTCAGTGGTTATCAACCCTGTCCTGGCACATGGGATATTCTCACCATAGTCTCCATTCCTTTAAAAACTCACTGGTGCTATTTTTATAACTATAGTCAATGCTTGTGTGTTTCATTCATATCTGTAACATTTATTTCTTCTTTAATCTGTAAATGATGTTTATCTATCTATTCTTTTTTTTTTTTTTTTGGTTTTTACGAGACAGGGTTTCTCTGTATTGGAAGCAATTGGTCCAGCTTAACCTCGAACTCACAGAGATCCGCCTGCCTCTGCCTCCCGAGTGCTGGGATTAAAGGCGTGTGCCACCACCACCTGGCTATTCTTTTTTTTTTTTTTATAAATTTTTACCTACTAGAGGTAAATTTATGGCTTTCCTATTGCTAGTAAACTATGAGAGATTCTGAAGTAACTGTTTTATTCTTTTTTTTATTTTTCTGAAACAGAGTCTTGCCATGTATCCCTGACTAGGTTGGTATTTACTGTGTATTTCAGGCTGCCCTTGAACTCATGGAAATCTTCCTGCCTTAGCCTCTTGACTGATTCATTTTTGGACTTACTTATAAATGTATATTCAAGAATATAAGCAGAGAAGTAGGGTTTAATTTTTCATGAGGAATCATAATATGCCTACTAATAGAAAACCCAATTATTAACAATTTTCCTGAGCACTATAAACAGTAAATATGGACTTACATATACTTGTATCTTCTAATTCATTTTTCCTAACATATTTTTTTGTAAATGGAATTGCTTTCAGTGTAAGGTATTTTTAATCTTTCTGCATGCTTCATTCTTTCTCTTTCCTCTTAGCTCCACCCCCGGCAATACACTATTGAGCAACAAGTCTTTAACATCTCGGTTTACTCCTTTATGTTTTGGTGGATATTTATGTATTTGCTCTCATAAAATGGTCAGAAGAATATCTGCTTCCTCACTTCTTGTTTAATCTCTTTAATGATCATATCATCTCTTTCAGCCATAGGTCCTATCAGTATAAAAATGAAAATATTTATTTAAATAATCATTACTTCCAAGGGCATACTCTCAGGATCACATGAGTTAATATATTACAATGTTTTAGTTAGAACCTCTGGTCACTGAAAGTGAAGAACTATGATCAATGACCAAGAAATTTTTATCACAGTAGAGAGACAGATTTACAATTGGACAGTTTGTTGCAGGAGGGAGAAGGGCTGCATGGTAGTATGCATGAAGACTTGTGGTATTCCAGGGCTTCATGTGGTTGATGGGTGGACATTATCTAAAGACAGGGAAATATTTAGAGTTGATGCCAGAATTGGGTATGAAAGAATGCATTGGGATTAGCATTGCAATTATGAACGTAAGTTATTGCCCTCAACACTGAATGTGTTTCTCTCTTTTCATTTTAGGAGAACTGGTTTACCAGGTTCAATCACCCGATGAAGGAGCTCTAGTTACTGCTGCTAGAAATTTTGGGTTCATTTTTAAGTCTCGGACTCCAGAGACAATAACAGTAGAAGAATTGGGAACACCTGTTACTTATCAGTTACTTGCCTTTTTGGATTTCAGCAACATCAGGAAAAGGATGTCTGTCATAGGTATGTTTGTTAGCTGAGATTATCATTGATCTTTTTTTGACGTCTCTGTAATTGTGTTGGTGCTTTTCAAGGCTAACAACTCTCGGTTATATGCTACATTTTTGTGACTTTATGAACTCTGGTGGTCTTCAACTTAACCTCCTAAGTGTAATAATTTGTGAATAAAATTCAACAAGAGCTTATTCCATGCCCAACATTATTCCGATTCTCTACCCAAGGTAACCGCTTTGTCACAACAACCCTAATAAAGTACATGGTATGCCCATTGTATAAATAGTCAACTGAGATATAGAACAGTTGAGCAACTTGCCTGTCTGAGTCCACAAAGGTTACCAGCTGCATGCTGTCACACCTGCCATGGGTTCATATGTAGTGGAGTCAAATCTAGAATTCTGACTGGAGAGCTGCTCAGCTCTGGTTCAGGAGAATTTCTGAATGGTGTATCTTGTTCTGGTTGTTGTGGGCCTCATTGGCCATTCTCACACCGTTTATCATTTCTGCTCAGCATGATTGGATGCTCTCACGACATTCATTATTTATATTATCCCATTGCTGGAGATGATGGCTTATTACTGCAGTTAGAACCACATCATACCCAAGCTTTTCTAACCCAGTGCTAACCCTCAGCACCATGCCAGTATCCTCAGACTAGTTGTGTACTCCTTTCCCAGTCCTCTTACATCTTCAAGCAGGTTTTTAAAATAAATGTTTAAAAAGTGTCCCTTTTTATTAGTTCTTTGAGAATTTCATATAATGTGCTTTGATCACCTTTACTCCTTCTCCTCCCAGAGCAGTGTCCTCCTTCCCTACCCACCCTACTCTTTCCTCTTTTTTCTCTCTCTTTAATCTATCAAGTTCAATTTCTACTGCCCATATGTTCTTGAATGTGTGGGCTTCCACTGGAGTGTGGGCAACTTTCCATGGTCTACACTCTTAAAGAAAACTGATTCTTCCTCTCCCAGAAGAACAATTTCAAGTAATTCCTTGGCTAGGGGACTTGGTGTCCACCCCTTCCCCACTCTATATTTCTATGTTGGGATTTTGTCTGCCTTGTGCTTGCACAGGTCTTCTGCATGGGTTCATATGTGCTGCTGACCCACTATGTTTGGAAGATATATTTTTTGTAGTCATCTTCTCTTTGTGAGTCAGACTCTTTCTGCTCCCTTTTCTGTAGTGATGCCTGAGCTTTGGGACAAGGAGTATGATATAGATGTCCCATTTAAGGCTGAACATCCCACAGTCTCTCATTCTCTGTATATTGACCAGTTATGGGTCTCTATGCTACTCACTATCTACTGAAGATAGAAGCTTCTCTGGTGAGGGTTATTGCAACAGTGTGTTACCCTCACACAGGACACAAGAAACTAAAGGAAAAGATTTTAAGTCATTTGTCTGAGAGTATCACATAGCACAACTTTTTTAAAATTAATTTTTATTTAAATTAATAACAATCTTATTTTACATACCGATCCCAGTTCCTTCTCCCTCCTGCCCTCCCATTCCCCCAACCATTCCTATATCTCATCCCTTATTCACTCCTCAGGGAAGGTGAGACCTCCCGTGGGGGATAATCAAAGTCTGTCACAACATTTGAGGTAGGACCTAGGCCCTCCTCCATGTATCTAGGCTGAGAGAGTACCTCTGCAAAGGGAATGGGCTCCCAAAAACCTTTCATGCACTAGGGATAAATACTGGTTCTACTGCCAGAGGCTCCATAGACTGCCCAGGTCCTCCAACTAACACCCACATTCAGGTGGCCTGGTTCAGTCTTATGCTGGTTCCCCAGCTGTCAGACCACAGTTCATGAGCTCCCACTTGCTCAAGTCAGCTATTTCTGTGGGTTTCTCCAGCCTGGTCTTGACCCCTTTGCTCATTACTCTTCCCTGTCTACAACTGGATTCCAGGAGTTTGGCTCAGTGCTTCGCTGTGGATCTCTGCTTCTGTTTCCATCAGCTACCGGATGAAGGTTCTATGATGGCATTAAATGTAGTCATCAGTCTCATTATAGGGGAAGGGCATTTAGCATAGCCTCTTTAATATTGCTTAGATTCTTAGTTGGGTTCATCCTTGTGGATCCCTAGAGATTTCCCTAGTGCCAGATTTCTTGTTAAGCCCATAATGGTTCCTTCTATTAAGATATTTCTTTCCTTGCTCTCCTTCTCTGTTCTTCCCAACTGGACCTTCCTAATCCCTCATGTTTTCCTCGACCCTCCCTTTCTCCCCTCCTCTTTCTCCTACCTCCCTTCCTCCTAGCCCTGCTTCCAATTTACTCAGGAGGTCTTGCCTCCTTCTTCTTCTTTGGGGATCTATGTGTGTCTCTCTTAGGGTCCTCCTTATTTCCTAGCTTCTCTGGAGGTATGGATTGTAGGCTGGTAGGCTGTTAATCCTTTGCTCTATGTCTAATATCCACATATGAGTGAGTACATACCATGTTTTTCTTTCTGTGTTTGGGCTTCCTCACTCAGGATGGTTTCTTTTAGTTCCATCCATTTGCCTGCGAATTTCAAGATTCCATTTTTTTTTACTGATGAGTAGTACTCCATTGTGTGAATTATCACATTTTCTTTATCCATTCTTTGGTTGAGGCATCTAGGTTGCTACCAGGTTCTGGCTATTACAAGTAAAGCTGTTATGAACATAGTTGAACAAATGTCCTTGTGGTATGAATGTGCATCCTTTGTGAACTTCTGGAGGCATCACCATCCCTGACTTCAAGCCCTATTATAGAGCTATAGTAAGGAAAGAAGCTTGGTATTGACACAAAACAGACAGGTAGACCAATGGAATTGAATCGAAGACGCTGATATTAATCCACATACCTATGAACACCTGATTTTTCACAAAGAAGCTAAAATCATACAATGGGAAAAAAGAAAGCATCTTCAGCAAATGGTGCTGGCATAACTGGGTGCTAACATGTAGAAGATTGCAGATAGATCCTTATCTATCACCATGCACAAAACTCAAGTTCAAATGGATTAAAGATCTCAACATAAATGCAGCCACAATGAACCTCTTAGAAGACAAAGTGGCAAGTACCTTGAACACAGTGGCACAGGAGACTAATTCCTGAACATAATAACAGTAGTACAGACACCGAGATCGACAATTAATAAATGGGATTTTCTGAAACTGAAAAGCTTCTGTAAGACAAAGAAAATAGTCAACAAGACAAGGTGGCAGTGTACAGAATGGGAAAAGATCTTCACCAACCCCACATCTGACAGAAGGCTGATCTCCAAAATATACAAAGAACTCAAGAAACTAGACCTCAAACTACCAAATAATCCAATTAAAAAGTGGGGTACACAACTAAATAGAGAATTCTCAATAGAGGAATCTAAAAATGGCTGAAAGACACTTAAGAAAGTGCTCAATATCCTTAGCCATCAGGGAAATGTAAATCAAAACAACTCTGAGATACCATTTCACACCAGTCAGAAAGGCTAAAATCAAAAACACAATGACAGTTTATGCTGGAGAGGATGTGGATAAAGGGTAGTACTCCTCCACTGCTGAAGGAAATGTAAACTTGTACAGCCACTTTGGAAATCAGTATGGTGGTTTCTTAGGAAAATGGAAATGAGTTTACCTCAAGATCCAGCAATTCCTCTCTTAGGCATATACCCATAGCACAACTTGTTATACAGCCAGTCAGATGCAGAGAAAATAATCAAATCTGGGATTGTCTTTTTTAAAATTTGGTTGTGGGACAAAGCTCAACGATAAAGTGCTTATCTAGGACACACAATCTCTGTGTTCATTCCCTGAAAAACAAAAAGGCTACTCCTCAAATAAAGGCTATTTCTATTGACTGCTTGGTTGTTTACTTGCTTTTGATACTTGCATATTTTTGAAGTACTAGGATAATGGTTCCCAACGTTTAGCTTCCATTAGAGTAAGTTGAAAAGATATTAAAGCACAGATCACTTGGCTTTGGCCACTGGTGTGCGACTTAGTTACCACTATCAGTGCTTCATTAGAGGTCTTGTCAGTGCTTACTTGAATTATTGCAGTGTCTTCAAAACTGTCCCCATTAAAATAATTACCTCTATGCTGGCAATATGCTACTCTTTCTAAACCATAGACCAATTATATCATCACCTAAAAAATTCTGGCTTCCCAGTATTCACAGGGCAATGCTTCTGGTGTGACTTGCAACCTATTTTTCTCTAATTTCTAAACTTTGTACTCAAGTGTCATCACACCTCACCTTTCCTGAGATGCATTGTAAACTTTTACACTCTGTGTACATGTTTTTTGATGCATATATAGAACAATCTTTTCCTCTAATTCCTTTTTGCTGAAAATGCCTTCTAATCTGATAATGTACAATTTAAATGTCATTTGTTCTTATTTTCCAAGTAACTGTTTCTTATGGTATTCCCTAGAATGTTTTGTTTAATACAGCAGTGAGATTCTGTCTTCTGGGATTCATGGTTATAGCAGCAGCATACAGGCTGGGTGCTACCTGAGGTCAGGTAGCCTTATCTTCATACCGACCAGGTCCAAGCACCATACTAGTGCGTAATCCCTACAAATATTAATTGAATGAAATTCAAGCTGATACTTTGTAATTTAAGAACATCTTGGCCATTGTATTAAATGGATTCCTACTATGGAAAATGTATATATCCACAATGGTAGGGTTTGGGGTCTTCACCGGAAAATCATATGGAGAGATTTTTCTGAGGCTACTCATTTTAATTTTTCTTATGATAACAGGCCACAGGCAGTTTCCACCTACTAAGAAACACACAGACTGTTCTGGATGTTGGCTTAGCACTGCATCAGTAGGAGCTATCCTCTATTTACAACCCCAGGGGAGATGTCAGTGGTACTCAGTTGGCTCAACATGGATTTCATTTTGCTCTGATGGTGTTGACAAAAACCTAAGATTGTTATGTGGGGAGAAGTTTGGCTTTTGCTCAGTATCGGTCACCATTACAGGCTGTGGGGAATTCTCAGCCTAACCGCAGACATCAGATGTCTGCCTTAATGGATCCCACATGGGAAAGGGCAATGCTCAGTGCAGAGTGGGGCTGTCAGGCTTCATTCTGGCTGCTTGGTTTTCAATGGTGGGGGGGGGATTCAAAAGCGACTGTCCTAGAGCAGAAAAGTCTATTTGATTCTAGGCAGGAAGCAAAGCCAGCCTCCTGATTGTCATGTGGCATGTTCTATGGGGACAATACCCTTGTGAGGGCTCAGACACTGCTGCTGTGGACTCTCCCTCAGTGCTCCATGCCATTTCTTCCCTTTCTTCCTCTTCTTCCTTCTTCGTTTTCTACCTTATTGTTTGTTTGTTTTTGGAGTCTGTCATTCAGAGGCAGACACCCACAGCTAAACACTGAACTGAACTCCTGGAACTCAGTGACAGAGAAGGAGGACTGATGAGCAAAGGGGTCAAGACTGGGCTGGTTTAACCCATAGAAACAGCTGACCTGAGCAAGGGTGAGCTCTTGAACCCCATATTGATGGCTGTGAATCCAGCATGGAACTGATCCAGACCCCCTGAATGTGGTGGGTACCAGTGAGGAGGCCTAGACAATCTGTGGAGCCTTGGGTAGTAGATCAGTATTTATTCCTGGCATACAAATGGACTTTGGGTGCCCATTCCACAATGAGGGATGCTTTCTCAGCCTGGACTCTTGGGGGAGGGCCTAGGCCCTGCCATGAATGAAATGACAGACTCTGGAGATCCCCCATAGAGGGCCTCACCTTCCCTGGGGATCAGAGTAGGGATTGGGTTGGGGGCTGGAGGGCCTAGTGGAGGGCCGGGGGAGGAGGGGAGGGAGAGGGAGCTGGGATTGACATGTGAAGCAAGCTTGTTTCTAATTTAAATAATAAATAAATAAATAAAACAAAACCCCCAACTTATTAAAGTATAGTTTCAATACCAGCATGCTTAGCTTTCAATTGAGGACAAGAGCTCCTATTAAAGTTAGTGCCATTTAAATAAAAATTGTTTTCTATAGTATTTTGTCAAAGGTTATAGAATGTGCTGATTAGCAAACATATGAATCTCATGATACCAATTTAGTATGTTAAGGTCTATAGATAAGAACAAACAAGCAAGCAAGCAAACAAACATCAACAACAAAATGATTGAATAGAGGAAAGTGGCAGATAATCATTAAAGAATAAGTTATGTTGACTCTCAAAATCCGATGTGAGTTGAAGAATTTTCAGATGTAAATGTTGAAGAGATTATGAGTCTAACAGTCAGGTGTGGTGCTCACCGTAATCCCAGCACGTAGAAAGTCTAAGGGTAGCTCTGGGCTATACAGTGGGACCCTATCTCACCCTCCTCAAATCATCGAACGTTTATAGAAAGATTGTAACTACTAAAGAAAAGCAAGAGCTTCATTAGCTATGCTCAGCACACTGTATTCCAGATTCCTCCTGGCTTGAGCAGATACACAGCCCTATGGGCTCTCAGCCTTGGGTCTATCGTGGCTCTCTGTCTCCCTTGACCAGCTTTTCTAGCTACATGATGTGGTGCAATTTGTCTTTTTCTTTTTCCTTTCTTTTAATTTAAATTAGAAACAAGCTTGTTTTACATGTCAATCCCAGTTCCTCTCTCTCCCCTCCTCCTTTGTCCCTTACTGGCCTCCTATTCCATTCACTTTCTGCTCTCCAGGGAGGGTGAGGCTTTCCATGGGGATTTTCAAAGTCTGTCACATCATTTGGAGCAGGGCCTAAACCCTTCCACTGGGTCTAGGCTGAGAGAGTATCCCTCTATGTGGAATGTGCTCCCAAAGTCCATTCGTGTACTAAGGATAAATACTGATCCACTACCAGAGACTTACCCAGACCTCCAAAATGACATCCTCGTTCAGGGGGTCTGAAACAGTCCTATACTGGTTTTCCAGCTATCAGTCTGGGGTCCATGAGCTCCCCCTTGTTCAGGTTAGCTGTTTCTGTGGGTTTCTCCAGTCTGGTCTTGACCCCTTTGCTCATCACTTCTCCCTCTCTGCAAAAGGATTCCAGGAGATCAGCTCAGTGTTTAGCTGTGGGTGTCTGCTTCTGTTTCCATCAGTTACTGGATGAAGGTTCTAGGATGGCATATAAGGTAGTCACCAATCTCATTATCGGAGAAGGGCATTTAAGGTAGCCTCTCCACTATTGCTTAGATTGTTAGTTGGGGTCATCCTTGTAGATCTCTGGACATTTCCCTGGTGCCAGATTTCTCTTTAAACCTATAATAGCTCCCTCTATTATGGTATCTCTTTTCTTGCTCTCTATTCTTCCCCTGACTGGATCTTCCTGCTCTCTCGTGTCTCCTTGTCCCCTCCTCTTCTCCCCTTCTCTTTCTCCTAACTCTCTCTCCGCTCCCCCCATGCTCCCAATTAGTTCAGGAGATCTTGTCCTTTTACCCTTATCCTGGGAACTATGTATGTTCCTCTTAAGGTCTTTCCTACCTTCTCTGGCAGTGTGGATTGTAAGCTGGTAATCCTTTGCTCTATATCTAAAATCCATATATCAGTGAGTACATACCATGTCTCTCTTTTTGTGACTGGGTTACCTCACTCAGGATTGTTTCTTCTAGTTCCATCTATTTGTCTGGGAATTTCAAGATTCCATTGTTTTTTCCCACTGAGTAGTACTCCATTGTGTAAATGTACCACATTTTCTCTATCCATTCTTCAGCCGAGGGGCATCTAGGTTGATTCTAGGTTCTGGCTATTACAAATAAAGCTGCTATGAACATGGTTGAACAGAAATCCTTGTTGTATGAATGAACATCTTTTGGGTATATGGCTAAAAGTGGAATTTTCCTGAGGAAACTCCATACCGATTTCCAAAGTGACTATAGAGAGTTTGCACTCCCACCAGCAGTGGAGGGGTGTTCCCCTTTCTCCACATCCTTTCCAGCATAAACTGTCATTGGTATTTTTGATTTTAGCCATTCTGACAGGTGTGAGATGGTATCTCAGAGTTGTTTTGATTTACATTTCCCTGATGACTAAGGATGTTGAGCATTTTCTTATGTGTCTTTCAGCCATTTTAGATTCCTCTATTGAGAATTCTCTATTTAGTTCTGTACCCTGTAAAGAGAAGCCTTCCTGCCAGCCTATTCCAGAGCTGCATCAGTCCCAAATAAAAACACAAGAGGCTACATTAATTATGAAACTGTTGGTCTTGCTTGCTTCTTACTGGCTAGCTCTGACTTAAGTATTTATCCCATAATTGTTAATCTAAGTATTTCTCTTACCGGAGCAAAGATTCCGGGCTTCTTATCCCTATGGTAGTTACATCTTGACTCCCTGTGTTTCTCCTACCCAGAGTCCCACCTATCTTGCTTCCCTATTGGCCAACAGTGCTTTATTGACATATACACAGGACTTCCCCAACAGTACCCCACTTTTTAATTGGATTATTTGGTGTTTTGGAGACTAGCTTCTTGAGTTCTTTGAATATTTTGGAGATCAGCCCTCTGTCCGATGTGGGGTTGGTGAATATCTTTTCCCATTCTGTGGGCTGCTGTTTTGTCTTATTGACTATGTCTCAAAGCAGATAAAGCAGAAGAGAATGATCTTAAAAACAACTTCCTGAAAATGATAGAGGCCCTCAATGAAGATATGAGAAAATCCCTTAAAGAAATGGAAGAAAAAACAAACCAAAAAATAAAAAAAAACCAACAAATTTCTTAAAGAAAGCAAGGAAAGCCAAGAAAAAATAATCAAACAGATGAAGGAAACAATTCAAATAGTTCAAGACATGAAAACTGAAATAGAGACAATAAAGACAATAAAGAAAACACAAACTGAGGGAATGCTGGAAATAGAAAAGCTGGGTAAAGGATCAGGAACTACAGATGCAAGCAATTTTTATACCTTGGCTTGAATTGCCTACATTGGGGCAAAGAACACTCAGAACATCCACCCATCTCTGAGCTGTTTCCTACCATCACCTTATTCCCTCTAAATCAATAGTGAAGTATATTTATGTTCTGAGGCATTCTATTCTTAGAGAAAACTTCAAGTGGAAAGCATGAAATGATCTTTATGATTTAATCGATAAAGTCTGTGAAGATGTGTGTTAGACTATGAAGTGAAGTTGTGGCCCAGGTAATTGTCTCACATTGTTGGATCTCCTAGGGAAAAATATATGACCTCACCGTCCATCTATCAGTCTGTCCGTCTGTCCATCCATCCAGTCATCCACATTAATTGTTTACTGTGTGCCAAAGTTTAAAACCAATCCTACAATGTTTGGTCAACTCTTATGTGATTTGAGAGTGAGATTGGATAGAGCATGCAGGTGAGATTAGTGAAATAGGAAGTCTGTGAGAGCTGTCATTCCTGAATCTGGAGAACAAGGGAAAACAACCCTACAAACAACAACTTTCAGCAGAAGAAAGACAGAAGCTTTGTTTCTTTCAATTCTGTGAAGTGTGTTTGCAACTATGACTGACCCAAGAACAAACCACTGAAATGAATGAGCTTTCCCATGCACCAAAGGGCATAAAAGAGCAGCAGAGCAAGGACCAATGACTGACGTGCATCCAACACCCTGAGGGACTAGGAGTTATTAGACCAGGTAGGGAGTTAGGCAGACAGGCAGGGAGGGGCCATACTAAGTTCTAAAGACAGCAACTTTTCACTTACCCTCCTGACCTGAGACAAAAGACTGGCACTTTCAAACAAAGGCCTGGTAGGCTCTGTTTTCACCAATCTGGTTCCCTTTCTGTTGGACCATAAAGGAGGGATTAGGTCAGGTTCACCAAGTTGTGGTCCTATCAGTCAGCCTGTCTTTGTTCAAACTGGCTAGCCCTAAAGTAGGGGAAGAATAACTCCCAAAGATACTTAAAACTCCTGTCCCTAGAGGAGAGAATGAATTTTGGATTCTAGATTCCCCCTTTGCTTTGAAGGTTTTATATCTGTGTGCTTTGCTCTGTGTGTGTGTGTGCATGTGTGTGTGCATGTGTGTGTGTGTCTGTCTGTATGTGTATATATATATTTTATGTATATATGTGTGAGTGTGTATATGTGTGTATGTGTGTATGTGTGTGCATGTCTGTCTGTCTATATGTGTGTATGTGCGTGCATGTATGTATGTATATGTGTGTATGTATGTATGTATATATGTGTGTGCATGTGTGTATGTATGTATGTGTGCATGTGTGTATGTATATATGTATATATGTATATATGTGTGTGCATGTGTATGGTATGTATATTGTATGTATATGTGTGAGTGTGTATATATGTGTGTGTATGTATGTATATATGTATGTATACATGTATGTATATATGTATGTGTGTGCATGTCTGTCTGTCTGTGTGTGTATGTGTGTGTACATGTGTGTATGTATGTATATGTGTGTATGTATGTATGCATATATGTGTGTGCCTGTGTGTATGTATGTGTGTGCATGCGTGTATGTATTATATTGTAAGTATGTATGTGTGAGGGTGTATATGTGTGTGTAAGTATGCATGTATATATGTGCATGTGCTTGTCTGTATATATATGTGTGTATATACGCATATATATATATATGTATGTGAGCATATGCATATGCATGTGTGTATGCATGTGTGTATGTATCTGTATGTGCATGTATGTATGTATGCATATGTGTGTGAGTGTGTATGTGTATGTATATGTGTGTGAGTGTGTATGTATATGTGTGTGTGAGTAGGTATGTATGTGTATATTCTTGCCTCTAATAAAGTCTTTCTTCACTGCTTGATTCTGTCAGCTCTCTATGTGCTTTTTGCTGCCTTTTAATTCTTGAAATGGCAGAGAAAAAGAACAGTATCAAGATCCCTAGATGGCAACAACTTGAGTGGCTAGAATTCCACATGGAAATGTGTTGGCACTACACTGATATTTATTTAAATAGAAGATCTTGAATTCTGCACCAAGTGCTTTCAAGTAAAGCTCTTAATTCTCTTTAATACACATGTCTTGATTTAAGGCTTTCAGCTGTTTAGCAACAGGGAGCTGGGTAGGTCATGTATAAGAGTATAAAAATTCTTGCTTCTGAGTTTAGGGATCAAAAACTTCCAGTAGAAGGAATATTTTTAAATTAATTGAACAGGAATAAAGCCCACTAACTTAGGTAGTGATTGTCTAGCCAGTGGCCCTGAATGCTTTCTTTGTTCCTGGCTGAAACCTTATGCCTATTTCCAGATGGGTTAGCTGGGACAGTCTAGTTTTCACAGATTTCAGTGATATAACCTGCTTTTCCAAACTCTTTTTTTTTCTAGTTCGAAACCCAGAAGGACAAATAAAACTTTATTCCAAAGGAGCAGACACTATTTTGTTTGAGAAACTCCATCCTTCCAACAAAGAACTGCTGTCTTTGACGTCAGACCATCTCAGTGTAAGTGCCCCATGGTAAGGTCAGCACAGGAACCCTTTGCCATCCCCTGTGACACTTGTTAATGAAAATCAGCAAACAAGCTGACTTCTAAAACAGAAAGCAGCTGGGAGCCATGCCACAGAGGGCAGTGCTAGGGAGCATCTGGGAACTGGCTGCCACTCAGAGTTTTAGCACAGGTGAACTAGCACAGGACGTCTGGGAGAGCCACACAGCTCGGTGAGCCAGGGTCAGTTGGGGCCACCACTTTCTGACTGTGTTTAGATGGTGAGGGAAAAAAGTCTCTGGAGACAATCATCTTTGTCCTATGAGGCTTCTTTCACTCCTGCTAAAATGTGAGTCCCTTATGTGTTCTGGGTGTCAATCCACAGACTCTAGGACTAGAGTGATATTTTTTTGGAAATTTTCTGAAGGGCATAGAGGTGATCTTTGTACCTTCAATCCCCTCTCAAGGGTAAGGGTCTATAAAATAATAGACCTGTTGTTCACCTGTCACACTAATAATTTGTTTGAGGTTCTGGTTGAGCCCTGTGAACTTTGCAGGAAATAGTTCAAAATTCTCATTTTATCAGTTTTTATTCCTCCACTGAAGATTTGCGTTCCTTTGTCGGATGTTGTTTTTATTATAAAACACCCTCTCAATTCTTCTAAAAACAAACAAAATGTAAATATTCTGACTGACTTTTAAGTTTAAAGTGATGGTTTAATAGTAATTGTTACAAACATAGCTGTTTTTTCCTATTTAATAGAGCATTCTTGATTTCCTTTTAATGTTTTCCAGAGACTGACATGGTCTTTTAGTTTTCTTAATTAAAACAACATTGGAGTAATAACTATATGATTTTGTCATTACCCAAACACCAAGGCTCTAGACATTTTCCTTTCATAGTAAAGTCCTTTGCAGTTGAATTCGTTTTAGCACAAATAAATTGAACCTGCCCTTTCCTTCATTCACGTTCACCATTTTGATTTCCAAAATCGTTGATTTTGGATAGTTTAACGATAGGAAAAGGCCTTGCTCAAGTGGCCATTTCGGATTAAATGTGTGTTTCATAACTAATTAGATGACTTAAGGCATCTGTCCCCTTTTCTAGTGTCCTCTTAGAGTTGATTCACTGTTGTGAGGAACAGAGAGGGAGGCAGTGGTAATGCCCAGTGGGGTTTCGAGTTAAAGGCAAAGACGAATCTGTGTGAATTGAGAAGACAAAGGATGGTTTTAAGGCTGTAACTAGATTTTCAGATCAGAAGGGGATGTGGTGATGTTCTTGGGAGATAGGGCTTGCAAATGTGCATGAAATGTCCCAGATACTACCAACTGCCTGGGCGATGAATTCAGTTAATGTTTCCTGTGGTCTTTCTGGGCTGAAACACATCTTTGTACCACACACCAGCTTTTCTTTTTACTCATTAGGGTGCATCATGATTTAGCACATGTCTGATCACAATACTCCATCTTCACTATACAGCAAAATGATAGAGAAGTTTGCTTGGTGACCAGCATGCCCAAAGGAGCAGAGATGGCTATTAAAATGCTTTGCTGGAAGTTTGGAGGCCCATAAAATGACCACTGGAGGCAGAAGTGACAAGTGAGGTTTTCAACATTGCCCCCAAACTCAATCTACTTATGTTTCTAGCTAATGTGGCTGTGTGAGACACATAGCAGTCACCAACCTCTGACACTCCACCCCTGTTAGAAGGAAAAATTATCAGAAGAATCATATGCGATTGTGAGTTTATTTGGCTTATATGTCTGGGTCCATCATTGGGTATGACAAGGCAGGAATTCAAGGCAAGAACTTCAACCAGAAACCATGGAGGAACACTGCTTGCTGAATCATTCTTTGACTGGCTCACTCACTCCTCACTCACTCACTCACTCACTCACTCACTCACTCACTCACTCACTCACTCACAGGCTCATGCTTACTAGTTTTGTTTTTTTTACACAGCCCAGATCTACCTGTCTGGATGGTCTTGCCTGTAGTGGACTGGGCATCCTTGCATCAGTTAATCAAGACAACCCCCCCCAGACAAATCCAAAGGACGATCTGATCTGGGCAATTCCTCAGCTACGTCCTTCCTTTTAGATGACTCTAAGCTGTGTCAGGTGGACAATTAACACAAACTTAGGAAAAGTATAAGTATGACTTCCCAATATTTGATTACTCATTAAAATTAACTGTGAAAAAATTCTAACAAATAATGAATGTTTGAGCTGGTCTGACTTGATGATGATGTCTTCAAGATTTCAAAGAAGTTTTTTTTTAATTAAACATGAAAGTTAAATGTAGTAAAGAAGAAAAACATTTTACAGAAGAGTCTCGAATGAAAGACCCAAGACAGCCCTCAAGGACCCAAGACAGCCCTCAAAGTTTACATGTGTAGTATCTTTCATTTCTTTCTCTTCCTTTTCCTCCAAAGGCAATTATCATAGCCATATGGAGTATAGCAGACTTCTCTTACTCAACTATTTAGCATCTACTTATTCATCAGTTACTGCTTTTAGTTTCTATTATGGAAATTTTCAAGTAGATACAAAAGTAGCACTCATTGAATTTTCATCAAGGATGCTTTATTGGGACTGGGGTGGGGAAAGCTGGTTAGACAGCCGGCTACAGTCCATTAAGGGCTTCCTCTCTTTCTTTGTCTGGAGATCTGTGGCTCCTCCAAGGGCTTCTCCTCATCACTGGGAGTTAGGGCTGTGAGGTATGGACAGGAATGCTTCCTATAGGCAAAGAAGGTTGGACACTGATGCAGTTGTTTCCAACAGATCTTCCACACCCTTCCTTTCTTCCCAATTAGAACACAGGCATTTTCAGGAGCTTTTAGGGGAAAACTAGTGCCCCTGCTGGTCAAACCTCATGGACATAAACATAAAGCACAACCATTCTCTCCTATGCCTAAGGAGTTAAGGATTTAGAGTCAGAATGACCATGCCGTGCTCTTGGGACAAAATGGATGTGAGTGAACCCCTCTCCATGTTGTGTGGACTTTTGCTGTATTTATTGTTGTCTACCTATTCCTAAGATTACATTTTCTCTTACAGGAATTTGCAGGTGAAGGCCTTCGAACCTTGGCAATTGCTTATAGAGAGCTTGATGACAAGTACTTTAAAGTGTGGCAGGAGATGCTTGAAGATGCAAATGCTGCCACCACTGAGAGGGATGAACGGATATCTGGGCTGTATGAAGAAATTGAAAGAGATTTGATGGTATACATTTGGAAGTGTGATACCGTATGCTTAAGCCATTGGCTAACTCATCTTTAATAGTAGATGGTTCTCTTTCAACATGGTATCTAGATTTGTTTGCTGGCTTTGAGCTTAATATGTATGGACCCAGTGAATCTAGAGGACTGGCTTTGTCAGATAATAACTTATGCAATGGAAATCCTCCCAAACTAAAGGAGAGTAGACACCTTATTTATCAACCCTGGTTTATCTTTGATACATCATATTCATTTCCTCTCTCTGCTTTGCGATTTACATCTTTAGTGTACAGACAATTGATGTGGAGAGCAGAGCTGTAACCCTGAATTTCTTTGGGCCAGGAGACTCTGATGACTACCCAGACTGTGGTCTGTTTTAGAAGTCACTCTTCTGAGAGACCCTGGTGACCAAGGAGGTTGGTAGCTGGGAGTCGTAGGAAGCAGGTCCCATCATTGGGGTGAAAACTGAAAACTCTTTACTTTTTATTAGATCACCTGCTGACTTCTTAATTCATCAAGTGACACCACTTTTTGTCTCCTCAGTTTCTTGAATATGAGGTGAGGGCTTCTTCTTTGGGGCTCTCCTTTGCTGCTCAAAGTGGAGAAGCAGCTAGGGACTTCTTAAATCATCACAGGTGGAATAACCTCTGTCCATTTATGCCAGCATGCTCTCTCAACATCCCGTCTCCCTCATGTAAATTCTACCTTCCTGGGCCTCTGTTATTAAGTAGGCCACACTTGTATACTTCCTTTTGGGTTTCTACCTGATGAATCGATTTATATACACAATAGGGTGCTTACTTATACCAACATTTTATAAGTTGTCTTCATTTTCTGTTCCTTTCCTTAACCTTTGGCTGAAAGCTATGGATGTTACATGTGTTCTTTCCATGTACTAATATGTTATTCTTTACTCTCCAATGAAGCTGCTAGGTGCTACTGCTATAGAAGATAAGTTACAAGAAGGTGTTATTGAAACAGTTACGAGTCTATCACTAGCCAATATTAAGATCTGGATTCTAACAGGAGACAAACAAGGTAATTTGGAAATGGATGACAATGACGCTTGAAGAGGGGGAACTAATTCTTTGAAAAAAATTGTTAATCGGTAGCTTTAAGTACTTCAACATTTTGTTAGTTCTCTGCATAGGAAAAAGTTGAAATGCAATAAGAAAGGTTTTTTAAAAAATATGAACTTATTATTTAAAATTAACAAAAATACCTTCCACAGTATATTCTCTGATCAGCAGAGTTTTTGTACAGTTGCCTCCCTTACAGAGGAACTGTCTTTACAGGGTTTTCCTATGAGTATTGTTCTGTCCGTAGGAAACCTTACTTTGTCCTTTAGTTTCCTAATGCCAGGGAGGTGTGGAACATCTTCTAGAAGAACTCAGGGTGTTGAGTAATCTCCTGAGAGGCTAAGGACAACAGATGTGTCTCAGCTGTTTCTGGCCATGTTACTGTATCTTACCATCTACTGCAGCTGTACCAATGAACCTGGCTGAATTCCAGGACTTTCTGTGAAACTTGAACCACTTTTAGGAATGATCTGACACTGAGTGAGTGTTGTTCTCTTTTTACATTTTTTTACTTTTTGGTTTTACATTTCAAAGTGTGTCCACCACAGCTGTTCTATCCACTACTTTATCACTGCTTCTCCTTAGATACAGGTGAGTCTCCCATGGATACCAGCCAGCCATGGTATATCTAGTTGCAGTGACACTGGGCACCTCCTCTTCTATTAAGTCTGGATGAGGCAATCAGTAGGAGGAAAGGACCTCCAAAACAGGCAACATAGTCAGGGACAGCTCCTGCTCTCACTGTTAGAGTCTCACACAAAGACCAAGTTACACATCTGTGACACATATGCAGAGGGCCTACCTAGATCAGTCCCATGAAGGCTCCCTTGTTATTGGTTCCGTGTCTGTAAACCCCTATGAACCTAAGTTAGTTGGTTCTGTGGGTTTTGTTGTGGTGCCTTTGAGCATACCGGGTTCTGCAATCCTTCCCCTGCTCTTCCACAGGATTCTCTGAGCTCTGCCTAATGTTTTGCTGTGAGTCTCTGCATCTGTTTCCATCAGTTTCTGGGTGAAGACTCTTTGATGACAATTGGGATAGGTACCAGTCTATGAATACAGCAGAATATGATTAGGAACTTTTCATTGACTTTTTTTGCTATTCATGTTTGGTCCTATCCTAGGACTCTGGGGTATCCTGCATCTGGGTCCTGTCCCTCAGGGGGTGAGCTCTGTCTCATGGTATGGGTCTCCAGCTGTGTCAGTCATTATTTAGTCACTCCTGACGTTTTTGCATCACCTTTCCTCAGCACATTATGTATGCAGGACAAATTGTAGGTCGAAGGGTTTGTGATTAGGTTGGTGTCCCAATCCCTCTTCTGGGAGTCTTGCCTAGTTAGAGGAGATGCCTGGTTAAAGTTCCAGATCTGCTACTGCTAGGAGTCTTAGCTAGGGTCACCCTCATAGATTCTTGGGAGTTTCCATTACAGTAGGTTTCTAGCTCATCCCAGAGATGCCCCCAGATTCCAGATGTCTCTCCCGGTACTCTCTCCCTCCATCCTCCCCCAATCTAATCCCTCCTGTTCCTATCCCTCTACCCCCTCACATGTCCCCCCCCTTCCACTGGCAATATTCATTCTATTTCCCCATTCATAGTAATATTCATGTGTCCCCTGGCCCCTTGAAACCTCATTGTTACTAAGTTTCTCTGGGTCTGTTGGTTGTAGTATGGTCCTCTTTTGCTTTATGGCTTGTATCCATTTATGAATGAGTACATACCATGTTTGCTTTCTGGATCTGGGTTACCTCACTCAGGATGATCTTTTCTAGTTCCATCCATTTGCCTACAATTTTCCTGATGTCATTTGTTTTTAACAGATGAGTAATACTTCATTGTGTAAATTACCACATTTTCTTTTTCCATTCTTCAGCTGAGGGTCATCTAGGTTGTTCGCAGGTTCTGACTATCACAAATAATGCTTCTATGAACATAGTTGAGCAAGTGTCCTTGTGGTATGGTGGAGGGTCCTTTGGATATATGGAGTGGTATAGCTGTGTCTTGAGGTAAATGGATTTGCAATTTCCTAAGAAACCACCATATTGATTTTCAAAGAGTCTGTACAATTTTGCCTTCCTACCAGGTGTGGAGGAGTGTTCCCCTTGCTTTACATCCTCTCCAGCATGAGCTGTCACTTGTGTTTTTGATCTTAATAATTTTGACAGGTGTAAGATGGTATCTCTGTGTCATTTTGATTAGGATTTTCCTGATGGCTAAGGATGTCGAACATTTCTTTAAGTGATACTCGGCCATTAGAGATTCCTCTGTTGAGAATTCTCCATTTAGATCTGTACTCCATTTTTAGTTGGCTTATTTGGTTTGTCAGTGTCTATTTTCTTGAGTTCTTTATATATTTTGTATATTAGCCCTCTTCAAATGTGGGGTTTGTGAAGATCTTTTCTCATTCTGTGGGCTTCTGTCTTATCCTTTTAACAGTGTCCTTTGCCTTACAGACGCTTGTCAGTTTCATGAGGTTCTATTTGTTAATTATTGAATTTGGTGTCTGTGCAACTGGTGTTCTGTTCAGGAAGTTGTATCCTGTGCCATTATGTTCAAGGCTATTGCCCACTTTCCCTTCTGTCAGGTTCAGTGTATCTGGTTTTATATTGAGGTCTTTGATCCACTTGGACTTGAGTTTTGTGCAGGATGATAGATACAGATCTATTTCCATTCTTCTACATGCTAACATCCAGTTATTCCAGCACCATTTGTTGAAGATGCTTTATTTTTTCCATTGTATAATTTTGGATTCTTTTTCAAAAATCAAGTGTCCATAGGTTTGCGGATTTATGTCTGGGTCTTCAGTTCAATTCCATTGATCCACATGTCTGTTTTTATGCCAATATCATTTGATTTCTATTACTTTGTAGTAGAACTTGAAATTAGGGATAGTGGTACCACAGAAGTTCTTTTACTGTACAGGATTGTTTTAGCAATCTTGGTGTTTTGTTTTCCCATATGAAGTTGAGTATTGTTCTTTCAAGATTTGTAAGGAATTATGATGAAATTTTGATGGGAATTGTATTGAATCTATAGATTGCTTTCAGTAAGATAGCCATTTTTTTTACTCTGTTAATCCTGCTTATCTATGAGCATGGCAGATCTTCTGATATCTTCTTCAATTGTTTTCTTTAAAGACTTGAATTTCTTGTCATACAGGTCTTTCATTTGCTTGGTTAGAGTTACCGCAAGGTATTTTATATTATTTGTGGCTATTGTCAAGGGTGTTGGTTCCTGGTTTTTTTCTCAACCAATTTATCATTTGTATATAGGAGGACTAATGATTTTCTTTGAGTTAATTTTGTGTCTATACATTTCACTTAAGGTATTTATCAGCTGTAGGAATTCCCTGGTAGAGTTTTTGGGACTGCTTATATATATCATATTATCTGTCAATAGTGATATTTTGACTTCTTTATTTCTAATTTGTATCCCATTTATCTCCTTCTGTTGTCATATTGCTCTAGCTAAAACTTCAAGTATGAAGTACTATATTGAATAAATATGGAGAGAGTGGACAGCCCTGATTTTAGTTGAATTGCTTTAAGTTTCTATTTAATTTGATAGTAGCTATTGGCTCCTCTATATTGCCTTTATTACCTTTAGGTATGTCCCTTTTGTTTCTGATCACTCCAAGACTTTTAACCTGAAATGGTGTTGGATTTTGTCAAAGGCTTTTTCAGCATCTAGTAAGATATTCATTTGGGTTTTTTCTTTCAGTTTGTTTATATTGTAGATTACATTGACAGATTTTCATATGTTGAAACAGTTCTGCATCTCTGGGATGAAGCCTACTTAATCATGGTGGATGATCTTGGTGTGTTCTTGGATTTGGTTTGCAAGTATTTTATTGAGTAATTTTGCATCTATGTTCATGAAGGAAATTGGTCTGATATCTTCTTTCTTTATTGAGTCTTTATGTGGTTTGGGTATCAGGGTGATTGTTTATATTTTCTTTTGTTTTTTTTTCGAGACAGGGTTTCTCTGTGGCTTTGGAGGCTGTCCTGGAACTCACTTGGTAGTCCAGGCTAGTCTCCAACTCACAGAGATCCGCCTGCCTCTGCCTCCCGAGTGCTGGGATTAAAGGCGTGCGCCACCAACGCCCGGCGTGATTGTTTATATTTTGTGGAATGATTTGAGGGGTATTAGGTTTTCTTTAAAGTTCTGGTAGAATTCTGCCCTAAAACCATTCAGCCTTGGGCTTTTTTTAGTTGGGAGACTTTTTTTTTAAGAAAAAAATTATTACTTTTTTTTAAGAAAAGAGCTTGTTTCACATGTCAATCCCAGCTCCTTCTCCCTCCCCTCCTTCTGCACCCCCCCAGCCTCCCACCCCATTCCCACCTCCTTTCACACAGGGGATATCCAGAATCTGTCACCTCACTCAGGGCAGGGTCCAGGCCCTCCCCCAAAAGTCCAGGCTGAGAGAGCATCCGAGTCCAGACTGAGAGAGCATCCCTCCCTGAGCCATGGACACACGAAGTCCATCTGTATGCCAGGGACAAACACTGATCCACTGTCCAGGGCCCCACAGGTTGCCCAGGCCTCCCCACCGACTCTCACACTCCAGGGGTCCAGATCAGTCCCATGCTGGCCTCCCAGTTCTCCGATCGGGGTCCAAGAGCTCCCCCCCTTGTTCAGGTTAGCTGTCCCTGCTGGCTTTGCCAGCCCATTCTTTGCCCGTTTGCTCACCACTCCACTCTCTCTGTCACTGGTTTTCAGGGGTTCAGTTCAGTGTTTAGCTGTGGGTGTTTGCCTCTGCTTCCATCAGTCACTGGATGAAGGTTCTAGGATGGCATATAAAGTTCATTATCAGGAATGTGCATTTAGGGTAATCTCTCCACTATTGCTTAGCTTGCTAGTTGGTGCCATCCTAGTAGATCACTAGAGGTCTCACTGGTGCTAGATCTCTCTTCCAACCTATGACTCCCTCTATTATGGTATTTCTCATCCTGTTCTCCCCCTATTCTACCCCCAACTCAACCTTCCTGTTCCTCCATGACCTACTCTCTCCTCCTCTTCTCCCCCTCTCTTCTTCCCAGCTCCCACTCCCCCTACCCCCCGCCGTGTTCCCAATATGTTCAGGAGATCTTGCCTCATTCCCCTTCTCTGGGGTACCATGCATATCTCTCTTAGGTTCTTTCCTGTTTCCCAGACTCTTTGTCAGTGGAATTGCAGATGGGCACTCCCCTGATCCATGTCTAAAATCCATATATGAGTGAGTACATACCATGTTTCTCTTTTTGTGACTGGGTTACATCACTCAGGATGGTTTCTTCTAGTGCCATCCATTTGCCTGCAAATTTCAAGATTCCGTTGTTTTTTTTTCCCACTGAATAGTAAGTACTCCATTGTGTAAATGTACCACATTTTCTCTATCCACTCTTCAGCTGAGGGGCATCTAAGTTGCTTCCAGGTTCTGGCTATTAGAAATAGTGCTGCTATGAATATAGTGGAACAGATGTCCTTGTATGAAATTTGCATCTTTTGGATATATGCCTAAGAGTGAATTGCTGGGTCTTGTGGTAGATTGATTCTCATTTTCCTGAGAAATGTCCATACTGATTTCCAAAGTGGGTGTACGAGTTGGCACTCCCACCAGCAGTGGAGGAGTGTTCCGCTCTCTCCACTTCCTCTCCAGCATAAATTGTCATTGGCATTTTTGATTTTAGCCATTCTTACAGCAGTAAGATGGTATCTCAGAGTTGTTTTGACTTGCATTTCTCTGATGGCTAGGGATGTTGAGCATTTTCTCAAGCGTCTCTCAACCATTTTAGACTCCACTGTTGAGAATTCTCTATTTAGTTCTGAACCCCACTTTTTAAATTTTTTTTATTTTATTTATTTTATTTTATTTTTTATTTTTTTTATGAACCCCTCTTTTTAATTGAATCCTTTGGTGTTTTGGAGACTTGTTTATTGAGTTCTTTGTAAATTTTGGAGATCAGCCCTCTGTCAGGGCTGATATGGGGTTAGTGAATGTCTTTTTCTGTGGACTGCCTTTTTGTCTCGTTGACTGTGTCCTTTGCCTTACAGACGCTTCTTACTTTCAGGAGGTCTCATTTGTTAATTGTCAATCTTAGTGTCTGTGCTACTGGAGTTATGTCCAGGAAGCGTCTCCTGTGCCAATTCGTTGAAGAGTATCTCCCACTTTCTCTTCTAAGAATTTCAGTGTGGTTGGATTTATGTTGAGGTCTTTGATCCATTTGAACTTAAGTTTTGTGCAAGGTGATAGACATGGATCTATCTGCAGTCTTCTGCATGCCAATATCCAGTTATGCCAGCATCATTTGTTGAAGATGCTTTCTTTTTTCCATTGTATAGTTTTAGCTTCTTTGTCAAAAATCAAGTGTTCATAGTTGTGTGGGTTAAAATCAGGGTTTTCGATTTGATTCCATTAGTCTACCTATCTATTTTTGTGCCAGTATCAAGCTGTTTTCAAGACTATAACTCTGTAATAGAGCTTGAAGCCAGGGATGGTGATGCCTCCTGAAGTTCCTTTATTGCATAGGGTTGTTTTGGCTATCCTGGGTCTTTTGTTTTTCCATATAAAGTTGAGAATTGTTCTTTCAAGGTCTGTGAAGAATTGTGCTGGTATTTTGATAGGGATTGCATTGAATCTGTAGATTGCTTTTGGCAAGATTGCCATTTTTATTATGTTGATCCTACCAATCCAAGAGCATGGGAGATCTTTCTGTTTTCTGGTATCCTCTTTGATTTCTTTCTTTAGAGATTCAAAGTTCTTGATATACAGGTCTTTCACTTCTTTGGTTAACATTATCCCCAGATATTTCATGCTGTTTATGGCTATTGTAAAGGGTGATGTTTCTCTGATTTCTTTCTCAGCCACCTTATCATCTGTATATAATAGGGCTACTAATTTTTTTAGTTAACCTTGTATCCTGCCACTTTGCTGAAGGTGTTTATCAACTGTAGGATTTTCCTGGTAGAGTTTTTTAGGTCACTTATGTAAACTATCATGTCATCTGCAAATAGTGAAAGTTTGACTTCTTCTCTTCCAATTTGTATCCCCTTGATCTCCTTTAATTGTCTTATTGCTCCAGCTAGAACTTCAAGTACAATATTGAAGAGATATGGAGAGAGTGAACAGCCTTGTCTTGTTCCTGATTTTAGAGGAATTGCGTTGAGTTTCTCTCCATTTAGTTTGATGTTAGCTGTTGGTTTACTGTATATTGCTTTTATTATATTCAGGTATGTTCCTGTTATCCCTGATCTCTCTAGGACCTTTATCATTAAGGGGTTTTGGATTTTGTCGAAGGCTGTTTAGATTATCTGTTCTTAATTTAGTTTTGGCAAGTAGTATCTATCCAGGAAATTGTTGGGAGACTTTTAATGACTTCTATTTCCTTGGAGTTTATAGGTCTATTTAAATTACTTACCTGTTCTTGATTTAATTTTGGCAAGTGGTATCTATTGAGAAAATTGTTCATTTCTTTTAAATTTTCCAGTTTTGTGGAGTACAGGTTTTTGAAGTATGGCCTAATGATTCTTTGGATTTCCTTAGTGTCTGTTGCTACATCTCCCTTTTCATTTCTAATTTTGCTAAATTGCATGTTCTCTCTTTACCTCTTAATTTGGATATGAGTTTATCTATCTTGTTGATTTTCTTGAAGAACCAACTCTTTGTTTCATTGATTGTTTGTATTGTTCTCTTTGTTTCTGTTTTATTGATTTCAACACTGAGTTTGATTATTTCCTGTCATCTACTACTCTTGGGTGTGTCTGCTTCTTTTTTGTTCTATAGCTTTCAGATGTGCTGTTAAGTCTCTAGTATGAGAATTCTCTAATTTCCTCATGCAGACACTTAGTGCTATGAATTTTCCTCTTAGCACTTCTTTCATCGTGTCCCATAAGTTTCGGTGCTGTGCATTCATTTTCATTGAATTCTAGGAAATTCTTTCTTCCTTCCTTCCTTCCTTCCTTTCCTTCTTTCTTCCTTCCTTCCTTTCCTTCTTCCTTCCTTTCCTTCTTTCTTTCTTTCTTTCTTTCTTTCTTTCTTTCTTTCTTTCTTTCTTTCTTTTTCTTCCTTGACACAGTAAATAGATTCCGCAGAATCCCTATTGAGAAGTCCAGTGTAATTCTAATAGGTCTGCCTTTATATGTTACTTGGCCTTTTCCCCTTGCAGCTTTTAATATTATTTATTTGTTTTGTATATTTAGTGTTTTGATTATCATGTGGTAAGGAGACTTTCTTATCTGATACAATCTATTTGGTGCTCTGTAAGCTTCTTGTACCTTTAAAGGCATGTCCTTCTTTAGGTTAGGGAAATTTTCTTCTATGATTTTGTTAAATATATTTTTTTGTGCTGAGTTTCTTCTCCTTCTTCTATTCCTATTATTCTTAGGTTTGTTCTTTTCATGGCTTACCAGATTTACCAGATGTTTTGTGTTAGGTTTTTTAGATTTAACATTTTCTTTGACCAATGAGTCAGTTTCTTCTGTTGTATCTTCAATGCCTGAGATTCTCTCTTCCATCACTTGTGTTCTGTTTGTGATGCTTACATCTGTAGTTCCTGTTCCCTTACCCAGATATTCCATTTCCTAAATTCCCTTGGTTTTTTTTCTTTATCACTTCTATTTTGATTTCCATGTCATGAATAGTTTTCTTCACCTGTTGGTTTTTTCTTGGAATCTCTAAGGGATCTGATGATTTCCTCTCATTTTTTGTTGTCTTTTCCTCAGTTTCTTTAAGGGAGTTTTTCATTTCCTCCTTAAGGACCTCCATCATCTTCATAAAATTGTTTTTACAGTAATTTTCTTAGTCTTTGATCTTACTATTGTAGGTTAGCTGAACTCTGGTCGTGCCATATTGCATTGGTTATTGTTGCTTGTAGTTTTACACTGGCATTTAGTCATCTGGGTTCGGGATGATGAGTTCTAGTCCTAAGTTTCTGGGTTTGTCTTTGTTGGTTGGATGTTTTGTTGCTTGGTTTCTGTTTCTTTTTTGGTTTTCAAATCTTTGTGACCTGGATTTTTGGTGGCTGGTGTGATCAATCTATGGTCTAGTTGGGGAGTCTCTGTCTTAGTTGGGTGTTAGCCTTTTGGTGGTTTACTTGGCTGTTGGGACAACAAGGGAACTCTGTTCTTTTGATTTGTGTGACCTGCACATGAGCAGCTGGCATCTAAGCAAACTGGCATGGCTTGTGCCTGTTCTGGCTGGTACGGTTTGCTCATGAGTAGCAGAAGTCTTCTGGGGCTGGGGCCTGGGCCCAGAAGTTGTGACATGGGTCACTGGAGGGGTCCCAGGGGAATAGAATCCAGGGAGTGAGTTTTCTGACAGGTGGGTCACTCAGCAGTTCTTACTGTTGGGGTTGAGGTTGGGGCAGGGCCCAGCAGAGGGGCTGGCAAGGAGCTGGAATAGCTTGGGCATGGGGAAGGGTCCCCGGGAAGGGGCAGAATTGAGTGTTATTTTCTTAAGAAAGAAAAATAGTTTAATAAGATTTTAATCTGTTGCTAACAATGAAAGCGTAAAATTTTATGCTTGATCATTAGGAAACAGAAAATAATTCAGTAAACTAGCATGTGCCTATTTTAAAGGCTATATTCATTTTGTTTGGTACTCCATTGAGCATTTGGGGCTTTTAGATAAGATAAATTATTTCTTTATGTAACTGCACATGCATGCCTATATTCTATTACCTACCTGTCTGACTGTCTGTTTGCTATTGATTTAACCTAGGGTCTCATACATGATAGGCAACACTGTTCCACTCAGATGCAAAGCCCATCCTTTCTTTTTAGAGACAGGATATCCCTAAATTGCTCAGGCTGGCCTTGGACTTGTGACCCTCCCCGCCTTTTCCAGAATTACAGGCCTGTGCCACCAGGCCTACCACTCTGTTTTTCTAGTTAAATTATTGATTACAAAAGTAAGCAGTAGAATTCTGAAGCCTGAGGTACTCACTGGATCCTTATTCTATGAGACTTAGTGCAGCTGATGTGTCTCTATGGGTCAGCTATTCAATTATGACAAGCACCTATGAGTTTATCATTATTTATTTGATTTCTTTGCTTTATACAAAAGATATACTGAGATTTCATTATTTGCTTTTTTTGTTTTAGGTCAAGACTAACGATTTTGTAGAACTAGCTAGTGTTCCATGATTCTTTACTTTTAGAATCAAATGATTATAAAATTAGAACAGCGATTGCTGTCTACTCCTCCAGGTCTCTGGCACAGTCCTGGGTGGCTTGTGTAATGACTATTGAATTCCAGTTTTTTTCATTTAGTTGGAGAAGTATAAGAAGTATAAAAATTTTCGTTCATTTGCCTTCCATTATAAACCTATTGTATTAGTATTGGATATTAGCCAATTTAGTATTTTGGCAATTGAACAAAGTTATTTGTAGTTTCTGGTAAAAGGTTTTATGTGTTTTCTTCATTGTACCTCAGGATCTTAGGATATCTAAATGAGCATTGATTTGAGAATGCAAAGGTGGTTTTGAGAACAAACAGAAATGCCATGGATTTATATATGTTCCTGATCCTCCAAGGGCTTAGTGAGGGGTGACTGGTTCTGGGTCTCAGGTCTTAGGCCTCTCTCCCAGTCTGCTGTGTTGTATACAGTGTTGTGTGTTTGCTAACCTCAATGGGTCTGATAGACTCTGAGGAACACAGCCACAGCTTCAAAACTTTCTGGAAAATGTAACACAGGTGATCTTTCTTTGTACCAGAAACCGCCATCAATATTGGTTATGCCTGCAATGTGCTGACTGACTCCATGGATGCTGTGTTTGTGATAACGGGGAACACAGCTGGGGAAGTGCGAGAAGAGCTCAGGTATGTGTTGAAGGAGAGGGAGAGAGAGAATGCAAGTGTGGGGAGGAGAGGGACTACCAGGCATTGGGAAGGCAGGAGTATGTGTGATGCAGTCCCCAGTGATTCCTCTCACGTAGGTGTTCCTGCAGCTTCCTTAAGTCTCATTCATGTTAGTCACAAAAGCTAGGATAAAGGTGACATTGGCAACAAATCAGTCATTGTCTTTGGGACTCCAATATTTCTTATGTGTTTTAAGAAAGAATCTCAAGTCACGTATGTTGTTCTTTGAAATTGTTTGTTGGCAAAATCTGGAAGATTTAAGTGATGACGAATAACAATGCCACTGGAGGTTCATTTCAAAAACACTGTTTCCCTGGCTTCCTTCCCTCTTTGCAGCAGGTCTCTGGGGCATGGAGTATTGGAATTAGTATTTAGGAGGCACCTGCCGTTTGTGATAAGATAGCTTTGGAAAGCACAGTAGGAGATGCCGTATGGTCAGAAGAGTGAGCACTCATTTGGGACTGCTGAGCGCTCCGTATAAGAAGTGAACGTGTTGCCCTACAGCTGCCACCCAGAGCTAGGACGTTCAAGAGTGCTGCCTGGCACTGGACATAGGAGCACATAGTTATTAATTTTGGAGAACTAATACTTCTTAGCATTATCTGTTCACTATATTTATTTTCTGTCACTTCACTTGAAAAAAACCATTAAAAACCTACATAATGGAATACAAAATAGTAAAAATGATTTAGCTTTTATTGGCTTTGGAAGATGTGTAAACATATCTAAGTGGAATATGAGCTTATAAAATATGCATAGAGTGATATATATTGAAAACACGCGTACACACACACACACACACACACACACACACACACTGCTACTACTACTACGCATCTGACTACCTATCAAGCCCTGGAAAATATATACTATAGTTCTTTCTAAGTAATAGAATCAGGCAGTGAGCTTATTTTCTTCTTTTTGGTTATGTTATCAAAAGTAGTAGTATTTGTGCAAAGTTTTCCAATTGATAAAAAACTAAAAACATGTTTATTTTTTAATTTGAAAAAATTTTCAAAGGAAAATATTTACAGGTAGGTGTAGCATCTCACGCCCCATGAGGCGGTGTTGCTTAGCTAAGTATTTGCTTTCTGTGGAAACTGAGGGGAAAGAGTTTCTAAGGAGACTATTGTGTGGAGATCTCCACTACATTTCTAAAGTTGGTGATTTATATTATCTAAGCCCATAGCTTTGGGTATGAAATATTAAAATCATAACTTTGTGCCATTCCATGTTATGTTTTTAAATTTAGTGAAGTTCATGCAAAAAAAATTATGTCAAAAGAGCAGGACCTGAGGGATAGTAGTCACTGGAGGGAAATTAATTAAATGCCTGTGGTTAAACCTGTTAAATGTGTTTAGATTTTGTCAACACGGATGTATAATTTTCAAGCTACACAGCATGCATACAGCTTGTTTAGTGCCATCAGTGCTGTTTTTGGACACTTGGAATTCCCATTGATTTTGCTTGCATTGATATTTTCTTGTTAGTAGTGTGCCTGTAGATCTACAGTTAAGCCCCGCCAGTGTTTCTGAGGTTATCTCATGGATTGCATGTTAATGGTGCATGCATCTTCTGCTCTGAAGAAAACAGAGAATGCAGCGTTGTTGGGTCAGACAAGAACTCTCATTCGTGTTTTATTTCTGTAGCACTGATCACATGCTTTGTTATAGGAAACTTTCATTAAACTGTGACTCCACTGCTTCTGAGTAACCCGCTGACGCAGCAGGACCCCACACTCCCCCTTTAACCAGTAGAAATTTTAATCATTAGTCCCTTTTGCAAATCAAATGTCTCTAGGGCAGGCGGGTGAGATTTGTTGTGTGATGAAGGCTGTTTATAAGATATTAGACAGTCAGGAGTCCTTTTCTGGAGCAGAATGACTATAATGTCATTTAGACCAATCAAGAGGCATCTTGGTTTGACTTCCCAGGTTCTAGTCTCTCGGGTAAAGTGTTTAGTAAGTCAAGTTTCTTCTCATAAATTGTAAAATTCCAGAACACTACATTTTGACTTCTGGCACATTCTGGTACAGTTTTCCAGAGTTTCAAAAGTGTTGCCTGTTTTCAGTGGTTCATGTCCTTGTCTAGGCCAATTTCCAATTCTTCAAAGACCTTTGGGGGCAGCGAGAGATGCTAATCCTGAAGCTTGCACTAAAACTTCATTCTTTCTCCCTTCCTCCACTGTTGGTAGGGGTAGGGTCATGCTGTTTCTAATTGCCCTCTGTCATTGTATCATATTCCATAATAGAGACAGCCTATGGCTGACTGCAGGAGTAAAGTCATTTACTGTTGTAACCAAAAGCTAGGAATCTGAAGTCCTGGGCTTGCCATGGACTAATCAAGTGTCCAAAAGTGAGATAACTAATCTGTCAGAGGCAGACCCAAGTTCTCAGGAAATAATCAAGCACAAAACACTGGCCTTTGTACCAAAGTCCAAATTCTTTTCCTTTAAACACAATGTCATAATTTAAACCTATTTCCTAACAGATCCTTTTAATTCTTGGATCTAGAGTGCCAGAAAAGGAATGACAAAAGGCCTGTTTCTTCCTCCTTTCTTCTTTGTAGGTTAAATGCATGCCTGAGTACAGGCCCCACCCTGCTGCACTGTGCCTCAGATGGTATGGGCTGTGAACACTATAGTCAACTCAACTCCTAATGTATCTCTGCATTCCAACATTGTGTTAAACTGTCCCTCATTACATAGCCTAGGAGGTACAGGCATCCTTTTGTTTTAGTGTCTGTTTGTATCCTGAGGTTAAACAGTATGTGTAATGCTTACACAATGTACAGTTTATCTTCGTTGAAAGGTATTATGCGCAGCTTCCCTCCTCTTAATGAATTGCTTTTGCAAGAACCAGCTTGTATTTGGAGAACTGAGTTCCAGGAAGTAAAAGAAATGACAGCTATGAATACCCTGTCCCAGGTCTGAGTGTGAGCATCCAGTTTGGCAGGGAGTGTAGGCCTGGGAGGAGGGAGCATTAGGAATTTTAGTGGAGCATAAAAATTGTCCCTTTTTCTGCCCAGAAAAGGGCTTGTGTCACATGTTAGGAAGACATTGTTGGGTAAAACTCCTAAGTAAATAGAATTTCAGCCAGTATGGTCATGAACTTCACCCTCCTTTGGAATGTTTTCATTCTCCAAGGGGGAAATAGGTTGAGTCATTGACACAGCAAATGGGAACTTCACTAAACAGGAAACCCTGGAGATGATTATTATTTTTTTTATGCTTTAGGGCCTTCTCAAAACCCAGTTTGTGGGATCTGTAGCACCATCATAGAAATGTTCAGGCCCAGTTTCATTTCTCCCGTTCATCATTGGGTGCTGCCAGTGTTCATGGCTATGCTGAGCATTCCTTGGATTGCTTATCTACTGTGGAGGCCCAAACCTTGTGTGTGCCCCAGTCATCCTTCATGCCCGCTCTGTCTCCTCCCCACAGTGCGTTTCCCACACAGCCCTCTAACTTTACACTGGACTTTCAAGTGAAGGTGCGATTTTGGTCCTGGACAGCAGAAGGCAATGTTGAGCCAGGAAGCAAGGTGGCGTGAGGGCTTCTGGGTTTCCTTTGTAGTTTGTATGTAAATTCCTAGGGATGCATGTTTAAATAACTCAATAGCTGAAGGTAAAATGCTTTTTTAAAATATGGTCATTCTCTCCTATTAGAGGAACTTCAGTATAAACCTATTTTAATAGACGTTTTCCACACTGGGTGGGCTCCAGGGAGACAGTTCATTTTGCCGTAAGTCAAAACATCTACTAATTTTTCCTTACTTCCTGTCTTCTTTTGGCATTCATCTATATATGTAGTTGTACATTCACATGCAGTGGCTGGCTTGGGCACCCTTGTGCAGGGGACATCTGCTGGTATTCCTGTGATGGAAGCTTCTGTGGTTATGCCAATAGAACTGTTATATATAACCCTGTCACCCACAGGTCTTCCTTTAAAGACATTAGCATATTTTTTAAAAGAACAGTAAAATGCCACTTATAAGGATGCTATGTCATCAAATAAGTTTTCTCTTAAATGGGAGACATGAGTGAGATGTGTGTCTCTATTAGGTCTAGAGAATTACAAGGAATTTCCATTTGCAACAATCCTCATGCTTTGGTGTTTGTAGTTTCTTATAACATTGTATGTCAAACTGATGATCATGCACACTACACACACATACACACACACACACACACACATTCCCCCCACATTATATACACACATACTCTACATCTCTCTCTGTGTCTCTCTGCCTCTCTCTCTCACACTCACACATACCCCACATTATGCACACACACATACACACACACACTCCCTGCACATTATATACACACACACATTTACCCCACATCTCTTTCTCTCTCTGTCTCCCTCTCTGTCTCTCTGTCTCTCTCTTTCTCTCTGTCTCTGTCTCTCTGTCTCTGTCTCTGTCTCTGTCTCTCTGCCTCTCTCTCTCTCTCTCTCACACACACACACACACACACACGGGGCAGGGGAGGAGAGAGAAAAATTGAGAAAAGGAGAGGGGAGGGAGGAAAGGAGGGGTAATATTCTGTGATGACAAGGTGTCATTCATGGTCTTTAGCATACTTAAAATCACTGCATGCCAGAGAGTAGCTCTCCAGCCTTTATACACCAACACTATCAAGATCCCTTTGTTAAAACTAGCTTTTAAGTAGTTTAAAATGTTTGAGATGATTCTGTCTTCATCGTTCTTAGCTGTCTATTTCCCCAACAGCCCAGTTTTTTTGACACGCACTGCTGTCCATCCATCAGCTTGCTTGGTAGACCTAATTCTTGGGCCTTAGTCTGTCTGAGTAGTGATGGAATGGATTAACTTCTAGGCAGTTTTTGGCACGGTTACATAGATTAGCTCTGTGTACTGTGCTATGCCTTTTTAATTCTCCTATTCTTTAAGGAAAGCAAAGGAAAATTTGTTTGGACAAAACACGAGTTTTTCCAGTGGACATGTAGTTTATGAAAGCAAGCAGCAGTTGGAGTTGGACTTGGACGCAGAAGAAGCTGTAAGAGGAGAATATGCCTTAGTCATAAACGGCCACAGTTTGGTGAGTTTGCCTGAGGCTATTGCCCTTTCTTTTCCTTTACCCCAATAATTTTCTCTTTTGTGCTGTCATAATGAGAACCCCTTTTGTGTTTTTCAAACAAATGACACTACAAGAAATAGGGCGTGCACAGGATATCCTGTTTACAAAAGGGAAGACTTCTAGGGTGCATTTCATTGCTTGAATGATCACACTGGATGTGAGGAACTGGAGACAATTCACAGGGAATCTATGAATTTTGCCTAAACAGTCACTTAAGGAGATTTGTTTAAATGCTTTTGTAAGGAGGGATGTCACAGATCAGTGTCACTTAATTGAAATAATGCAACCGAATGGAAGGGTTTCAGTTACTGCTCTTGCTAATGTTTGTGATTTGCGAGTCATAACCTGACCTTCACAGAATTACCATGCCAAATTATTGCCATTAAGACACCTCTGGTGGTTTTTCTAAATAGCAACATTCTACAACAAAGCCAACACTTTGATTTGATTAGGAAATCTGGTTCTTGTCATAATAGAATAAACTTGCATTGTACTTTTTACGCAGTTCAGGTTCCAAGGCCCGAATGAAACTCAAACGACTCCTCCGAGTCTCTAATTAGAATACAAAAGCCCCAACTTCAGTCTAGTGAAATTATCATTTATATGTACAAAGAACTTAATCTCACATCTTTCTTTGGCTTTGAAGCTCATTTTTCACTTTGGAGTTTGGAAAATTGAGCATTTGTTCTTGAAGACAGTTTCTCAGTGAACAAAAGCAGTTGGATATGAGTATATTAGATTCCCCTTGTGACTATCCGCCTGTTAGCTCCCAGTGCTCTAACCTCTATCCAGCTGGATCCCAGACACAGCGATGTGTTGCCTTCTACACCATGGAAAGTTACAGAGCTCAGCTGCAGGCCAACCTCAGTCAAAAGTTAGTCCAGATGACATGAACTTTTCCCTTGCACAGATGAACACCAACTGAAAGTCATGTCTGTCTGCCGAGTCTGGAGCTGAATGGCCCAGCCAGCACAGTTGGACAGGATCCCTAATGGTTTATGCTTTGACTGTCCTTTGGGCTTGAGGAAGCCTGCTTGTGGGTGTGGGCTCTCAGGTGATAATTACCTACAGGTCTTTCTCTCTGTTGAAACAAAGAGCTAAGATAGATGCTCTTCAGGAGCCCTGTTTGCTAAGGACTCACTCAGGGTTTCTCAAATGTCTATTACTTAAAACTAGATTCCTGTTTCCTTTGACCGTGTCTACTATAAAGTGAAAGGTGCGATGTTCCTAGTAAGGTAGTTGTCCAGCTAGTTGGAGAGAATTGTGCTTTCTTTCTCAGTAGTTTCCCAGAGTACAGAAAGGCTTCCGGTGTGTGGAGCAAGGATGCTAAGGGCTGGGGAACCTGGAATGAGGCACAGGTTGCCTGTCATCCTATTTTTCAGGCTTCTGATTTCAACCACAGCACTTTTTAGGGCCAGCCTCCCATCATGTCCTTTTCATCTTGCCTGCACATGGGCATTCACAAACCGTAACAGCACAAAACAATACAAAGGAGGCTAGAAGCCCCAAATGTAGAAATAACCATGGTTTGCAGTTCACGTGAAACTATTGAGATGTGGGTGGGATCTGTCTGTTGCTTCCACTGATTTTAGTGGTTCCCAGAATTTTCCTGACATCTGTTATAGCTATGTCTCTGCCAAGATAGCATGGTAACACGTCAAAGCGGCACATTGGGGACATGTCTCTTTTTTTCCTCAATATATGTTGTTATTTTAATTAGAAACATGAATACTTCACATGTCAATCCCAACTCCCTCTTCCACCCCTCCTCCCTTGACCAGTCCCCTTCCAGCCCCCTACCCAATCCCCATATCATTCCCCAGGGAGAGTGAGGCCCTCCTTGTGGGGATCTCCAGAGTCTGTCATTTCATCCAGGGAAGGAACTAGGCCCTTCCCCAGAGGACATGTCTCTTAATTTTATGTTAAATTTCCTTGAAATTTACTGATGGCTCAATATTCATGCCTTTATTCTTATTATTGCTTTTGTGACTCTGAATTAACAAAGTAATGAGATGGCTTCCGAAATTAAGCCAGTTAAGAACTAAGGCATTTGCCTTGACAGTTGTCATGTGTTTTGTTGCTGTTAACACATTTCTGTTTGTTTTGATGATACAGGCACATGCTCTAGAAAGTGATGTCGAGAACGATCTTTTGGAACTTGCCTGCATGTGTAAGACTGTGGTTTGCTGCAGAGTCACCCCACTCCAGAAAGCCCAAGTAGTAGAGCTGGTCAAAAAGCACAGGAATGCTGTAACCTTGGCCATCGGGGATGGGGCCAATGATGTCAGCATGATAAAAAGTAAGGGTATTTTCTCAATGAGGCACACTCCATGCATGAAGTCCCATTTGAGCATGTAGTGATATGTCATCGAAATGTGCATTATTTAACTTTGCGGTGGTTCTTCCATAAATGATACTTTCTGGGCCCAGCACTTCTACACTTTTTAGCATCCCAGAGATACTTCTCTTCAGTTAAATCATTTGTGTATTTCTTGCTTTCTCCTCTTTGAGGATGAGTGAAAGTAGTCATGGCTGCTTTCCTAGTAGCTGGGTTGATCCATCTTGGTTATTTTACCAGTGTAAAGTGCAAATTTCCCAACCTTTCCTAGTCCAGTTTTCTCTTATGTAAAACTAGGATTGATACTTAACTATGTGACTAATTCATGATAGATGTGGAAAACAGTACTAATTATTGTAGCTATAAAGTTGCAATAAATGGCTGACATAAAAGAGGAATACGTTCCTTAAAGGTACTGCACTTTTCTTTGGAAATGAAAGTTCTTTTCCCTCCTAGGTGCTCACATTGGCATTGGCATCAGTGGCCAGGAAGGACTGCAAGCGGTCTTAGCCAGTGACTACGCTTTGGCTCAGTTTAGATATCTCCAACGGCTGCTTCTTGTTCATGGAAGGTGGTCCTATTACAGAATATGCAAGTTTTTATGCTATTTCTTCTACAAGAACTTTGCGTTCACCCTTGTGCATTTCTGGTTTGCCTTCTTCTGTGGTTTCTCAGCACAGGTGAGTAAAAAGCACCTTGAGTCCCCTCCCATGAACGATACCCACTCTTCTTCACTCTGCTTAACTAATAAAGAAAAGACACTTCTATATGCCTGGCCTAGGAGTGTATATTCATTAGGTGACTGAATGTTGATGAGCCTTGAATCTAACCCACATGAAAGTATACGCATAGCTGGAATTTTTCTTATTTATAGAATAACTAATTAGTACTTATCGCACATCTTTAGCTTTTATAGCAATATTTTTGTATGATAACAGGTATACTCAATGAGGAGATTTTAGAATATATTTTTAGTCTTTAGAAATTTCACACATGCCTGTAATATGTTTGATCATACTACACCCACCTCACCCCAACTCCTTCCAGAAACATTACAACTCCACCTCTCCCAATTTTGTGTCTTAAAAATTACAACCTGCCAAGTCCAGCTTGTGCTGCCCATAAACTCATGGTCATTCATTGGTACATGGTCAACCTACCAGGGACTGCAGCCTTAAAGAGAACTGAGTTTTCCTCCACTATCAGCCAGCAGTGACTAAAAACTCCTCAGCCAGGTTGGTGGATCATGAACACCTCCCCCATGCATGCTGGAATGGTGACTGGCATGATCTTTGCAGGTCTTGTGCAAGCAACCATAGTCACTGTGTGCTCATGAGTGTAGGGCCTGTCATGTCTGGAGGGGACTGCTCGCTTATCTCACTGGCATCTTCCTCCCCCCATCCCTGACCTCTGTCTCTTATAATCTTTCTGCTCCTTCTTTCCCAGTGATCCCTTGGGGAGATGGTGTAATATAGATTGCCCATTCATGGCCCAGCGCTCCACAGCACTGTGCACTCTGATCAGTTGTGAGTTTCTGTTTTAAGCATCACCCACTGCACAAAGAAACTTCTTTGATGTGATCTAAAATCTGTACTAATTAATGGGCATAGAGATGTAGATTTAGAGGGCAATGTGATATTTTACACCAAGAAGTAGTTGATGCTCTGACCTCAGACCTGTTTTGATATCATCCCACCAGCTAAAGTTCATTTACAGGTGATGTTGATGTTGTGTAAGTAGTTAGAAAATTCATATGCAGTATTCTATTTTATATCTATGTGCAGACAACAGTTAAGCTCTAAAAAGAATTTATTTTAAAATTCTTGGATATTTCATTCTGTATATGATGTATTTTATTCATTTATATGTTCCATTACTCTTTCCTTGACACATTTCTTCTTCTCAGCAAGTTGTTCTCCTACTTCCCTGGAGAATGGATGAGTCAGGAAAGTATATAAAGTGAGGTGATCCAAATGCAGAAAGACAAATGCTTTCAATTTTTTAATATTTTTAGTTAACATATGAAGTGGGTAGATATGTCTTATGACCTTTGCATACATCCTGAATTGTGACTATGCCCAGCCTGCTTTCTTTTCTGTCCTGTCCCTTCATTCTTGCATGAGTTGTTCTCTCCCAGGACTCCTGCCTCAACTCTTACATCACACACGTGTGCTCTCCTATCCTATCCACACTTGAAGTCCCTTTCCCTCCTGATTATGGCCCTATGCACATGTGTATAAAGATGAGAAGCTAGGATCCACATATGAGAAGACATTGAACAGTTTGTCTTTCTGAGCTAGGTATTTTCCACTTCTATTCATTTTTTCCTGCTCATTCGTGATTTAATTTTTCTTTACACTTGAGTAAAATTCCATTATGTGTATGTTCCACAATTTCATTATCTGTTTATTAGTTGGTGGACTTGTACGGTGATTCAATTTCCTTGCTGTCATCACTAGAGCAGAAATGAACATGGATGTACAGTTGTTTCTGCAGTAGTGTCTAGAGTCCTTTGCATATATGCACAGGAATATTATAGATGGGCCACATGGCAGTTCTTATTTAGCTTGTTGAGAATTCTCCACACTGATTACCATAGTGGCTGCACTGATTTATACTCCCACATCCTTCTTAGCATTTGTTGTCGTTTGTGTTCTTGATGATGTGTTCTTGATCTAACTGGGATGCTGATTTGCATTTCTATGATGGCTAAGAATACTGAACATTTAAAATATATTTACTAGCTCTTTGCATTTGAGACTCCTCTGTTTTAGTTCTATAGCCTTTCTTAAAACTGGATTGTTTGTTTCCGTAACATTTATGTTCTTGTGTGCTATGTATAGCCTTCTGCTGGCAGCATAGCTGACAAAGTCTCACCCATTCTGTAGGTTCCCTCATTGACATGATCGACAGTTTCCTTTTATGTAAAGAAGCCTTTTTACTTCATGGGGTCCCATTTATCAACTGTTGGCTTTATTTCTGAGACCCTAGATTCCTATTTAGAGAGTCTCACATATGCCATTACCTTGAAGTATTTCCCTACTTTTTCCTTTAGCAATTTCAGAATTTCAGGTGCCATGTTAAAGATTTTGATCCATTTGAAGTTGGTGAAGGATAAGAGATAAATACCTGATTTTTATTCTTCAGCATGGGTGTATCCAACTCACTGTATTGTTTCTTGAAGATAATG
This sequence comes from Mesocricetus auratus, assembly GCF_017639785.1. Classification (NCBI taxonomy): domain Eukaryota; kingdom Metazoa; phylum Chordata; class Mammalia; order Rodentia; family Cricetidae; genus Mesocricetus; species Mesocricetus auratus. The sequence goes on along the minus strand of NW_024429189.1, from coordinate 92,950,140 downwards.
TTTTTTCTTCAGTTTTGGCATCTCTGTCAAAAAAAGGTGTCTATAGCTGTGTGGTTTCTATCTGGGTCTTCTATTATGTTCTGTGACCTACATATCTATTTTTGTGAAAATATAACTTGAAACCAGTTATAGTGATACCTACAGCTTTATTTGTTTTGCTCAGGACTGCTTTGACTAGCTGAGGTCTTTTGTTCTTCCATGTGAATTTTAAGATTCTTTTTCCTATTTATGTAAAAATAGTGGTTGAATTTTGATGTGGTTTGCTTTGAATTTGTAGATAGTTTGTAGTACAATATCCATAACCACAATACTGATTCTAATCTATACACATGGAAAGTTTCCTTCTCCTGTGTCTTCCATCAACTGCACAGTGCCTTTGTCAACTTTAAAGTTTTCAATGTAGAGTTCTCTCACTCCCTTGGTTAAGTTTCTTCCAACATGCTTTATCCTAATCTTTTGGTTAAAAAAGATTTTTCTTTATTACTCTCTGTCTCTGTCTCTTTCTCTCTCTGTGTTAATTTGGGTTTCTATTCTTGTGATAAAACACCATGACAAAAAGCAACTTGGGAAGGAAGGGTATTGTTTCATCTTACACTTCCAGGTAAGTCAGGACAGGAACTTAAGCAGGGCAGGAACCTGGAGGCAGGAACTAAAGCAGAAGTCATGGAGGATGCTGCTTAGTGGCTTGCGTCTCATGATTTGCGCGGCCTGCTTTCTTGTACCATCTAGGACTACCTGCTCAGGGAAGGCACTGTCCACAGTGGGATGGGTCCCCCATCAACATCAATCAAGAAAATGTGCCACAGGCTTGCCCATAGGCCAACTTGGGCTGTTTACTGAATTGAGAGATGTTCCCTCTTCCAAAATGATTCTAACTTGTATCAAGTTGACAAAAATCTAACCAGGATTGTGTGTGTGTTGTGTGTGTGTATGAGAGAGAGGTTGGGGGAGGGAGGGAGAGAGACAGAGATAGAAAGAGAGAAGGACAGACAGAGACAGACACAAACACACAGCACACAGAGAGAAGAGAGAGACAGAGAGAGAGAGACAGACAGACACAGAGAGAGAGATAGATAGATTGAGAGAGAGAGAGAGAGAGAGAGAGAGAGAGAGAGAGAGAGAGAGAGAGAGATTTGTGAGGTGTATGTGCATGTAAGTCAGAGTAGAACATCACACTCTCTACGAAGAATCCAGCCCTGCCATATGTTTCCTGGCCTTACAAGTTTTTTCCTGTGGAATTTCCATTGACCCTTGCATTCTGCCTGCCTATGAAACCATCTCTATGTAGCACCAAGTTCTGCTACCAGTTAACAAAATAGCTGAAACCTCTTCTATCATGACTATTGTGGCTATTATGAGCGTGGGTGCCTGAACCTGGAAAATTGCTCCCTTTGTGGCCCCAGTGCTGTAAGTGAGTAGCTGTCTTGTGTCTTATTCTCAAGGTACATTTCTTTTCAAGAAAGGTTTTTAAATTCAGGTTAGGAATTCCAGTGACTACCAGTTTGTGGTTCAGGTTTTCTGGAGAATTTTTTTGTCTCTCCTTTTAGCTATTAAGTTTCCTTGAAGTCTCTTTCTGCATGGAAATGAGTTCTTTTTTTGTTCCTGCTGAACCTTTGGTTTGTTGTTGCCTTAGCTTCATGGAGGTGCTTGATTCTCTTTGGTCTAATGTTGGCCTTGGTGATGGTGTCTCTTAAAGTTAAGGTTGTTCAATGTGAGGTGCACTCTCACCCTGAACTCTTGGGGGAGGGTCTAGGCCCTGCCCTGGATGAAATGACAGACTGTGGACACCCCCATGGAGGGCCTCACCCTCCCTGGGGAAATGAGGGGATATTGGGGGGACAGGGGGAAGGCTCGGGAGGAGGGGAAGGAAACGGAGAGGGACCTGGAACTGACTTGTGAAGCAACCTTGTTTCTAATATAAATTTAAATTTAAAAATAAATTAAAAATGCTAAAATGAAAAAAAAGTTAAGGTTATTCAGGACAATGGAGATTGGTATTATTACTTTAGCACATATCCATGGTACCTATTTCTCCTCTTACTCCCAGCAATATGCATAGTGTCCCATAAAGCAGATGTCATCATAGAACCTTCCTTGGGATGTTGTGGAATAGATATCTCTAGAGTAACATTTTCAAAACCTGATATTGTACTATTAATCCTAGGTCTGGTGATTTGAAAGAAAGTGTGCAGAGCAAAATGTGATGTTGAGAATACTTTTTCCATGGGAACTATTTGCTTGTTCCTTTCTTCATTAACACTAATTCAAAGAATATCCCCATTTTATATAGCAACATTGTGATTTGCATTTCAACGCTGCAAAGCCTTCCCCCATGTTTTCCACGGTGTTCTTTAGATGATAAAGATATTTGTACATGGACACTCTTGGCTCTACAACTGTGATTATGGCCTTTTGTATTTTTCTTATTGAAACATAATTTATTTTCAGAGACCGGTCTGATTTATGCTCTTAAAGAATTTTATTTTTCTTTATAATATTCTGAGCTATTGTTTTATTATAAATTATTTAACTATTTGATTCTATGGACACTTAGATGTCGTCAGTTTTCTCTTCTAGTTCAAGTCACCCAATATCACAAACTGCTAATAGTCTGGCCACTTCAGGGATGTCTGGTCTGGTTCATACACAGGTATAAAACTGTCACATAAGATGAAGAAATTCTTCCTGTCATTTGCTTCCCAAGTGGCCTGCCACTAAATTCTCCTTCTAATTGTTTTCAAACCTTTGAGAAAATTTAGTACAGTGGTTTTAGAATTTCTATATTAAATTTGTACTAACCACTGTGATAATCTTTTTATAGTTATGTACTTTTATTCTTGTTTTTGATTTAAAATTGTTTGAGAATATCATACATGAGTACTGAATTTGCATTATTTCCATACCTTCCTCTCACCAAAACAACTTCTATGCCCCTCCAACTTCCTCTCAAATGCCCTCCAACTTCCTCTCAAATGCATGGTTTCTTATTTGCTTATTTATTGTTACACACACACACACACACACACACACACACATCCATTTAGTGTTGCTCCTATGTGTATTTGTTAATAGCTGACCACTTGGAATTAATTGAACAACCTATCAGGGTCTCATCCCTGGCAAAGACTGATTTTTCCAACTCTCTGAAGCCATTAATTGCTTGCAGCTTTTCATCTAGGATGCAACCTTGTGAGATTTCCCCTGCCCATGTCAGCATGTCAACTGCTGTTGCCATTGTGCTGGTCTTATTTAGGTGTTAAGACTTCATCTTGTTGAGATTTTGTGGGTGTAGCTCCCTGTCATGTATATAAGACAGTGTGTCTCATGGCAGATATCCCGTGGGTCTTACAATTTTTCTACCCCCTCTTCTTTTATGTTTCCTGAGCCTTGGGTGCAGTGGTTTTGTTGTAGATATATCAATTGTGGTTGGGAACCCTACAAATCAGTTGCTATCTGCATATGAATGAGCTGTAGGTTTCTGTAATGGTTGCCACTTCTGCAAAAAGAAACTTCTTTGGTGAGGAGTGAGAGCTACACTTATCTGAGGTAATAGGCTATATATTCAAAATGCAATTGGTAATTACTAGGTTAGTAAGCTGGGACTAGCAACTTCTCCTGTAGGGTCTATTGCCTCTTCAGTCATGGAGAATTGGTTAGCTTTACAGTATGAGGCTTGAATACATGGATTCCCTCCTATTGAGCAGACCTTAGATCAATTATATGGTCATTGGTTACTCCCAATATAAGTGCCGATATTGTGTCCTTTGGTATATCTTGCCATCCTGGCTATTGTTGTGGCTTATTGACTCCACAGCTGGGTAGGACTATTGGTTGCTTCCCTCCCCTGACAGCTCATGTAGAACCTGCAGATGGAAGCTAGTACTCGAGGAGGAGGCTTCAAGGTCAGTTCCAGTTCAATTCCTTCAAGCCCTGTGTCCGAAGTGTGTCTTTAGCAATAGGGTCTTACCTTCAAGTTCTGGAAGGCAGCCAAGGGTAATGGTAATTGCCTATGTCATTTTTGAAATCTCTCTGACTCCCCTGACCTACAACTGAAGGGGATGTATCCCATGCCTGGCCCTGGAATTCTGTTAGATTTCATTTAATATAAACTCATACAGAAATATTTTCCAAAATTGGCAGAACACAGAAAGGGGATTTTTCTCAAAGCTATTGTGTAGAGCAAGAGCCCTGTTCTGTAGCTTGCATTTAACCACTCTAAAGATGGAAGCCTTGTGTGTGGTCTCTGTTTCAGGGGTACTGAGAACTAGCTGTGAGGGTCACTGGGAGGCAGGGCTGGAATTGTTGGGGATTACTGTCTCTTCTTCCTGTTTTTCACTTGAAGGGACTGATTAGGTTGTAACATGTTTTGGCTTCCTCTCTGAGTCCTGTTCCTCCAAGGACATTATGTTACAATGAGGCAGATTCAATGAAAACTTGTTTCGAAGAGACTCTGACAGTCTACGGAGAATTTGTGAATGAGGGACATTCTTGCCTCCATTGAAACCATCTAGGCAGCTTTGGCCTCCAAAGTCATGTGCTGAATGTGGAGGCTTCCTCAGCTCATAAAGCCATATGTCCTTAGAAGAGAGCTGGTTATTTGAGGTTCCTTACTCCCTGACAGTGTTCTCCTAAGTGGTTCTTCTGTGCAGTCCTGGCAGGAGTAAGGCTTATACACATTCTCCCGTGTCCTTGAATATTTGCTCACTTATCAGCAATGAGCTTAGGTCTAGTTTAGGGCAGGTGCTCTGATGGCCTCTAGGGACCCTGCAATGAAATGGAAGGTGGTAGTTCCCACTGACAAAGAACCTACAGTCTGGGAATGAGTTTATTTGTATAAATATGAAATGGATGCTAAGTCACTCCATTGTCACATTTCTCTTATTTGTTCAACCAACTATTTTTGATTAATTTTTTTCATAAAATATATTTTGATATTTTCCCTCCCCAAACTCCTCTCAGGTCCCACCTCCCTGTCTACCCAACTTTATGTTCTTTCTATCTCTAAAACAAAAGAAAACAACTACTTCCAGAAAAAAAACTCCAAAAGATGAGACAAAAATGCCCCCCCCAAAAAACCAGGATGAAATAAAAGCCCCATAACAAGCAAACATGGTGTGTTGGCCAACTATTCCTGGGCATAGAGCCTGCCCTGGATTGTAGTTGATATACCCAGTGACACTTCATTGGAGAAAACTGATTTTTGCTTTACAAGTATGTATAAATTGCAAATAGCAGCTTAGTGAGGGTTGGGACATTATGTCCACTTCCCCTTTTCAGTATTGGGATTTTTGTCTGGCTTGAACCTGTGCATACCTCATGCATATTGCCACAGTATAGTTCATATGTGTACCAGTCCGCTTGTGTCTGGAAGGCACTGTTTCTTTGAAGACACCCACCAGCTTTGACTCTTACAGTCTTTCTACTTTCTCATCCACTTAGAGCCCTGAGCCTTGACAGGAGGGGTTAGATGAAAACATTCCATTTAGAACCGAGGGCTGCAGTCTCTCACTCTCTGTCCACTGTCCACTTGTGCATCTCTGTGTTAATTCCCCTCTACTGTAAGAGGAAGCTTCTCTGATGAGTGTTGAGTGACTAGGAGTCATTTGATTGTTCTCTTCCCTTAGCAGAATAATAACAGTAGGTTTTATCCTAGGCCCATGACCTAGTCAAGTCTGAAGTTCTTGGCCACCTCAGTTTTAAAAGTGGTTGGTCATTCCCCCAATATTTGTCCACTATCATACCACATTAGTACATCTTGCAGCTGGGTTGTTTTTATAGGTTGCAGATTTTGTAGCTAGGTGATATTAATGGTTCCTTTCTCCCACAGTGACATGCAGAGTACCTTCCAGCACTGTGAATGCTAGTCAGTAGAGGTGAAGCTTTTAGTTGGGCACCAGCTTGGCTTCTTGTTCAATTATATCTAATGTTGTCTTCAGCAATAGGACCTTACCATCCGGTTGTGAAGAGCAATCAATAGCCTTGACAATAGCCTGTAATATTTGAGGGTGGGCCATGGTACCCTTATGAACAATGACTCAACAGGATGTAACCCATTCCTGGCACTTGGTGGTATGAGATACTTTTCCCTTTATATGGTAACACCACTTAAATTCCTTTCATATGTGTATATGTTTTAGGAAGCTTGTCTGAGTCACTGTTCTATTGCTGAGATACCATGATCATGGCAGCTCTTATAAAGATCATTTAATTGGTGCTTGCTTCCTGTTTCAGAGGTTTAGTCTACTATCAGCATGGTGGGTAGCATGGCAGCACACAGGCAGACATGGTGCTAGAGAAGGAACTGCGAGTTCTACATTTGGATCTGCAGGCAGCAGGAAGAGAGAGCCCCTGGGCCTGGCTAGGGCCCTTGAAACCTTAAATACCACCCCAAGAGACACACTTCCTCCAGCAATATTACACCTACCGATCCCTCTCAAGTAGTTCCAGTCCCTAATGACTGAGCATTCAAATATATGAACCAAGGAGACCATTCCTATTCAAACCACCACAAAGCTTCTACAGTAATAGGTTTCCATGTGGTTGTTCATAAGGTCTTTAGTGTTAGCTGTCACTCCCAATATTCCCTATTTAAGCCTCCTATTCTAGTTTCCCCTTTATCTCTCTAAAACACTATATTGCATATTTCCATTTTCCTTGGAAAACCTTCGTCTGCCCTTACTAGATATTTAATCTCTGTGTTTATTCAGACTGTAGCAAACATATTGGAAATTTAAATACTAACATCCACATATAACATATTTAAAGAATTTATTGTCTGAGTGTGTGTGTTTGTGTGTGTGTGTGTCTGTGTGTGTGTGTGTCTGTGTGTGTGCATGTGTCTGTGTGTCTGTGAGGAGGGACCCATGCACCATGGCACACAGATACAGGTAAGAGGACAATGAATCTGTTCTCTTCCTCCACCACGTTGGTCCTGGAATCAAACTCAGGTTATCAGGTTGAGGGGCAAGCATCATTTGAGCTATCTTGATGGCTCCTAAAGTGCATGTCTTGTTCAAAGTAAAACCTCTGTCTGGCAGAGAGTTTAGAGGTAGGGAATGTAAACCTCTATTTTATGAAGAAAGAACTGGATTCCCTCGAGAGCTGGCATCAGTGGTGAGCATGGTCAGGAGGGCAGCTCTTACCTCTTTTTTTCTCAATATATGTTTTCATTTAAATTAGAAACGTGAATGTTCCACATGTCAGTCCCAGCTCCCTCTCCCACCCCTCCTCCGTTGTCCCTCCACCAGCCCCCCACCCAATCCCCACATCAATCCCCAGGAAGGGTGAGACCCTCCTTGGAGGGGGATCTCTAAAGTCTGTCATTTCATCCTGGACAGGACCTAGGCCCTTCCCCCTGTGTCCAGGCTGAGAGAGCATCCCTCTATTTGGAATGGGCTCCCAAAGCTCATTCATAAACCATGGTGAACACTGATCTACTACCCAAGGCCCCAGTGATTTCTGTGGCCTCCTAATTGATACTACATTCATGGAGTCTGGATCAGTCTCCTGTTGGCCTCTCAGCCATCAGTCTGGGATTCAAGCAGCTCTTACCTCTTTAGTTCTCTGTCTACTCTGCTCAACCAAGCTTCTCTCTTCTAGAATCATCTGGAAGCTCTAATCGACCTTATGTCAACAAATATCCCAACTGAACTGCTCCTAAGAAGGCAGATAAACATAACTTGTCCTGATGAGATTTCTAGTCCATCAGGGTTTGGATAAGTTTGAATCATGGCTCTTACTGCAGGGCATGCCTTACCCTGACCTACTGTTGCAGCATGCTTGATTTTTCTCCAGGTGTGTGTGTGTGTGTGTAACTTATTTTAAAAGCAGTCAGCCCTTTGGGGACTTTAATAAAGATGACTTGTTCCCTTCAAAAATTGCTAAGACCCAGTTTAGGAGATTCACATTTGAAAAACCATGTAAGTGTTGGCTTGGGGCATTGAGATGATATTATCTGGTGTCAATTTATCATTGTCAGGGAGATACAGAGATGTGTGTCTTAAAAAACAATTCCATGTAATATGGAAGCAATTATCTTGTCAAGGCTGGAAAAGTTTTGTCAAATACTACAAGAAAACATACAGTGAAATTTTGTAAAGTGATGGGAAAGAGTGAGACTAACTTGAGGTCAATGGTATCATGGGTTTTGATACCAGAAACCTGTTTCCACACAGCAGGGGACTTCCTCTGACTTTGCTTTCCAGATGTGCCCTGTGGAAACCTGAGACAGGCTGATGTTCAGGCTTGGCCCTTCTACCTGATCCTACCAGTGAGTCCCTGCTAATTGTGCAGACCAACAACAAAGTAACTAAGTCAGAGCACCTCCTATTAATTTTCCAGTGTCTTTTCTTTAACAGAAAAATGTTTTTAAGAGCAGAAAGAAGTTTTACAGATTTTCTCTGTCTGCAGCACACAACAAAAACAGGACTATACATTTCCAAAGAGCTGTCTCATGCTCTTCCTTCCTTCCTTCCTTCCTTCCTTCCTTCCTTCCTTCCTTCCTTCCTTCCTTCCTTCCTTCCTTCCCTCCCTCCCTTCATCCATCCCCCTTTCTTTCTTTCTTTCTTTCTTTCTTTCTTTCTTTCTTTCTTTCTTTCTTTCTTTCTTTCTTTCTTTCTTTCTTTCTTTCTTTCTCAGTGCTGATAGCTGGTGCTCAAACCCATGACCTTATTCATGCTAGGCAAGCATTGTGTCCCCAAACCAAAACATTTTATGACAGTTTGTACTCACCACATGCTGCACTTGGTGTTAGGTTCTTGGGCTCCTGGGTGAGTAAGTCTCCAGGAGCTGACAGGTTGATATGGTGGAGCTTGGAACCAGTGTGTAAGCAATTACAGGTCAATATTAAGAAGTACCGAGATGTGGTGAGTCACGGTACTAACAAGTGGCCTGGAATCCAGCCCTGGAATGAGCCTGTTGGGGAAAGGTTGCTGTGGCTTTTCTGCTTTCGGATGCTCTTGGCATCCAGACTGCTTCAAGCTGGTGCCCATTACCTGGGAATGTGGGTCTTGAGGAGAATGGTGTAATTAACTACAAGGGATGGCTGTGGGCTAGATCAGAAAGGCACCCTAAAAGACCTGCCACCTACACCAAGTTCATTCCTTAGGATCAATCAAAGCTAAGCAAGCTGGATTGAGAGGACAGGCGCCCCAGCTGAGGGTCTGCAGGAAAGGGGAGGGGGAGTGAGTGCTGGCTGGGTAGGGGTGCAGCCATTGAACAGGATGACATCATGAATTTGAGGAACAATTTGGTGATGAGGGTGATTAGAGGGAGGGAGGAATCTCCAATTTTCTCTTCTCAAATGACTTAGCTTGTGTCAAGCTGACATAAAATTAACTAGTGCAGATACACAGAGAATAAAAGAAAATGCCTCCCTCTTGTGTGTGAGTTTTCCTGGGGAGACACAGCACATGTGTTCACTCACCCAAGAAATGGAACCCATAATGGAGCAAAGTAGCAATTACAATAATGTCCATCTTGGTGAAACAATGAGTTTTCATTAGGGTTGCTAACAGGAGTGTGGGTGAGGAATTACAGGGTCAGAGATGACACAAGGACAGCTGCATCAACTCAAGGGCACATAGTGACCCTCATGTCACCTCTGAGCATCCTGAATAGCCAACAGGCAGCACGAATGGTCTAAGTTTCTCTTCTCTCCTCGTCTGGTCAGTCTCTTGCTGCTGTGGCTATTTCCCCCTTTTATAAAGCTGGGGGTAGGGTGGGCCTCCAGAATCTTCCAAGTTTATGCTTTTTCATGCATGTAACCTTTTGTTTATCTCTTGAGTTTCATGTACCTCTTTCCCCTCCTGGAAAGAATGTTTCCATTGCTAGGAAACTGCCTCACACACTTCTCACTCATTTACCAGCCCTTCCTCCATCCCATCCACCCTTCATATCTAGCTGAGGGCACTAATGCTCCTCCAGTGCCTTTCTGTCACCACAGGATCTAATCGTACTAAAAACGTTTCCAGGGCCAATAGCCAGCACTGCCAGCATCTGTTAGTCATGTGAAACAGCGCTCCACAGAGCCCTGTTGGTTAGGATTTATCATTGGACGAATGGTTTCCACTTCTCTCTCTCTTTAATAACCTATCCTTGTGTCAAAAGTAAATGATACTGCTAAGACATGGCATACTTCAAATTCAGATTTAACATCCAGAGACTAGAATATTTTCTCTTCTTCCTTATATAACTAAGCACAACCCACCTTACTGTCTCCAGCTCATTCGAGTCTAAAATTCTCTAATGCTTCAGCACGTCTGTGTTTCAGAATATATTCAACCTCTGATAGGTTGACCTAGGGCCTTCTATCATCTATCAGGAGCACTGTTGAAGACTCAGCTTGTTCTCAGCTTAGCATCAATCCTTCAGTGCTTTTAGTCAGTTAACCACACAGTAACTTTGTCTTCAGGGCCTTATCTATCTATCTATCTATCTATCTATCTATCTATCTATCTATCATCTATCTATTGAGACAGTACTTTACTATGTTCCCTCAGTTGATCTTAAACTTGGTCTCCCTCTCACCCTTGCCTCAGCCCCCAAGTGCTGGCATTGTAAAGGGTCATCACTATGCTCTACCTTAGCTTGTGATATCTATTGTCCCCCTTATCAGTAACTCTGAGTCATTCAATGAAAGGTATGCTCTTTGCCGGGCATATGGACGGCTTTTTGCCTAAGGTATGTTTCACCAGATCTTCCTGGATCAGGGGAGTGTGCCTGTGCTGGAAATCTGCTCATTTAGTCCCTTCCTTCCTTCCTTCCTTCCTTCCTTCCTTCCTTCCTTCCTTCCTTCCATGTTACTTCAGTGAGGTCATCTTCAGTCACCTTGTTACAGTGATAACCCTCTCACTCCCTGTCTCCTTTCCTCCCTGGTAATTATTGTATTCTAATTCGCATATTCACTCTGTCACTCAGTCACTCAGTCACTCACTTCCTTCTTCAAACTTTGACCTCTTATTGTGTCTTCCTTTACAAAGCAAATTTCTTGATAAATGCCTGTGTGAGTGACCATGTTGAATTATTATTATACAGAACCTAGTATTTGTTGTATATCAATTTCTGAATAATATTGAATTATAAATGAATGAATTCCATGAAGGTGGTAGGAGAGTCATTGGTTAGGAGCCAGAGATCCGTATTTTAATGTTTACATATTCCTATAATAAGAGACTTGAAAATTTTCTCTCTGCCTCTGTATGTCATCAACAAAATGAATATGTAATATCTGTTATACTAGTGGAACTTATGCAAAGATTTTCTTTGTTTGATTTTTGGAAACAGGACCTTTTCTAGGCAAGGTTGACTTGAAACTCTCTATGTAGTTGAGTGTGACCTAGAATTTCCAGTCCCCTGCTTCCACCTCCTAGGTGCTGTGACTATAAGCTTATATCTCTACCTCTGGCTTATATAATGCCGAAGATCAAATCCAGGGCACCATGCATGTTATGCAAGCATTCCACAGACTGAGATGCACTGCCAACTCCCTATGCAAAGCTGTCATAGACACCCTACCCTGTGCAGTGATCCTGGGAGTTGTGTTCCCTTTGCTATAAGCTAATCCCAAGAAAAGGTTTGAATACAGTGTAGGGGTAACAGGAATACTTTAGTGGATTCTTTGTGTATCACTTAGATCATGCATTTGAATTTGTGATAAGCTACTGAAAATTTGAAGAGTAGAATAGTAACCACTACAAGGGTCTGGTGTCTCACATATGTCTGGTGTTGTGTGTTGATTTGATGTGCTGCATGTATTAGTTCATTTCACCCCCACTGACACACAATGAGGATGATCTGATGTCCCTTCAGAGATGAGATAGAGTTGAGCATGGTGATGCATGCCTATAATCCCAGCACATGGAGTCAGAGGCAGGAGGATAGCTTCAAGTTTGAGGCCAGCTGGGTTACCTAGTGACTAAGGTTCCTCCTTAAAAAACAATAAGAAACAAATCAAGCAAAAACAAAAGACCTGAAGAAGCCAACACACTAAAAATCCAGCAGCCCCCAAAAGAGGCAGAACATGGAGAGAGCTCTTGGCCCTGACTCTGCGTTACTTAGCCCTGACAATGACTGTTTTCACTCTGTGGATGGTGTTTCTCATGGATGTGTTCCTTTTTTTTTTCAGACTGTTTATGACCAGTGGTTCATTACCCTTTTCAACATCGTTTACACATCACTACCTGTTTTAGCCATGGGGATTTTTGACCAGGTATGTGGTTTCTTTTTCTGTATTTTTTGCTTACTTTCTCTGTTGAGTCTCTCAGCTATTACTAGCTAGCTTTTGAGTAGAAGGCTGATTCACGGAAGGATCCCTAGGAATGCAGTTTTCAAAAGAAGTGTCACATGGGTCACAAGTTCTTCTGCGTCCTCTCCCCTGCCTGCTGCTTCTCCAAAAAGGTCTTCCATCCAAGTTTGCCTTATCTGTTCTTAGGGGTTCACATCTCGCAGTATTGATGTGAGGCTCTGAGAAGTCATGCATGAAGTCCTTTCTTTCATTTAAGTCCAGCATGTCTCAAATTTCTGTGATTGTATCTTTTTAAAAATGTAATATTTTAAATTAAATTTTTGAGACTTTCATAAACACATACAATGTATTATGATCGCACTCAGTATTACCAACTCCTGCTCCTAAGTCTTCCCAGATTTACCCCAACATTCCCACTGCCCCTCTTAACTTCACATTCTCTCTCTCTTTTAATGATCCGAAGAGTCCAGTTTATGTTCCCTATTTATACATGGTACATGGTTGACCTACCAGAGGACATATTCTTTTTTTTAAATATTTTTTTATTTTAGAAGCACTCTTATTTACATATTAATCCCCCTATTCCCTCACCCTTCCATCCTCCCATGCACCCCACCAACCCCCCCAATCTACCCCCACCTACTCCCCAGGGATAGTGAGACCCTCCACAGAGGACCATCAAAGTACCTCACATCATTTTGGGGGAGGGCCCAGGCCCTCCTTCCCATATCTGGGCTGCAATAGTATCCCTCCATAGGAAATGGGCTCCCAAAATCCATTTATGCTCTAGGGATAAACACTGGCTCCACTGTTAGAGGTCCCATAGACTGATTTGGACTCCTAGCTGGCACCCACATTCAGAGGACTTGGTTCCATCCATTGCTGGTTCCCCAGCTTTGACTAGGTTGTCCGTGCTCTCACTAGGTCAGGTAAACTGTTTCTGAGGGTTTCTCCAGCACCTTCTTGGTTCATTTGCTCATCCCTCCTCCCTCTCTGCAACTGGATTCCAGGAGTATGGCTCAGTGATTAGCTGTGGGTGCCTGTTTCTGCTTCGATCAGCTACTGGATGAAGGCTCTAGGAAAGGCAACCAAGGTAGTCATCAATTTCATTACAGGGGAAGGGCATGAAAGACAGCCTCTCCACCAGTGCCTAGATTCTTATTTGGGTCATCCCTATGGATTCCCTAACATTTTCCCTGTGCCAGGCCTCTCTCCAAACCTATAGTGGTTCCCTCTATCAAGACATCTCCTTTCTTGCCATCCTCTATTCCTTCCCTGTCTCAGTCCTCCTGTTCTCCTCCAACCTTCCCTTCTTCCCCTCTCTCCTTCCCATCTCCCTCCTCTCCCCTCCCCCCATGCTTCCAATTTGCTCAGGGGTTCTTGCCCCTCTCCATTTCTTTGGGGAACCATGCATTCTTCTCTTGGGCCCTCCTTGTTTTCTAGTTTCTCTGGAGGTGTGGATTGTAGGCTGGTAGTCCTTTGCTCTATGTCTAATATCCATATATAAGTGATACATACCCTGTTTGTCTTTTTGTGACTGGGTTACCTCACTCAGGATGTTTTCTGTGAATTTCGTTTGCCTGTGAATTTCAAGATTTCATTGTATATTTCTTCTGAGTAATATACTCCATTGTGAAAACGTTTTCTCCATCCATTTTTCAGTTGAGGGGCATCTAGGTTGCTTCCAGGTTCTGGCTATTACAAACAACACTGCTACGAACATAGCTGAACGTATGTCCTTGTTGCATGAATATGCATTCTTTGGATATATGCCCAAGAGAGGAATTGCTGGATCTTGCGGTAGACTGATTCCCATTTTCCTGAGGAACCACCATACTTATTTACAAAGTGGTCATACAAGTTTACACTTCCACCAGCAGTGGAGGAGTGTTCCTCTTTCTTCACATCCTCTCCAGCATAGACTGTCATTGGTGTCTTGATTTCAGCCATTCTGGCCAGTGTAAGATGGTATCTCAGAGTTGTTTTGAGTTGCATTTCCCTGATGCCTAAGGATGTTGAACACTTTCTTAAATATCTTTCAGCTATTTTAGATTAATTTATTGAGAATTCTCTATTTAGTTCTGCACCCCACTTTTTAATTGGATTGTTTGGTGTTTTGGTGGCTAGCTTCTTGAGTTCTTTGTATGTTTTGGAAATCAACCCTCTGTTGTATGTGGGGTTGGTGAAGATCTTTTCCCATTCTGTGGGCTGCTGTTTTGTCTTAATGACTGTGTCCTTTGTCTTATAGAAGCTTCTTAGTTTCAGGAGGTCCCATTTATTAATTGTTGATCGCAGTGTCTGTGCTACTGGTGTTATGTTCAGGAAGTGATATCATGTACCAATTCATAGAGGTTCAGTGTGGTTGAATTTATGTTGAGGTCTTTGATCCATTTGGACTTAAGTTTTGTGCATGGCAATAGATATGGATCTATCTGCAATTTTGTACATGTCAGCATCCAGTTGTGCCAGCACCATTTTTTGAAGATGCTTTCTTTTGTCCATTGTATAACTTTAGCTTCTTTGTCAAAAATCAGGTGTTCATGGGTGTGTGGGTTAATATCAGTTTCACAGCTGGATAAAATTGTTGATGACTTTTCTCCTTCACTGCCCTGAATAACACCTTCTAGAAATGTGAGAGCTAGTTTGCAGTGATGAACACAGTTAGGTATGTTTCTTTGTGGTAGGATATAGGGTCCTTTGGATATATGCCCAAGATCACATGGTAGATCTATTTATAGCTTTTTGAGGTACCTCTCCACTGATTTCCATAGTGATTGCACAAGTTTGCACTCCCACCAACAGTGAATGAGGGTTTCTGCTCCCCACATCCTCACCAGCATTTGTTATCACATGTTTTCTCAATAATAGCCACTGTAGTTGAGGTGATTATGGAGTCTCAGAGTAGTTTTAATTTGCATTCCCCAATAGCTAAGGATGTTGAAAACTTTATGTTTATTGTCCATTTACATTTTTCTGTTAAGAATTCTGTGTTCAGATACATACATCATTTTAAAATTGTACTATTTGTTTTCTTGAGATGTGTATATAAAAAAGAAATGTGTATATATTCTAGACCAGCAGGTCTCAACCCTGTGGTTCATGATCTCTTTGGGGGTGGCCAAACAACTCTTTCACAGGGGTCACCCAAGACCATTGGAAAACACAGATATTTGCATTACAATTCACAACAGTAGCACAATTACAGTTATGAAGCAGCAACAAAAATAATTTTATGATTGGGGTCACTACAACATGCTGTATTAAAGAGTCACAGCATTAGGAAGGTTGAGAACCCCTGTTCTAGACATAAACCCTTTGTCCTATTTGCAGCTGGTAACTTTTCTCCCATTCTTTAGGCTCCCTTTTTGCTTGATTAACAGTTTTCTTTGATGAACAAACACATTCTAATTTAATGAGATCCTACTCACTGATTGTTGATCCTATTTCCTGAGTGACCAGGGTTGGATTCAGAAGATCCTTAACTGAGACTGTATCCTGACATGTACCCCCTAGTCTTTCCTGTAGGAGTTTTGGAGTCCTTGATCTATTTGGAGTTGATTGTTTTGCATAGTGAGATATATGTTTTGAGTTTCATTCTTCTCCATGTAGTTATCAAATTTCCCAAGTACTATTTCTTAAAGATACTATGTTTTCTATAGTGTGTACTTTTGGTCATCTTTATAAAACAAATCAGGTAGATTTAGGTGTGTGAATTTACATCTTGACTTTCCATTTTATTTCACTGATTAATGAACTTGTTTTTTGTGCCAACACCATGCTGTTTTAACACCATGGCTCTGTAGTTTAAGCTGTAGTGGTGTTTCTAGCAATGTTATTATTGTCCCTGACGGTTCTAGCTATCTTGAGTCTTTTGTGCTTCCATGCTAACATTTTTCATTTTCTGTGAAGAATTGCATCAGAATTTTTATGGGGCTGCCTTGAATCTTTAGTTTGTTTTGATAGGATGGCCATTTTCACAACGTTAAGTCTACTGGTTCACAAGTATGGGAGGTCTGTCCATCTTCTGTGTCTTCTTCAGTTTCTTCCTTTGCTGTTTTAAAGATTTTCATTGTGCAGGTCTTTCACTTTGTTATGCCACTATATTCTTACTTTTCCCCTTTTTCCATTAAATGTTAGAGCACAGATTCTCTAGCTTTCTCCACTCTAATCAGGTCACGACGACCCTGCAGTCTGTCAAAGAGTGACTCTTGGAGCACACATACTTGCCAGGAAAAAAGCCCTGCTTTCCCCTCTGCTGCTCAGGATAAAGGAAACTTAAATTAGAATGTCTGCCTCTCAAATAATGTGGTAAGGAAATTCTTACCATCCCTTGTGAGTTTGAGCAGTAAAAGGAAATCTCAGTTGTTCAGAAGACTCAATAGCTTCTCTTTTAGCTTCCCATCATGCTAGACTTGGTGGCTGAGTGAAAATGAGGACATGACCACACCAAGGTATCGTTGAAGGGAAGGATTTTATTGTAAATATGAGGGACAGAACAGCCAGAGGCATATGTAAGGGTCCAGACTGAACTGTGCCCTGATAATTGGGGTGAGAGGCAGTGAGAGGAGAAGAGAAGAGAGAGAGAAAAGGAGAGAGGCCAAGAGAGGACCAAGAGAGTACCTGGCCTAAGGCAGGTTTATATAGGAGTGAGGAACTGTGGGAAGGGAAGCAAAACCCCTGGGCTGGAGATTTTAAGGTAGGGGCAAGGTGAGAAGTTCTGGAAGGAGCCTCAGATATTGAGTTAGAGCCTCGTCCTGGGTTTCTTCGGGACCTGACCTTGGCTATATGTCCTAATGTTCTCTCACTTCAAGCCCTGCCATTTTCCTCTCCCTCCATAACTTGTTAACTCTCTTCTAATAAACCTTATTCTGGAGGGTTCTTCCCCTCAGGCACATCTAGGAGAGGTGAATACACACAAGCCCTTAGCTGTGGAGAGAAAAGTACACAGACTTTTATTTGGTGTTTATGTGTGTGAGACAGGAGAACGGGGAGAAATCAATTACAAGAATTATAAGATTGGTGCTTCATGGCCTGCTCTGGTTTGGAATGTACTTCCTGGCAAGGAAGGAAGTCTGGCTGCCTGTGGGGAAGTAGAAGCCTAGCCAGTAGAGTTTCCATGGCACAATTAAAGTGTATTACTTTTAAAATGTTTTTTAAAGTATTTTTGAGACCAGATTTTCTTCAATCTGTTATTAGACCTGTTTACTAGACTTCGTTTTCTGGCCCAGAGGTATCTATTGCACAATGCACATCTTCACTCTGTGAGGTCACCCCCTTCTCCCACTCTGTCTACTTTGTAGCTGGTTCTGAGTCTCCTGTCCATATGTACAAAGGGATCTGCACAAAGTACCAAACTTCAAAAGACTTTAGATGTAAAGGATTAAGCACATGCTCTTCCAAGTGCTGGTGTTTACAAGTGTTTCTTTTCTTGGTGCTTTGTAGCTGCCCACAATGTGGAATCAAATAGTAAAAATAAAGCAGTTCTGGGAAAAAAACAACAAAAAACCAAAAACAGTTATTGTGCAACTTGAAAAAAGCAAGGCAAAACAGAACGCAACACAATAAGCCTCCTTATTGCTGTCTGTTCCTCTCCTTTCTTGGTTTGTCGGTGTTGGCCCTTAAATGGATGGCAGTCATGTGTGCTGGCTACAGATGGCCACAGGGATCATGTCTGGTGTCACTCATTTTGTGAAAGGAAGCAAGCCCTGGGGGTTCTAGCCACTGACCGACCAGATGATAAGTGGTGGAACTAAGCTCATCACAAGCTTACTTGAGTTTGGCCTGCTACATTTTGCTATCATTGCTATCTATTATCACCTTTGTTTTATCAGTGTCTTGTGTTAGCATAGGTTATTGACTACTTAATTCTGGGCAAGGATTTTGCAGAAACATCTCTTAGTCATGCCAGTGGTTTTCTGTGTGGGAGGTATTACCGTTTGCATTTCTGCCGATGAAGAAACCAAGACTTGGGTTAAGTAACAAGGTTACACACTGCCAAAAACGGTTACCAGGCCTTCAGCTGATTCCTGTGTGGTTTCAAAGCCTGTGACTCTAACTATACCAGTCATCACACTAGAAGAAAGTACACTCATACCCGACAGCTTCTGTAGGGAGGACTTCTTAAAGAGAACGTGTCAGGATTCACGGAGCAGTCTGGGTCATTCTACAAGGATGAAGGGGAATTAGACTTCCCCTAGAATTTATCATCCGTGGCTGCTCCTGCTCTACCTATTGTCTTTAGATTTTTTTTGTTTTTTTCTTTTTTGTTTTGTTTTTTAAGAGAGAGTTTCTTTGTTTAGCCTTGGAAGTCCTGGAGCTAGCTCTGTGCACCAGGATGGTCTCCAATGTACAGAGATCCACCTGCCTCTGCCTCCTTAGTTCTGGAATTAAAGGAATTCACCACCATCACCTGGCTGGGCTTCTGTTTTTTCCCAATCTTCGATTCTCACAGTGTGGTTGTAGGCATCACTTTGCAGCTAGCCAAAAACGTAGAATCTGTTTCATAGATTTATGTGTCCATTAAGTTTTAGAGAAATCAGCTAAGTTTTTTCTAGAACTTGGTGGCTGATAAATACAGAGCGTCCTATTTGTTGTCTTGAAGCCTTGGCATTTACTACCGAATTCTCACCAGGGAAAGCACGTAGATCCTAACTGTTTAGTCTCAGCCCCCATCACTTTGAACACCACATGGGATTCCCCCTTTCCTCATTGTTCCTGCTTATCTCATCCACAAATTTCCAATTCTGACTCCACAACTCCCTGCAAATTATGTTAGTAATTTCCTTCTGGTCCATTGCTATACAAAATGTGCTGAAATCCTGAAGCTTGAATTCTTCCAAGATGGTAGCAGCCACAGCAGTCTGTGGAGGATATAGCAAACGAATTTTTACTTGAGTAAAAAAGGGGTCATTTGTAATCTGGTAGGTATGTTCTTCAGGAATAAAAACAAGATACTGTCTTGTTTTAGCCCAGTGAGTAGTAGGTAACAAGGCATACTTACAATGACCTTGGGTATTTCTGGGGATAGGGAATATATGGCCTCCTTGCCTCTTATCTGAAATTATACTCTGTTCACAGGATGTGAGTGACCAGAACAGTATGGACTGTCCCCAGCTCTATGAACCTGGACAACTGAATCTACTTTTTAACAAGCGTAGATTTTTCATCTGTGTGGCACACGGAATCTATACTTCGTTAGCCCTTTTCTTCATTCCCTATGGATCCTTTTACAATGTGTCCGGAGAAGATGGGCAACACATTGCTGACTATCAGTCCTTTGCAGTTACTATGGCCACATCTTTGGTCATTGTGGTCAGTGTACAGGTAACCCTTTTCTTTAAAGCACCTCTGCCTTGATGTGATAGGTTTACATATTTTGAAGTTCACTGTCAGTTGGCTTGTTAAGGTGTTAGGTAGGGAATACATTTTGTTTGTGTGTAGGCTTATGCATTTGTGTGTAGGTGCACTCACCTTTGTCCATGCACAAGCAGGTCAGAGCCTGATATCAGATGCTGCCCCCAGTCACTTCTCTGCCTTATTTTTGGGGACAGGGTATCTCACCAAACCTGGAACTCACCATTTCAGCTAGACTGGCTATTGGCTGAGCCCCTGCGATATGCCATCTCTGCCCACCCAGCATTGGCGATACAGGCATGTGTTTCCATGCTTGAGATTTTACAGGGGTGTTAGGGATAAACTGAGATCCTCATACACTAGGTCATTGTTTCAGCCCCAGGATTTTCTTTTTAGTTGCACATTTTGAAATGAAATCGATAATCTTTAATAAATAATAAGATGTGGTAAATTTAGCATTAGGAGTTTATAACCTTCATGTTTGTAGAAAGATAGCAATAACTTATTAGGTTGGGTATTGTGTATAAGGAGAAATGATTAAGGGTTTGGAGGTATAGCTCCAAGGTAGAGTGATTGTCTAGTGTGTTCAAGGCTAAGGGTTCAAGGCCCAGACTGAAAAAAAAACTAGCATAACAGAGTGGCACATACCTGTTATCCCAGCACTAAGAGGCTATAGCAGGAGGATTACTCAAGGCCAGACTATAGTGTGAGATCCTGTTTCAAAATAAAAAGTTGTACCACTATTCCTTTCTTGTGTTTGGAGAAGAAACATTTCCAAGGATAACAAAAGTTTCCTATAATTTCAGACGTAATAAGTCGCAGGTTCTAAAGTGAGAACTAGAACTTATTTGGTAAGACATTTTAAAAAAATTACTCAAGACGCTCAGTGCTCTATTCAAATGGCATATTAAGGAAATGCTCTGACAGGGGAGTTCTTGATGTTCTGAGCTATGATCCAATTTATTTTCTGATGCTGTTGCATTAGATTTCACACAAACTTCTGGTCCATTAATACCTGCAGCACCAGACTGCAGCACAAACTAACCTCTGTGTTAGTTTGTTTTTTTGTTATTGAATGAATGGTTAAGAATCAGATGATCTCTTTGTCACAAGTTACAGTCATACATGACCATTTCTTGAGTATTGAGTAAATGAGGGAGATGATGAAAGGGGATTTTGTCTCTACTGATCCTATCATAAAAAGAGTTTGTCAGGGTGTGTCCAACCACTAGAAAAGAATAATTAAAACTAACTTGGTTTTCCAGATTATATCTACAGTCTTCAGACACATCTATGGCCAGTTTTCAAAAGGCCTGAGAAACAATTCCCCAAGTTGAGCTTAGGACAACAACAGATTCAGCCATGGGCTGTGGTATCTCATGAGGTTCCGAAGTCTTCAAAAACAAGGCCCTGCAGGGGAGCCCCACACAGAACTATGTCTGAATAAGCTTGGAAAGAGCACAAAAGTACAGAAAAAAATTAAAATTTATACACAGTCCCACACTGGTATCAACATGGCAAACATAGTAAAAATCAATTTTGTGTGAGTTTATAATTTTGTTTCTCATTTATCTTTGTCTCATGAGTATATATCTTGTTTTAGGATTATTCTCTGAAATGTCCTTTTCATGGCTATTATACATGAGCATATGAACATATCAACCAAGATATTATCAGATTGCTTGTACTATTTCCACTGGAAAAACAGCAGCACAGTGGCAAACTTACATATGCCAAATTCTCCATGCTTCTTGATTGCCTTAAAGTATACTCTTTTTTGGCCTTTCATTTGTTTGTTTGTTTGAGACAGGGTCTCACTATCTGGCATGGAACTCACAATATAGACCAGGGTAGCCTCAAGCTCACAGAGATCCACCTGCCTCTGCCTCCCAAGTTTTGGGATTAAAGGTGTGTACTGCCATGCTCAGCCAGGTTGTATTCTTAAAGGGGGAATTCTGGGTCCAAGGATATATGAAAGTTTGATGTTATTTTTAACTCATTGAAAAACATCTTCATAAATAGATTCCTTTTAGCCTAAATACCCCTTTCAGCCAGGCCTACACAGGCAAGAGATCATTGAATTAGTTCACAATGTTAAGTACACAGTCTCTGGTTGCCTGGGAAATAATTGAAGTACATTGAAAAGTCTTTATTAAGCTCACAACTTAAACAAGAATAATAATTTTTTCTTTTGAAATAAATATAGACTTGCAGAAGAGTTGACTGTAGTGACAGTGCCTGTGTCTGCTCAACCTGACTTGTTAGGACCATACAGCCATGACAGCACCTATGGAAATTAGGAGAAATTAGCACAGATACAGTATAGTTACCTAAACTACATTCATGGCTAACACTTCCCTAGCTTTTCTGTTAATAACTTTTCTCTATTCCAGAGTCCAACACAGGGTACCTCGCTGGAATGTCACCATAGTCTCTGACTTTGGCTCTTTCTTCATCTGTAATAACTTTGAAGAGTAGTGGTCAGATAGTTTGTAAAGTGTTCTGCCGTTTGCATTGTGTGAGAGTTGATAGACTGTGGACTTCCAGGGAAAATCAGAGAGAGTTGTTTTATTCTTCATGTTTCTTTTCTTAGAGCACAGCTTCTGTACCCGGGAGCATCATGCATATGTATCACATTCTCATTGTCTATCTGTCAGCTGATGGACAGCTAGGCTATTCCATTTCCAGCCTGACATGTTGTATTATAGCATGCGGGGTCCAAAGATTGTGCAAGGCCTTTTTCTCACCTAGAAATCTACACAGTACCTTCTGGCACTATGTAGCTAGTCAGCAGGAGGAAGTTTCCCAGTCAGTAAGAAATTGGTTTCTGTATGTCCTGCAACCAAAGCATGTAGTGTTTTCAGCAATAGGATCTTACCTTCTAGTAATGGTGGGCAACCAAGAACAATGGTGATAGCCTGTGTTGTTTAGGGGGTGGGCTCAAAACAACAATAGGAAATATTCCATGCATGAAACTGAGATTTTTGTTTAATAACTCATGTCTTTTGGCAATATTGTACCTCCATGCAAACTCCTTTTTATTTTAAAATTCCTCCCCTTCTCCTTTATACCATGTGTGTTCCCATCTCCCTTTAATGAACAGCTTATGGATTTTTGATCTCTACAGACACCCTAAGTAAAACATACAAATCTGAAAATGCAAAGCTTGGATTCACATATGAAAAAGAGCAGACAATGTTTTGTCTTTCCAGGTCTGGATTCTCACCAAGTACAATATTTTTTAGTTATGCCCATTTTTCTACAATCTTTATAATTTCATTTTTCTTTACAAATGAATTAAATTCTGTCTTGTATATGTACCACATTTTCATTATCTATTCATCAGTTGGTTGGCATCTAGGGTATTTCCATGTACAGGCTATTCTGAATAGAGTAGCAAAAGTCATAGAAGTGCAGGTATTCCCATGGTAGGATGCAGAGACCTTTGGATGTCTGCCCAGGAGTAGTACAGCTTGATCAAATAGCTTTATTTTAAGTTTTCCTGCATAACTACCACACTGATCTCCATAGTAGCTACACCAGTTTGCACTCCTACTAACATTAAATAAGGGTTCCTGTCTTCCCAAAAACCTCACTAGCATTTGTTGACACCTGCTTTCTTGATCATAGCCATTTTAAATGGGGTGATGTGGAATCTCTAATAGCTTTAATTATCACCAAACATTTTACACTCATGTTCTAGATCTTTCTTCATTCACCTCTGATGAAACAAGTTTGGGAATATTTGTTTTGTTTTTGGTCTTTTAAATTTTTCTTTTTATTTAAATAGATATTTTTCTCATAATATATCCTGATTATGGTTTCCCTTCCTTCTATTCCTCCCAGTTTCTCCCTAACAATTTTGGGATCCCAACCTCTGGCTTCACTCCTTTTCTGTCTCTCATTAAAAAACAAACTGGCTCCTAAGGGATAATAAAAATATTTTGATAGCAATTTACAAAATCATTCTATTGTCTTATTTCTCATAAAAATAAAACCCTTAACATTCTACTTTCTGAGGCTGTTTCAACCTTGGCAGATACAGTTGCCTATATACCTAAGCTCTAGCCACTGGTTTAGCACAAGTCAATCTCCTGTGTATGCAGAAAGTGAAGGTATGAGCCATTGACCTGGTGATCTCAGAGCAGTTCTGAGGGCAAGTTTCTATTTACAGTGACTCTTCTTTTGCATTTGACTGTATTTGCAGATAGCCTTGGACACCAGTTACTGGACTGTAGTTAATCATGTCTTCATCTGGGGCAGTGTTGCTACCTATTTCTCCATTTTACTGACCATGCACAGTAAAGGCGTCTTTGGAGTCTTCCCACACCAGTTTCCCTTTGTTGGTAAGTGACCCTACCTTTTGTGAGGGCCTGTGTCATACTGAAAGTTGTTTGTCTTTGTAACTTATTTTTTTGCATGTGTGGTGTGTGGAGCTAGAAAAGACCAACAATATTTTTTTTTTCTAGAAATTGATTCATGCACCCAAAGTCCTCCATATTTGAAAGGGGTTCCAAAAGACTGCCAAATGCAACATAAAGGCTAAAGTAGCCCAGATGTGATTGGTTGTGCCCTATAAAACAGGGGCATACCATGTACATTGGGACAACTGTACAGTCTGTGAAAAGTTCATTTGTTATACAGAGAAAAGAGGAAGAAATACTCAATTCTCCTTATACCAGGTTACCACCAGCATATCTATCTGCATTTAGATAAATCCATAGACATTATCTACATTTAGATAAAAGGGAAATGTTGCATACACTATAGCCCTCTGTAGATTTCGGAACATCCTTCCAGAGGTGGCCAGAAGAGGTGGCTGAATAGATAGTCAGACTTCAAACACTGGCTTCATCACTTAACAAATTGTGTGATGTTAAATACATTTTCCTTCCTTTCCATGATTTAAGATGTATTTATGAACTGGGTTATTGATTATTTCCCTTTCCAATAGAAAGAATTGAATATCAAGTGAGTTACTACATATAAAGTATGAGGATGCATTCTGGTTAAATAAATATTAACTCTGATGATAGTGTTTGTCTTAGGGTTTCTATTGCACTATGGCCAAAAACAACTTGGGGGGTGTAAAGAGTTTATTTCATATTACATGTGCTGATCACAGTCCATTATGAAGAGAGGTCAGGACAGGTCCTCAAGGCAGGAGCCTGAACACAAGAAGAGCTGACACAGAGCTCATGAAGGAACATAATTTATTGACTTGCCTTCAATGGCTTGCTTAATCTGATTTTCTTTTCCTTCCTTCCTTTTTTCCTTCCTTCTTTCTTTCTTCTCCTCCTTCCCCTCCCTCCTTCCCTCTCTCCCTTTCTCCCTCTCTCCCTCCTTCCCTCTCTCCCTCCCTTCCTTTCTTCCTTGTTTTCAATACAGAGTTTCTCTGTGTAACAGCTGTCCTGGAACTCTCTTTGTAGACAAGGATGACAGAGATCCACCTGTCATGTGTGCCACCATGTCTAGTTAGTTCAATCTGATTTTATAGCACCCAGGATGACTAGTCCAGGGGTGGTACCACTCACAATGGCCTGGGACCTTCCCCATAAATCATTAATTAAGAAAATGTACAGACTTGCCTACAGGCCAATTTTATGAAGGAATTTTTTCAACTGAGAGTCGCTGTTCCCAAATGACTCTAGCTTATGCCAAGTTGACATAAAACTAGCCAGAACAATATTATTATTTAAGAAACTGTGACTTGATGATTATGTTTGGGGGCATTGTAGGGGAATTTGAGTGTCTGATGGTTTATCACAGAACTCCTACAATCCCTTGAAGTCTTGAGGATGCATTATTCAATAAAGAGGACAGATCCAGTGTTCCTGTGTTAAGGGTCACACTTCAGAACGACTCTGGAGAAATCACTTCCTCTTACATAAGAACTATTAATACACTTTCCAAGAAGTTTGGAATTCTCTAGTGCAGTTGAGTAAGCAAGGAACAGAGAGTTTTGCAGTTCACCTCAATAAACTAGAAATGAATGATTTATAGAGACAAGTCTTGTGAGCTCAAGAAGGCAGCACAGCACTTGGAATCAATCCATTCTCTGATTATCCCAGCCTAGAAAACAATTCTCACAAGACTGATCTTGTGAGATCAAGTGTCACAGGATCGCTTCTGAAGTGGGCCTCCTCACGCTGCTGGAGTTCCATTTCCATCCATCTGTGCATGGACACTGTTCTTCAGCTTGGTCCCTTCCTACATGTACACTAACTTCTTCATAGCCTAACAGTCTTGCTCAATATACCACGATAATTCTTTGTTTACTAAAAGATTCCAATCATGTAGAGACATGTTGGTTAGCCATGAGAACAAGTCAGTTAGGAAAGGAAGACATCGAGAACTGTTCTTAAGTTTCACTTTATTTACTTTAGTGTTACCAGATCTGAATGCAGTGCATCCTAACGACGACTATATCATGCAAAATGGGACTGCTTCCCCTGGAGAATGTAGCTTATGTGCAGACTAATCCATTTTAGTTAAGCACATGCCATTCCATGACTTAACTGTGGAGATCAAATCAAAGTTCACAAAAGTTAGATCTGCAATGGGGTTTTCTAAAAAAAGAAAAAGCTTTTTCCTTAGTAACTAGCAACAAGGGGGTGTGGCTTTAATGGGGAGCTTGGTTTTTTGCAGCATTGCCTGTGGGTAATGAACATCAAGGAGCTCAATCTAATTGATTGGATCAAATTTGTTTTTGACCTTGACTGATAGCAACTGGAGTCAGCTGTTCTCTGGTAGGCAGATTTAGTCTCTGAAGCCAGAAGAAGCAGACATACCAATCAGTAGCCAAGCTTTCATACCCAATACTCATTTGAATGGTGGTAACATGGGCACATTGGGGTGAAGAACCAGATGATTGAACGTATCATGGTAAATCCGTGGAAAATGAACTGAGGCAGGGATGGTATCTTCCCATGGAGTCTACCTGCCCACCCCTTGCTGCCTCGATTAGACAAACAATAAATGTATGAAGAATGAGTATCAAGTCTGGAAGCTAGCTTTAGGACTGGCAATAAGTTTCTCTGTCCTTCCATCTCTCATATTGGGTAGCTACATCAGTGGTTATGGGGAACTCTTTTCATCAACCCAGTCACCTCCAGGATCTCTTTAGATCTTTAACTTATAACCAAGGGAATATCAAAGAAACAGCAAGTTCCTTTTGAGACAGAATTTTTGGGCTGTTGCCTACAATTTCAAAGGTTATCCTTGGGCTTCATACAGTGTATCCCTGTGACACAGACAGTTAGTGAGGCTATTATTTGAGAATGGTCCCGAATTCAAATAATTTATCAGAAGTTCTAATCTGGTCATGGATCATGAGGTTGAAGGAAGGAATTAAGCCAAGCTGGCTGGAGCCTGGAAGAGAGGATGCCTGATCAGGATAACAGTTCCCTAGGGTTTTGTAATAGCATTAAATTTTTTCTTTAAGTTTATATAATTATCAATTTAATTCATAATCACTACCTATAAATGTAAATTAATTTATGTAATTATAAAGATTTTATAACAATTCATTGTTTTATAGCTAGGATGTCTATGTTTCTCTAATGGTAGGAAATGCATGGCACTCCCTGAGCCAGAAGTTCGTCTGGCTTGTTGTTCTCTTGATAGCAGTGGCTTCAGTCATGCCGGTGGTAGCATTCAGATTTCTGAAGATGTATTTATACCCAAGCCTAAGTGATCAGGTATGTTGCCATACTGTGAGTACTTGACAGCTGGTTGGTGGCTCTCATGAATGGTGTCCTTCTCTGTCTGAACAGATATACAAGGAATGACTCGTGAAGTTCCCATAGGTCCATGGCATCATGACACAATAGACGGTATTCTCATCTCGACACACTAGTGTACTAGTCCTGAATGCCAGTGAGGAGAGGTGTATTAGGCTAAATGTGGGCATAAAGTGATGAATTATAAGGATTTTTACCCCTGACTCTGGAAAAAGAAGTTCACTGGGATAATTTTGGAGTATTTCTTTAACAGAAGGGCAGGCTATAGGGAAAGCTAAGGGCACCATAGAAGGAATCCGAACAAGTCATGTCGAAGGGTCTCATCGTTTGGGTGGAAATGGAATATCAGCTTTGGAAATAGGTGAGAGAGTTACCTGTTGAGCAGATTTTAAAAAGGAATAGCAGCATGACGAGTGGACTGGGAATACAAAGCTAGAAGAACAGAAAGAACATGGTATGGAGAGTAGCCTAGACCAGAGATTAGAATAGATTTCAGTGGTTCATGGGTAAAAGAGTACAAATAGAGCAATGCTGGGCTAGGATGTGACTTGGGGGCAGAGAGAAGAGGAGGAGGGGGAGACTTGTTGCTATCATCCCATGAGGAAAGATGGCATGTCTCTGGAGGGAGTAGGGCCAGACCAGTGATGCTGAGGGCTCCAAGGTGGTCTTTTCTTACTGTGATGTCCCTTTAATTCTGGAGGCAAATTATGGAATGATTGACAGAGTCTTTTTGTCTGTCATTTCTCATTGGTTCTGAGCTGAATCCAACCCAGAAAATGATGGACAGTTTGAAGATGCTCATTTTTCTTATGTTAAAGATGATTGTCATGATTTGCTTATTAAGTGTCTTTAGACCCGAAAGTTAAAATCTGAAACAGTTGTGCAAAATTTATGGTCATTTTCTCTACTCACCTATACAGGGAGAGGGGAGATATGTTGGAAACCCACCCAAATGATGTTTAGTTCTTAGAATGTTTTAGAAAATTCATATGAGCACTACATCTAGATCATTCTCCGCCCCCTTCCAATTCCTTCTGTGCTCCCACTCCAGAATTCATAATTTCTTCTTCTGTTATTGTGTGGAATCTGTCCATACATGTGTAGATACTGTGCATACATGTCTAGGGATGACTACTAGAGACTGGGCAACCCATACCGAAGCTTGCCCCTGGAGAAAACGGATTCTTCCTTTCCCAGTAGCCACTGACCATCCGTAGT
Source organism: Mesocricetus auratus (assembly GCF_017639785.1). Classification (NCBI taxonomy): domain Eukaryota; kingdom Metazoa; phylum Chordata; class Mammalia; order Rodentia; family Cricetidae; genus Mesocricetus; species Mesocricetus auratus. Next base: position 92,921,583 of record NW_024429189.1, on the reverse strand, counting down.
TCATCACCTGGGATATGACTTTGTGAAGTTTGCAGGCAAGTTTAATTCTTGCCCCTCATCAAATAAGCTTCTCTGCAGCAGGTAGAGACTACTGCAGAGAGCCACACTTGTCAAAATGCAGAGACTAACTTTCTATAGGGTGTCCATCTTCAACACAGCCCCGCACTTAAGGCTCAGGAAACACTGCAAAGAGAGGCAGAAAAAGCCAGAGGTGAAGATAGAGTTTCTTTCCAGGTAGGTCCCACAGCCGTTTAGTCTCAAGTAAACACACAGAGGCTTATAATAACTATAAACCGTTTGGCCGATGACTTAGGCTTCTTATTGGCTATCTCTATCTTAATTATTAACCAATTTCTATCAAACTGTATTGTCATGAGGTTGTGACATACCCATAAATGCTCTGACATGTTACTCCTTCAGCAGCTACCTGGCGTCTCTCTGGCTACTCTCTATTTCTGTCTTCCTCTTCCCAGCATTCCTAGTCTGGTAGCCCAGCCTATACTTCCCCCCTGGCTACTGGTCAATCATCCTTTATTCGCCAACCAATAAGAGAAACATATATTCGCAGCATGCAGAAAGACATCTCTCCCATTATAGAGGAACACATTGCTGCTGCTAGATAGTGTCCCTGAGACCTAACAGAGTAAATCCACCCATCAACTCGCAACAATATGTTTACTTCTTTAAAAGTCCACACAATCCACCTATCCATATTCTTGCATCATACATGCACATGTACACACACACACCAAAACAGAATATATAAAAACCCAAAAATATCAGGATAAGTTGACTTTCTATAAGAGGGAAAAATTCTGACTCCAGTTTCGCAAATTCTCTCTGAATTCAGTTATTAGAAACTGCAGGACTCAGATAGACTCTAAAAGAGAGAAGAGGGAAAGACTATGGGTATTGGGGCTATAGACATAACATTTCTGTACAAAAGTTTGTTCAAGCCCCTGGGTTCTGTTCAGAGCACTGCTACTAAAGCAAAGCAAAAACCTCCCAGAAATTTACCATAAGGCCAACAAAATGGAGACAGTAATGAAATTCATTGGAACATTTCTCATTTACATGAGAATTTCTTGATAGGAGTAAAGAAACTGGTTAGTGTCTAGTGTGATCTTTGAGGTGGAGAATATCATGGCATTTACACTTGACATTTCATTTTGCAGAGAAGGTAAATGTTTTCTTGTAGCAGATACTCAGTTAAGTTTACTCAGTGGCTAAATGGAGTCTAACATTTGGGTTCATTATCTCACTGTGGTTTTCCTTCTCCCCAGATCCGCAGGTTGCAGAAGGCTCAGAGAAAGGAAAGGCCCATACGAAGCCGTAGGCCTCAGATCCGCAGGTCAAGCTCCAGAAGATCTGGGTATGCGTTTGCTCACCAAGAGGGTTACGGAGAGCTCATCACATCTGGAAAAAATATGCGAGCTAAAAGTCCAGCCCCAACATCAGGGCTGGAAAAGATGCTTTATAATAACACAAGCTGGATTGAAAATTTATGTAGGAAAACCACAGACGTCGTGAGCAGCTTTAATCATGATAAGACAGTAAAACTGTGAGTCAAGATGGACTTGAACCACAAGGCTTTCTTTTTGCCTCATCTGGGGCTGAGCTTCGGCTGCTCAGGGGCCAAGAGCAGGGCGGATTGCCTTGCTGAACTTACATTTGTGGCATCCAGCTGCCAATGCCCATTACATACTGGTGTGTTCTGCAGGAAACTGACCCAGATGGGCATCATCCAGTTTGTGATTTTGTGGACCAAGCCCTCCCTCGTGGGACAAGCACAGAGTTTTATTAACTTAAATACCAGTTTATCTGAACTTTGAATCTTATTTATGGAAAAAGGTTGTAAATTAGCATCTACACTGGATGGGTCCTGGGTATGTAAAGGGTACATTACAATGGTGTGTCTGAAACCAGAAAACACATGTCTACAGATATACCATGTATGTGAAGAACTAGCTGCCTTTCCCAAATGCGATTGCAGAAGTTAAAGCATGCAGTATGGTGTTCTCATTGAGAGTCAGTCTCTCTCTAGTTGTGACCTCTACCTGCCAGTTCATCCCAGACAACAAACCATTACATTCTGAAGAATACATTAAAAAAGCCTGTGGGATTCCTGTTTTACAAACCAGTCCAGGGACAAAAGAGACTGAATATCTTTGCAGAGGGGCTGCTAATGAGGTCAGGTTTATTCAGAATGTTCAGTCTGTTCCATGTAGGGACAAACACTAGGAAGTATCCTAATGTTTCAGTGACTTGTGTGACAGCATCAGTAGCAATCTGCTGCATGTTATACAGAAAATGGACAGAACCATCAGGGTGGTGGAATGCCACATTATTTTGATAGTGTTCCATACAGTCCAAGGCAAAGGCTGCCAGCAGACCCCATTTTCAAAAACATGAAAGGGAAGTGAGTTAATAGGCAGTCTACTGTTATTGTTTACTCAGGTTTAGGTCATGGAGACTTGATTCCTTTCAGTGTCCAGCTGTTGTATTTATAACTCAAACATCTATGAAAGCTTATTTTTAAAATAGACATTACAACCCAATTTGTGTATCTCTGGGAGAGGCACAATTTTATTTCCTTTAAAAGGCTCTGTGTTGAAATTGCTGCTCTGCCTCCTCTTACCTCTGTGATGGGCAGGTGATGTGCCCTTCCTGAGACTCAGTTTCCTCCTCTACAAAAATGAGGATGTACTACCTACCTCATGTGGTTGATGACCATCAAGCAAAGTTCTCAGAACATTTGAAACGCAACTCTCACACGAATGCACGAGTTAGGCTTCAGCTACTCATCATCATAACAGCAGAGCAATGTGAAGAGACTACAGGACCTGGCCTGCCAGTCATGAGTGGGATGACCTCAAGGAAATGATGTTACTAAGTATGATAGGAAGCAAGTAAAACTATAGCCTGGGGAGTAGGTTTATCTGCAAGGAAGTAAAATAAAGCATCGGGTCTTACTAGTTTTCCAAAGTCAGCCTTTGGTTTCCTAGGCTCCTTCCTTTGGTCCCTACTCAATTGCCCATAAAGCAAAACTGCTTTCTACTAAGAGCTTGCTAATCCTTATGTGACCTTGCTAGATGGTGAGCTAGGATATTAATAGGTCAGTATCCCCTGCCCAATTAGTCTTTGTTTCTAAGGGTAAATTTTTATGAATGGTACTTAATGAGACAATCCATATGCAGGAGCCTAATACCTAGAGCCTAAACCAAAAACAAATGCTATTCCTTTTTCTTATACATATCTAGCTTACATAAAGTAAGATTTTCATGTCTAAAGATCAGCTTATGTGCTTGTTTATGTTTTATAGCAATTTTGAAAACTTGGGAAATTTTAAGTAAACATTTTGCCACTCTTGGTGCTTGGTGTTTGTTTCTTCATTATTGGGAACTCCCTGGGGAAAATTTTGTTTCATTGTTCTCTCTCCCTTGTGTTCTTCACTCTCTCTCTACCTTCCTCCCAACATTCCTTCCTCTCTCTCTCTATCACTCTCCGTTCTCTCCTCTTCTCACTCATCCTCTGTCCCTCCTTTAGATGCTTGGGGAAAATGTACACCCTTTACAGCATTAGAATCAAGAATTAGATGAACAAATTGAATTCGTGTATAATATTAGAAATGGTCAATTTTGGCAAGTTCAGTTTAAAAGGCCATTTATAAACAGGTAGTTCAGAGGACTGTGGGAGAAACATTTTATTAGTTTACTTTGGTCGTATGAGAACCAAGTAAACTTACACAGTCCACTCAAAGATACTGAACCATATGGAATAATTTTAAACCTTAAGATGAAAGTTTGTGGGGGTGGTAGTGACCTAAATAAAATAAACACAATTTCAGTTTTGCATAAATATGTGAGATTATTTGGGGGGGTCTCCCTTTTAAAAATGTACTTAGACCGTAAGCTGTGCTGGTCTTGACTTTTAAAACCTCAGGCTGAGTTTGAAGTATTACAGGCAAGAGCTAATTGCATTTCCTTTTGCTGCTCTCAGGGACATAAGCTGAGGAAGGAAAGGCGAGACAGGAGGTGAAACAAGTAAGGGAGAGAATACAGAAAGGAGAGGCCAGCAGGTGGGAGGAGGCATTCTTGGCTCTGTCTCTTGAGATGACATGATTCTGCAAAGCAAATATAATCTGTCTCTTAACGGAAAAGAACCCAGGGATTAGAGGTTTGAATAACAAAGCTTCTTTACATCCTGTGTGTGCTCATGACAAAACACCCCCAAAACAAACAAACAAACAAACAAAAAACAAAACAAAAAATAAAAAACCTTTTGGAACAAAGTCAGGAATTATGGCTTCTCATATCAGCAATGACTTGGTTTGTGTGGCCAAGGCTTGAAGCTGACCCCCGTGGGGCTTTGCATCTTTATCCATCACCTGGGAATCTGGGAAGATTGGTCTCCAGGCTCTTTCTCATTTGCCTATTCTGTGACCTGTTCTGTCCTCTGCACTGCTCTGTGAAATTGGCTTTGATTGTTAAGAGCATGGGGAGGAAAGGAGAAGATGGGTGGGCAAGGGGAATCAAACTGGAAGTTCTCTTGAGACTGTATTTTCTGGACCTTACAGCCTGTAGTGTTCAGCACATTCATGCTCAGTCTGTTTTGTTTGTTTGTTTGTTTTGTTTTGTTTTTTTAAATTGAAAGTGGCGAATTTTGATGTTTTACAGAAAGGTCTGCTCCCAGTAAGATACAAGATCACACACACAAGAGAAACAAACATGTCTTAAATAATTAAAAAAATCATTAGAAAAGATAAACCAGAAAGAATTACTATTTTATCACAGTAAGTTGCATCACTCTGTATGTACCTGATCAAAATCCCTAAGACTGACTAAATTGGTAATATTGTTAGTGATATCTTGAAATGATTTTGTATCAATAAATAGAGGATTAAGGGAGACCCCAGAAGTGGTAACTTGCAGACTTTAATGGGATTTTGCAGGACATGGGTAAGATAACCATGAGGAACTATGATTTCCAGTTTTGAAATAACATATGGTATTAGAGGTCTACAGTTCACGCTACTGCGTCATATCCTTATTCCTCACCAGGAAATAACAGACTTTTGCAATTCTGTAAGCTAAGCCTTCTGTAGAGCTATTGGGAAGCCAGCGATACATTGCCCTTGTATTTCAAAGTGCTCGTTGTGACAGACTTGGAGCTCACTGGGAGAATCTCCGGGTTTACAGTTACAACTTAACCAGTAAAGGGACCTGTCTGTCCTAAAATTTCAAAACTCCCTTGAAGATCTATCCTAAAATTGATGCAGAATGTAAACCAGCATTGAGATGCAGGCATAAATGTCCAGAGTTGTTAGTTGGTTAGATGTCTCTGGATATCTTAATTTGATCTACATAAATCTCAAAGACAAGTTCAAATTTTTAATGAATTACAACTCTGGAAACATACATAAACTTCTTATTGGGACAACATGTAGGGTGAAAAGCACCAAGGAAAAAACCCTGATCCCGACTTGGGAACAGGGATTAAAATCCCACTAATCACTGAGCGCAAAAACCCACTAATCCCAAACCACCCTAGAAAGTTCTGCTTCTCTCTCCACTCTCTGTCCAGGAACTCTATATAAACACTGTACCCTGTTCAGTTTGCTACTGCCTCAACCTAGAGCAGCCACCCTCCTGAATTCTTCCCTCCCAGTAAATCTCTTGACTAAGGTTTGGGTGACAACCTTCTTTTGCAGGAGCTGAACGGAGTGGAGCACTCTCCCTGTGGAAACCTTCCTCTAGCCCCTAGCTGAGCAGAGCTGTGACACTTTTGCTGGGGAAAGCCTTCCCAGCTGGGGGAGGGGGTTGCAGAACGTTTCCCTGGAGCAGAGCTGTCAGCTGCTACATTTACAGCGACTTTGTGGTATTCCTTTGGCTCCCAACTGCCAGGATATCTTTCCATTTGAGGTGTAAAGCTTACACAGCAGACATGTGGCTAACTTAATCTGGAACTTAAATGATAATCAATTTGGTTGTTCTCACCTTGTCACATGTTTTCCCATACTCCCTGTGTTCAAGGCAAGTATTAATAGTGAAATTTGGTGATATCATTCTGGCTCCTGTTCAGTAAGCAGTGTTGCATAGGTATTTAAACACAGCAAAGAACATGAATCATGGACAGAATTTAAATTTACACCATGAGAACTGATGAAAGGCATCAAGATCAAAATGAAAGTTAAACTCAATGGAAATATTTAAATATACAGAAATACGCACAAACAATTCTACAACATATTTATTGTACTGATTATTAGAGGAAGTGCTGCTATGGGGAGCCAACCAGAGATGACTACTCGATTACAGTTTAGAGCCAATCTAAAGCATTCCAGCTAGCTGATACTACACTCAGGTTTTCAGGTCCTAAGCATAGCCTGAGTGTCCAGGGCATGGGATTTTTGAAGGCAAAGACCTCATCCTGGCGTCTTGCTTGGCAGCTCCAGGGGAGGTCCACAGAAGCAAGCAGTTTGACAGAAACTAGGGTAGATGGTTAGCTGGAGGGAGTTCTGTGTGCAAGCAGGCAGTTTCACAGAAGCTGATATAAGGTGGCTGGAGGTGCTTTCAAACAAGCAAGAAGTTTGACAGAAGCTAAAATAAATCACCCGGGACATCCTGACCTTGGGTTCCTAGAATAGAGCTGGGTAATTTTCCATGGGATTCTCCATCAAGGAGATAAAATTCTAGCTCACTCTGAAATGGTCTCAGCCAGAGTACAGACGAAGGAACCTCTACACTGTCTTGTCCAGTCACCACACAATAGGAAGTAAATTTGAACAGCAATTCTCAATAGAACATAATTGGTGATTTAAAATATCTCACATATAGTCAGATGCTAAACTCATCAACCAGAGGCTTTTAGGTTATAAATATAGGATAGAAAACATTAAATGAGATTAATTACAAAGTAATTCTTTGTTATTGAAAGCAATCTTTTCCCTCACATAGGCTCCTGCTTGATTTCCTGAAGTCTACAGTCCTTCACTCCCACAAAGATACATATACACAAAAGATTAGAAGCTCAGATCCCTATATGAAAGAGAACATGTGCTGTTTGCCTTTATGATCCTGGGTGCCATCACTTAATACAATACTTTCCAGCTCTGCCAGTTTTTCTGCAAATTACATAATTTTATTTTTCTTCACGGGAGAACAAAATTCCGTTGGGTATAGGTGTCACATTTCATTCTCCACTCATCTGTAGATGGATTCCTTGCTGTTGTGAAGACAGCAGCAATAGACACGGATGAGCATGCAAGCATCTCGTTTTTTCTTTGATGAACTGAGATCTTTTGTACCTCCAAATGAATTAAAATCATTTATTCTGTGACCATCAAGATGAAAGTCATATTGTGATGGAGACTGCTTTGGGTCAGTAGGTTGCTTTTGGTAAGATGGCCTAACCACGGCATCTTCCAGTAAAAGATGGTGGGGGGAGTCTTTCCGTCTTCTAGTGGCATCTTTAATTTATTTAATGTTTTAAGTTTTTATTGTAGAAGTTGTTTACTTCCTTGGTTAGATTTATTACAGGGTATTTTTGAATGAGATTATTTCTCAGTATGTTTGTCATGGGTATATAAGGAGGCTATTGATTTTTTTTGTTCATTAACATGATATCCTACCATTTTGATGAAAGTGTTTATCAGTTCTAAATGTTTTTAGTGGTGCCTTTGAGCTCTCATGTATGGAATCTTATCATCTGCAAACAATCTCTGGCTTTTCACTTTTCTATTTGTATCATTTTTATTCATTTCTCTTTTTTATTGCTCTAGCTATGACTTCCGATCATACATTAAATTAGAGTGGAAAAAGTAGACACCTTTGCTTTTGGTGGGAAGGACATTTTCAAAATATTAGTTCTACCAGCATCATGAGATGTCTTTCCATCTTCTTCTGTCTTTAATTCTTTCTTCAATTTTTAAAAATTTTCATTGTAGAAGTCATTCAATTTAGGGAGGTGGGTTTAAATTCTAGGGTGAATTTCTGTAAGGCTAATGTGAATGGGATTGTTTTTTGAATTTCTTCTTCAGTATATTTACCATTGACTTATAAGAAGATTGATTTTGTGTCCTACCATTTTGCTGAGAATGTTTATCAATTCTAGGTTTTTTTAAGTGGGTTCTTTTGTGTGTGTGTGTGCAAAGACTCATTAGGATATGCGCGTGTATAATATAAAGACTCATATATATTGATTGAAAATCAGAATGTTTTGACTTTTCCTTTCCCTGTTTTCATAGCTTTTATTCCCTTCTGTTTTATTGCTTTCATTATTACCCTAAATATTATATTGAATAGGAGTGATGGAGAATAGATACCATTGTCTTGTTCCTGATGGTAGCGAAAACACTTCAAAGTTTTTTCAATTTAGCATGATGTTGGCTATAGGTTTCACATATTGAAATGTTTTCCCTACATTCCCTATCTTCTCCAGGACTTTTCTAATGAAAGGATGATGGATTTTGTTAAAGCCTTTTCTGCACCAATTGAGTTGATCATATGATTTTTGTCCTTGAGTCCATATATGCAATGAATTCTATTTACTGTTTTAGATATATTGAAGCACTCCTACATCTCTAGAATGAAGTTAACTTGATGATTAAAAATGATTTTTTTAGATTTGTTCTTGTGCTTGTTTTTTGAGTATTTTATTGAGAAATTTTACATCTATGCTCACATGGGAGGTGAGTCTATAATCTTCTTTCTGGTTTTGATAAGAAGCTAATATTAGCTTCATATAAAGAGTTTAAAAGTTTTCTTGCCTTCTCTACTTTTATTAATTAACCTAAAAAGTAATGTTGGTAGTTCAAAGTTCTGGTAGAATTCTGTGGTGACTCTGTTTGGAGCCAAGCAGTTTTGAATTGGGAGGAATTGTATTACTTTTATTTTGTTATTAGTTTCAGACCTGTTAAAATTGTTGTCTCACCTTGGTTTAACTTTGAAGTTCATATTTATCTAGAAGTTAATTTATTCCTTTTATATTTTACAATTGATTAGAGCACAGTTTTTGAAGGCCTGACCTGTCTCTTCGCAGCAGCAGGAGAAAAAAAAAGGCTTCAGCAACTCCACTCTTAGGCATATATCCAAAAGATGCCCATTCATACAACAAAGATGTCTGTTCCACTATGTTCATAGCAGCTTTATTTGTAATAGCCAGAACTTGGAAGCAACCTAGATGTCCCTCACCCGAAGAATGGATAGAGAAAATGTGGTACATCTACACAATGGAGTACTATTCAGCAGAAAAAAATAATGGAATCACGAGATTCGCAGGCAAATGGACGACACTAGAAGAAACCATCCTGAGTGAGGTAACCCAGTCACAAAAAGAGAAACATGGCATGTACTCTCTCATATATGGATTTTAGACATAGATCTGGGGAGTGCCAGCCTTCAATCCTATGGCCAGAGAGTCTGGGAAACAGAAACTTTATTTAGTGGCTAATCGAAGAAGAGGCAGACTCCCTTGGTTAAGTACTGAGCTGAACTCAAGAAAGCCAGTAACAGAGAGGGAGGACTGATGATCAAAGGGATTAAGACTGGGCTGGTTTAACCCCCAGAAACAGCTGACCAGACAAAGGTTAACTCTTGAATCCCAGGCATCAGCCTGGGAAGCCAGCATGGGACTGATCAAGACCCCCTGAATCTGGGTGTCAGAGAGGAGGCCTAGGGAATCTATTGAGCCTTGGGCAGCAGATCAGTACCCATCCCAAGTATACACACGGACTTTGGACTCCCATAGAACAATGTGAGGTGCACTCTCACCCTGAACTCTTGGGGAAGGGTCTAGGCCCTGCCCTATATGAAATGACAGACTATGGACACCCCCATGGAGGGCCTCACTCTCCCTGGGGGAATGAGGGGATAATGGGAGGGGTTGGGGGGGAGGGCATGGGAGGAGGGGAGGGAATGGGAGAGGGACCTGGAACTGACTTGTGAAGCAACCTCGTTTCTTATCTAAATTTAAACTGGAAAATAAAAAAAAAATATTAAAAAAAAAAAGGCTTGACCAGGTGCCTGGTGGTTTTCTGAGTTTCATTGTCATCTGTAATAATGTAATATGTTTCCATTTCCATTTCCTTCTCCAACTTTATTAATTTGGATTTAATTGTCTTAATTTCTCCCTGGTTTTTATTAAATTGACAGAGGGTTTATCAAGTTTGTTTATGTTGCCAAGGAACCAACTTTAATTTCATTGATTTTAATTATTTATTTAATCTCTGTCCTGATTATCATTATTTTTTCCCAACCTACTGCTTGAGGGCTTATTTGTTGCCATTTCTTGTCTTGGGGTTTTTATTGCTGTGATAAAAGTACTGTGACCAAAAGAACTTGTGTAGGAAGGGGTGTACTCATCTTAAAACTCTCAGATCATTCTCCATCACCCAGGGAAGTCAGGACAGGAAGTCAGGACATGAAGAGCCCATGGACAAATGTTGCTTACTGGCTTGCTCATAGACCAATCTGGTGCAGGTATTTTCTTAATTGAGGTTCCCTCTTCCCAATGAGTCTGGCCTATGTCAAACTCACATACAAACTAATCAATACGTTTTTTGCAGTGCCTTAAGTTGTATAATTTAGCTGTTTGAGATCTCCCTAATTATTAAATGTCTCTATGTAAAGCAATAAACTTCTGTCTTAAGACTGCCTTCTTTGTGTGTGTGCGTGTATGCATGCAGGTAGAGACTAGGAGACATGTTGTCTTCCACAATCATTCTTCACATTACTTAATGTTTTAAAAAATATTTATTTCATTCTTTTTTCAGATTTTTAAAATTTAAATTAGAAACAAGCTTGTTTTACATGTCAATCCCAGGCCCCTCTCCTTCCCCTCCTTCCCTGCCACCTACCAACCACCTATCCCATCCCCTTTCTGCTCCCCAGGGAGGGTGAGGCCTTCCATGGATGATCTTCAAAGTCTGTCATATCATTTGGAGCAGGGCCTAGGCCCTTCCTCTCCCCCCCCCCCGCGTGTGCCTAGGCTAAGAGAGTATCCTTCTATGTGGACTGGGCTCCCAAAGTCCATTCATATACTAGGGATAAATACTGATCCACTACCAGAGGCTCCATAGATTGCTCAGGCCTTTTAACTGACACCCATATTCAGAAGGTCTGAATCGGTCCTATTCTGGTTTCCCAGCTATAAGTCTGGGGTCCATGAGCTCCCCCTTATTAAGGCCAGCTGTTTCTGTGGGTTTCTCCAGCCTGGTCTTGACCCCTTTGCTCATCACTCCTCCCTCTCTACAACTGGATTCCAGGAGTTCGGTTCAGTGTTTAGCTGTGAGTGTCTGCCTCTGCTTCTATCAGCTACTGAATGAAGGCTCTAGGATGGTGTATAAGGTAGCCATCAATCTCATTATTGGAAAAGGGCATTTAAGGTAGTCTCTCCACTATTACTTAGATTGTTAGTGGGGGTCACCCTTGTAGATCTCTGAATATTTCCCTAGTGCCAGATTTCTCGTTAAATCTATAATGGCTCCATCTATTATGGTATCTCTTTTTTTGCTCTCCTCTATCCCCAACTCAATGTTCCTGCTCTCTCATGTCCTCCTCTTCCCTCCTCTTCTCTCCTTCTCTTTCTCCCAACTCCTTCTCCCCTCCATCCATGCTTCCAGTTTCCTCAGGAGATCTTGTCCCTTTCCCCTTCTCCGGGGCACCATGTATGTCTCTCTTAGAATCCTCCTTGTTTCCTAGCTTCTCTGGCAAGACTGCCTTCATTTTATCTTGTTGATTTTGGTGTATTCATTTTGTTTAACTCTAAGATATTTTTGTTTTCCTCTTTGATTTCTTCAATGACCCATTAGTAATTCAATAGTGTGTAATTTAATCTCAATGACTTTGCATATTTCCCATATTTTCTCTTACCATTGATGTCTAGCTTTATCCCATTATGCTCAGGTAAAATACAAGGAGTTATTTGAATTTTCCTGTAGTTGTGACACTTGTTTTGTGTTTAAATATGTGATCTGTCTTAAGTTCTATTGGCTCCTGAGAAATATGTGTGTTTTGTGGTGTTTGGGTGAAGTGTCTGCTTGATATAGATGTTGTAAGTTCCAGTATTTCTCTGTTGATCTGGATGATATGTCTAATGGTGAGAGTGGGATACTGAAGGCACACACCAGTACTGTGCTGAACTTAATCTGTGACTTTTTATTTACAACTACTTCAATTTTACTTGTGTTTATGTGTGTGTACATAAGTGCATATATCCTCACTGCATGGTGTGCAGGCACCTGAGGTTTCAGAAGAGTCATTGGATCTCTTGAAACTGGAGTAAAGGTGCTTGTGAGCTGCCACACGGGTTCTGATAACCAAATCTATAGGTCTTCTTGATCACCAAGTCATCTCTCCAGACATGGGGTTGCCTTTGTTCAGTGCATATGTGTTTAGAGTTGTAATGTCTACTTCTGAGATGACTGGGACAGGATTGTGACATGGATGGCTTGTCCTCTTTCATACCAACCCATAGTCTTTTGATCACTTGCATCCCCTTCCTCTTCTGAGCTGGCCTCAGTCATCAACTGTGACTCCTTTTTAAAATGGTTTCAGGCGATGATCCTGCTCTCCAGCAGGGGATTCTGTACTTTTTACTTGATGTAGATATCACCTTAGAATAAAGTCATCTGCATTCATTCTCTGTTCAGTTCTCCCAGTGGTACTCTGCTTGTAAATGCAGGGTATCAGGCAGTTTGACTGGACAGGCCCTCGTCTAGTGCTGAGGAACTCCTCCTTCCCTTGGCCTGAATTGCTTCCTTACCAACATAATGAACTCCTGTTTCTGCCTATGAAAAAAGACAATAAGTCTTGCTTTTATTGATTTCCTGTAATCATTAAAGTAGTCTGTGTTAATTTGGAAGAGTTCCCAACCTAAAAAATGCTCTAATCTTTCTTAGAAATCCCAGCATGATCTGTGAGGGAATTCCTTAAGGCTAACAAACTATGGAAATAGAGAAACCAAGGAAAAAGACAGTCGATGCAAACCGAAAGCCAAAAAGAGAGTGAGCGCTCAGCTGTTCAGTCTTTTATTCCTTCCTTTGTACACGCCCCTAGCCACGACCAAAAGTGGGCCTGGCTAGTGGCGTAGTTCAGCTGCCCTATCTCTAGTCATGCCCAAAGTGGGTGTGGTTAGCAGTGCAGTTTTGCCCTTTCGTTACCATAGCTGTATGAGTCTTTAGAGCACCATGTGGTTAATGGCAGAGTCCTAATTTTCCCCCTACAGATGGTGGCTGAAGAATAGTTTCCAAATCCAAAAGAAAAACAAAACAAAACAAAAAACCCTGAAATTCAAATAGGAAAGGAATATAGTGTGCAATCCTCAGTGTTCTTGGCATAAAAGAGCTCATGAACAAGTGCCATCATAGACAACATTTTGGCATGTTTGGGGAAGAGAAAGGGCTTGAGGATCATGGGAACGTTTTGTTTGATGATGAGAAGTTTTAAAATAGGGCATCATGGTGAGAGAGTCATGAGGAAAACAGAATTGTAGGAAAGAAATGAAAGGAAATCAACACTACTCCTGGGAAAAAGGAGGAGAGAAGGCAGGCTGTGGTTGTCACTTGGAAGGTCCTTAACTCGGCTGAAAGACTGTCTGGCAAAGATGCCTTTTCCAAGCCCATTTATCCACTGGAAAAGCAGGGCTTAATGGACAGTTCTTGAAAGGTAAGTATTATGACATTCAGTTCTAACAACCCAGCCAGGTTAATACCATTATTTCCTCCATTTTCAAGCAAGACAAACCCTTTGCAGGTTAACTTACCTTCTCGGAGACACATGATAGAGGAGCTGGGCTTCATATCTTGGCATGTGATTTTCTTCTATCATGTACTCTCAAACTAATACCTCTTCTCATTGACCTTGAGTGCACAGGCTCAGTCATTTTAGTTTCCATTGGATTAGTCTGGGGGCACAATATGAATATGTCTCTTGAAGGCTCTCTTTTTAAAACTAATTTTTGATCATCAAATTTTCTACAGCTGTCCTCAGTTTTCTCCACACTTTTTTCAACTTTTCAGTGTTGTGGGTCTTTCTTGTTGGACTTTCTTTTGGGACCACCAGCAACCCAATGACGACATTGAGAGTTATTATTGATTATAAAAGCTCAGCCTTAGCTTAGTGCTTGGTCCACTAGCTCTTATAACTTCACCCATTTATATTAATTTATGTTCTTTCACGTGACCCTTTACCTCTCCTTGATTTTGTACATCAGACTCCCTCCATATCTCACTGGTTAATCATTCTCTCTTCATCCCAGTATTCCTATCTCTGCCTGGAAGTCCCACTTATTCTCTCCTGCCTAGCTATTGGCTATTTATCTATTTATTAAATCAATCAGGTCCCATAGGCAGGCAAGGTAAAACAGTGACGCATCTTTACACAGCACTATTAAATACCCCACAACATTACAACCCATGATCTAGCATAAGAAAGAAAATAGATTATTTTATTCAAACATTATTGCATATGGTTTCATTTCTGAAGTAGAAATACAGGTCTTATTTTGGGACAACATCGTCATTGGACACTGTCATTTGTCTTGGGCAAATTGTCATTGTCTGTGAAGTTCTTTGCTTTGGAGTTCCTACAGACACAGAAAGATAGCCTGGAAAATCAACTGAACTCTTCAGGTTGCCTTTTCCTATATGGCTTTGCAAATTCTTTAGCATTCATACCATTATAGCTATGTAACCCCAGCCCTAATCCATTCTTTTCAGTTTCATTTTCCATGTCCCAGTTCATGGTCAACCATCAGAAGTATGCATAGAACATCTAGAAACAATTAATAGGTGTTTAGTTTGCACATAGTTCTGAATAGGATAATGAAGTCTGATCTGGTGTTGATCTTTTTTTCCTCAATTATCCACCATCCCTTCTCTCAGTCGATATGTGCTGTATGTATGCTACTTGTCCTGTGGTAGTTGAGAGAATAACTATGTTAATTCACATAAATTACTCCAATTTATTATTATATCTGTCTAAGTCAGGGTTTCAATTGCTGTGAAGAGATAACATGACCAGGGAAACTCTTGTAAAGGAAAACATTTAATTAGGGTGACTTATCATCATGGTGAGACATAGTGGTATGCAGGCATACATGGTTCTAGAGGAACTGAGAGTTCTATATCTTGATTCAAAAGCAACAGGAAGTGAACTTTCTACCACACTGAGTGTAGTTTGAACAAAGGAGAACTCCAGTCTGCTACCATAGTGATACAGTCCTCTTACAAGGTCAACCTAACTCCAAAACAGCCATACCTCCTAATAGTGCCACTCCCTTTGGGGGCCAGTTTCTTTCACATCACCACAATAACCATCCTATTTTATTATTTATTATTGATAGTCTTTTACTGTACCCAATATATGAATTGAACTTCATCATAGATATTTGTGCTAGATAGTTTCATGTCAACTTGACACAAGCTAAAGTCATCTTAGAGCTGGAAACCTCAATTAAGAAAATATCTCCCCAAGATTGGGCTGTAGGCAAGCCTGTAAACTCTCTGTGTTTCTCCTTCCCAGAGTCCTTCTGGACTCCTAGTCCTACCTATCTTGGTTCGCTATTGTCCAACAGTGCTTTATTGACAAATACACAGTGATGGGGGAATTCCTATGTATATGTCAATAAAGCACTGTTGGGGAAATAGGGAGTAAAGATAGATGGGACTAGGAGTCCAGGAGGACACTGGGAAGGAGAAACAAAGAGAGTCAAGATGTAACACCATGGGGTAGGAAGCCCGGAAACCTCTCTGGTAAGAGAAATACTTAGATTAGCAATTATGGGATAAATACTTAAGTCAGAGATAGCCAGTAAGAAACAAGCAAGGCCAACAGCTTCATAATTAATATAGCCTCCTATGTGTTTATTTGGGACTGATGCGGCTCTAGAACCAGGCTGGCAGGAAGGCTTCTCTCAAGGAAAAAAGCTTCCCTTTACAACACAGGACTTCCCCAACATCTCCTCTTTTCTGTTTAAACAAAAAGAAAGGTCTTAACTTTAACATAGTCAAATTATATATAACAGAACAGTTATCAAGTAAGAACACAGTTACAATATTTTGTCAACATTTAGCAAGATTTAAAGAAAATATCATCCATCCCATACTTGTGAGTCTAAAGTTCTATATGTAGCTTATCTTTTATCATAACTAAGGAAAACTATAACTATCTGTCTTCAACTCCATCAAAGACCACAGAAGGATAATATATAAACACTAGGATTGACAGAGACATCTTGCTACCTGAACAGTCACCCAGAGTTCCTCTGTAACGTTGGGGTACCCATCTTCAGCCCATAGGCCACAATGTATCCAGAAGATTTCTCAGCAAAGCAGGAAATTTCAAAACTGTCCATCTGCATTGGCAGTCTGTCAGTCATTTCTCTGTGTCCTGCAGAAAGTCTCGTAGACTCTTCCATGAAGCAGGAACCCTGTAAGACTGAGTTCAGCAGTCACTTTCCTGTGGGTCCTGCATGTCCAAATTATACAACAACAGTCAAGCAGTACAGGCAAGAGCAGTTTCTTGCCCAAATGGCTAATCTTGCCATGTTGAAAGCAAACTCCATAACAAGTTTCTTCGATGCTCATCTTCCTCTCAGACGTAATTGGTGCTGCCAGGAGCAGGCATTTCTCATTGTCAAGAAAAACCCTAAACCATTTTAAATGCCATTTTCTGAAGGTCTTTGAGAGGTTTGAAGACTGTTTATCTACATCAAATATATTTCTGTATATCCAGAAAACCTAACTTACCTAACTATAAATTATATTATAACTAACTATCTATAGTCTGTATTCAATTATGCATTATGTTTTAAAAGATCCGTATAAGCACAATACTTAATCAAGAGGAGAAATAAACACATCACAAAATTGACCTTGAATTTGTATCAATAAATGAAAAACAATACCCATACCATAATTCCCCTTTTTACCATTAAAAAGAGATTGGCTGTGATCATTAGCCAATTATAAATAACTCCATTTAAATGAAAGCAAAGATTTATAAACAAGATGGGAATTAGGATGTCGCTCATTCCAAACTGCTTTGTGCTGGATGGGGGCGCTGTTCATATCATAGGGATCATGACAAAACTCAGAAACCTGTATAAGTCCTTAGTTTCAGGGTCTGTAAGACTGCATCATCTTAGCTGTTTCAGTTGTTGGAACACTTGGTCCACTGCTTCCGGGAGTCTTGGTTCATCAAACCACAGAAGCCTGGAAGGAATCCTCAGCTTTTCATTTTCTGTAGAGACATAAACAAAATCTCCTTTCCCAAGTAACATATCCTTATACTTAAATTTTGAAGTCAAGGCATTTTCAAAAGATAGAAGTTGGATTAATTCAGCAGCTTTTATAATCAAGTGTACTTTAGCAGTTGTTCCTTCCTGAGCAATCAAAAAACTGAAAACACAATAGCGTACAGTATCCAGACTTTCTATGTATTTTTCATCTTTATGTGGCTTATTTATCTATTATTATTACTGTATTTCTTTTACTTTTATTTCTTTATTTATTTCTCTGAGACAAGGTTTCTCTTTGGAAATCTGCCTGCCTCTGCCTCTGCAGCAATCCTCCCAGCATGCGCCACCACACCAGCTTCTCTATTTACCACTATGCCTTTTTTCTCTCTCTCAATCTTACGTATATTTTTAAACACACTGTAAACCTTTAGAGGTTTTTCTTCATCCAAGTCTGACTTTACTGTAAATCTTTATGTTTTTCTGGCCACATGTCTTATCTGTTAAAACCGAGGCTGTTTTAAACTGCTGTTTTTCCAAGTTGGCGGGCATAAGTGTGACTCCAGCTTATCGCCTCAATCCATGTTGATATCCAGCAAAAGCTGTAGGCTTGGAAATGTGGTCACTGCCACTTCCAGCTGTACATACACACCTTTTAATGGTTAGCAGAGCCTCTTAAAATAACCTTGTTGGTTTTTTGTTTTTGTTTTGTTTTGTTTTGTTTTTTTGATGCTGAGTCAGGAAGCCTCACTTAAGCGAACCGGGAGTCTCTGCTTGTTGCTAGCAAAACAGAGCCCACCTGAGAAAATGCTGCTACCAGAAACCCATGCTTTTCTCCATTCTTTTGTTTTTAAAATTCCTTTAAAGCTTTTGTCATTTTGCATGGAAATTCATGATCCCACTTCTGATCACCATTTGTAAAGGGAAACCTTTTCCTTGAGAGAAGCCTTCCTGCCAGCCTGGTTCTAGAGCCACATCAGAGCCAAATAAACACACAGGAGGCTATATTAATTATGAAGCTGTTGGCCTTGCTTGTTTCTTACTGGCTAGCTCTGACTTAAGTACTTATCCCATAATTGTTAATATAAGTTTTTCTCTTACCAGAGAGGTTTCTGGGCTTCCTACCACATGGTGTTACATCTTGACTCTCTGTGTTTCTCCTTCCCAGAGTCCTTCTGGACTCCTACTCCCACCTATCTTGGTTCGCTATTGGCCAACAGTGCTTTATTGACAAATACACAGGACTTCCCCCAACACATCAGGGAAATGTAAATCAAAACAACTCTGAGATACCATCTTGCTCTTATCTGAATAGCTAAAATGGAAAACACCAATGACAGTTTATGCTGGAGAGGATATGGAGAAAGGGGACCACTCCTGCACTGCTGGTGGGAGTGCAAATTCATAGCCACTTCGGAAATCAGTATGGTGGTTCCTCAGGAAAATCGGAATCAGTCTACCACAAGATCCAGCAATTCCACTCTTAGGCATATACCCCAAAGATACACATTCATACAACAAGGACATCTGTTCACAGCATCATTATTTGTAGTAGCCAGAACCTGGAATCAAACTAGATGCCCCTCAACTGAAGAATGGATAAAGAAAATGCGGTACATTTACACAATGGAGTACTACTCAGTGGAAAAAAAATGAAATCTTTAAATTCTCAGGCAAATGGAAGAAACCATACTGAGTGAGGTAACCCAGGCACAGAAAGACAAACATGGTATGCACTCACACATTTAAGGATTTTAGACATAGAGCAAAGAAGTACCAGTCTACAATCCACTCCACTAGAGGAGCTAGGAAACACAGAGGACCCTAAGAGAGACATACATTGTCCCATGGAGAAGGGGATAGGGACAAGATCTCCTGAGGTAATTGGGAGCAACAGGGGGGGGGTGGAGAGGATACGAGAGGAGAAGAGAGGACATGAAGGATCAGGAAGGTTGAGTCGGGGTAAGGATAGAAGAGAACAAGAAAAGAGATACCATAATAGAGGGAGCCATTATAGGTTTGAAGAGAAATCTGGCACTAGGGAAATGTTCAGAGATCTACAAGAATGACCCCAACTAATAATCTAAGCAATAGTGGAGAGGCTACCTTAAATGCCCTTCCCTGATAATGAGATTGATGACTGCTTTATATGCCATCCTAGAGCCTTCATTCAGTAGCTGATAGAAGCAGAGGCAGACACCTTCAGCTAAACACTAAGCTGAACTCCTGGAATCCAGTTGCAGAGAGGAAGGAGTGATGAGCAACAGGGTCAAGACTAGGCTGGAGAAACCCACAGAAACAGTTGACCTTAACAAGGGGGAGATCAAGGACCCCAGACTTATAGATAGGAAACCAGCATAGGACCGATTCAGACCCTCTGAACATGGGTGTCAGTTAAGAGGCCTGGGCAATTTATGGAGCCTCAGGTAGTGGATCAGTATTTATCCCTAGTATATGAATGGACTTTGGGAGCCCATTCCACATAGAGGGATACTGTCTCAGCCTAGACACATGGTGAAGGGCCTAGGCCCTGCTCCAAATGATATGACAGACTTTGAAGATCCTCCATGGAAGGTCTCACCCTCTTTGGGGAGCAGAAACGGGATGGGATATGTGGTTGGTAGGTGGCAGGGGAGGAGGGGAAGGAGAGGGAACTGGGATTTACATATAAAATAATCTTATTTCTAATTTAAGTAAAAAAAAGAAAAAAGGCAAAAAAAGAAATTAAGGTGCATTGATAAGTTTTGTGTCTCTGTTACATGTGCACTAATTACATATTTGCAAACCTATGCTCTCTTCTAGAAAGGGAAGTCCTATAGGAAAGGGCCAATGTCTCATTTGTCTTTGGATTTTCAGTGTATTGCAGTTTCTGGCATAAAATTTATTGCCAAAATATTTGTTAAATGAAGGAATGATCATGATTCAGACTTATTGTTGAAACAAGAGGCATTGACGTGGTCTTTCTGGCAATGGTTGACTTGGAAAACTCATATGCAAACTAACCAAGGATGTTGAAATATTTTGTGCTGACCACATCCTGAGGATAAATTCTATAGTTTTGTTGATTTAATCATCCTGGGTATATAACTGTCATGGGGGAAAACCCCACAGCAGTAATTGAACCCTTAAAAATGCCTCACTGACTAAACTACATGCATAGAAGTTCTACTTCACCACGTGTGTGGAGGTCAATTTTAAATGTTTCAGCCCTGGTGGATTTAAACCTTTTTTTCCCCTCTTTCTGAATAACTAAGTATTTTTCCTTGGGCATGACTTTTATATTTTCCTGAGTCTTGGTCAACCTCATTGTTTATATTTTAGTATTGTTATTCTATCCATTCAGGATAGAATGTAAGTCTCTTTGAATACTGTGGCGAATGAGCTGGGGTATGGCTAGAAAAGAGACAGTGATGCGTGGCGACGTTAGAGACTCTGAGGGAAAGTGTGTAGAACTTATCTCCTTTCCCTCTGGTATCTGCCACTCCATCTATGGTTATAGGACTTGTTACTCAATTCACTATCGTGTTTGCTCTTGCTAATTCATATGCAAAGTTGGGAATCATTCCATTAAGGACTTAGTTCTAGGACAGCCACAGCTGTTACACAGAGAAACCCTGTCTTGAAAAAACTGAAAAGAAGAAAAAAAAGACTGTGGCTGTATCCTTCCTTGTCCCTCACCCACCAACAGTAACTTAGTTGTGGCACTAAAAAGAATCCACAGCCAGGTCTACTCAAATGTTCTTTCTAACTCCCCCAGAATGGCTGAGTTCTGTATTAAAGGACTATTGGATCAGGTGGGTCATTATAAAGTAGTAGATTCTTGAAAAGTTCAATGAATGAAGAAGCAGGATACATATCTGAAACCATGGGATGAATAAGAGCAGCATCAGGATTTAGGGATCAGGAAAGAATAGAGCCAAAACTTCATGACTCTTCTGAACAGTGGAAATGGCCATGCAGTTTGGCTCAGGCAGACTTCTTAAGCCCATTAATAGGGTATTGGATCTTAAACAATTTAATTTTTGTTTTCTGGACATCATTCCCCGATTTGTGACCACAGTGGATAGTGGGGCTAGTATGGTAACAGTAATAGTAAGAGTAACAGTAATTAATAATAATAGTAATTGTGAGCTTTATTCCAGAGGTGCACAGATAGGTCAATATATATAAATAATTCAATATAATTCATCACATAAACTGACTCAAGGACAGAAGCCACATGATAATCTCAATAGATGCAGAAAAGGACAGGATTGCTCCTTTTGGTCTTAGCCTTGGTAGAGATAAGAACTCTCTAGTGATTGGGTGCTCTGCTTTTCTGATCTCCAGCTTGAAGCCCAATATCTATCTCTGGGTTTTATTATTTGTGATACAAAAGATCTCTACAGTGAAATACTTTAAAACACTGAAGAAGAAATTGAAGGTGACTGTAGAAGATGGAAAGACCTCCCATTCTTATCAGTTGGAAGAATCAATACTTTAAAAGTGGCCATTCTACTAAACCCACAGGTTCAATCAGTAAAAAATCTCAGTGCCATTATATTTATAGAAACAGAAAAAAAAGGTAACAATCTTGAAATGTATGTAGAAGCACACACAAAAAACAAAGATAGCTGAATAAATCCCAAGCAAACAATACCACTGGAGTGAGTATCATTCCTGATTTCAAGGTTTATTACAGAGCCATACTAGTAAAAACATATGTCATTGGCACAAAGATGGATGGATCAATGAAACAGAAGAGTCAGGGCTAGAGAGAAGGCTCAATGGTCAAGAACACTTACTGTTCTTGCAAAGGATGGAGTTTGGTTCTCAGCATCCACATTAGGTAGCAAACAATTTCCTGTGACTCCAAGTTTTAGGATCCAGTGACCTTTTCTGGCTGTATTGGATACCTACAGGCATGTATGCATAAACACACACACACACAGTCAATAAGTTTAAGAAGTGATGATTGATCTAAAGAATGGGAGAAAGGAGAGGTTAAGGAGAAGAGTTAACTAAAACTAAGGGTGAAAGAAAAAGCCCTGTTGAAATCTAATAGTTTGTAAGTCTTTAAGAAAAAAAACATAATTTCCTTTCTCTGAGCATCTCCAAAATGCTATAATCACAATAATTTAAACATAGTTCATTTCAGTTCTCTTTTATCCATAGAAATAAGTATAAATCATTCCTACTAAACTAAAAAGAAAGTTTTAAATTTTCATACATGTAAATAATGGTTTTAATCAAATCTACCTATTCCTCCCCCCTCTATTTCATCTCTTAACTTCCCTACTGCTTTTCCATCCCAAATTGGTGTGTCCTTTTTTAAAAAAACTAAATATTGTATTTTTAATGTTTGAGTCGAGGTAGTCTTCATAGGTGGATAATGCTCCCCTCAGATTATTAAAATTCTCAGATGATGTTGTTTAGCGAGTTCCCAAAGACTTCAAAGACTTCAAACAATTATAGGCTATTGCCAATGTCCTGATTGTCCACAAGAAGTTGATGAAGATACCACACACTTGGGTTTTAGGATATTGAGAAAAAAGTATGATGTGGGGTAGAAGTTTCCTGCCTGTTATCCAGTTTTCACAAGCTGCTGGAAGAGAAGTTATCAGTGGTACTACCCAGATGTGGACCCAACAAACTACAAAAATTGCCCTCCTTACAGGGTGAATCCAGCAATAAAGTAGTGGTATGACCATTAAGAAGGTAATCAATTGTTTTCTTACTGGATTAGAGGCCTGATCCACAGGAGGGAACTCATACCTTGTGTTGTTTGTCTGTTCAAAATACTTCAGTCAGGGATGTCATGGGCTTTTTTAGGGAAGAACATATTATTGCTGTTTTGAAAAATAGACATGAGGTCATGTTGCCTTTTTATCCATAGCTTAGAACTGGTCTCAGTCTTCATCAGAGAACTTCTTATGGCAGGGTACATATTAATACAGAGAGTTAAAGCTGGTCAAAATACAAAGATTAAGTGACTGTGGAGTGCTGAGTCCTAAGCAGGACATTTGTATCACTTCTTGAGGTGATCATGGCTCAGGAACTATCATGGAAGAGGAGATGGGAAAACAATGTAAGAACCAGAGCTTGGGGAGAAGTCTGACAAAACAGTGTCTCTTGAACATGATACTTCCATCACACTTATGACCTCACTGCAGCTCTGGTTACCTGTGTAAGATATGCACCAGGCAGGCCTGGCACCATTTCCGCATTCGTGGTTGACAGGCTCAGAAGATGACACCACTTACTTGTAGGACTATGGGAAGTTACTGGGTGATATAGTAATGGGGCATCATCTCTGATGCTGTGCCAGTGATAAACACCCACCCTATCACTTTCCTAAAAGGCATCATAATTAAGTTCAGTGGGTCAAAAATATCAAAGCGGGAGTGGTTGATTGTGAAAAGAGAAATTTTCAATGGAGAGAAAGGGTAATGAGAAAGGGAACGGTGTGAAAAGACCAAAATCCAGTACATTCATGTATGAAATTGTCAAAGAAAAAAATTTACAAAGTAGTGCATAAGGAGGAGATGGTATAATTAAAAAATAGTATTTGCTTTGATTCGAAAGGATAATTAGTATTTGAGAGGCAAGACTTAATATCTGTAGATAAATATGGGGGAATTTTGGAAGCAATATGTGCAGAAGATAAATCAGAGTGGCTGGCACACAGCATAGGCTGAGTAAGTATATACCTTCACTTCACTATTGCTATAGCATCACTATAGAAATCATTTATAATCCGTGCCAAATTGCTTAGGTCCTGCAGACAGTGTAGACTTCAGAGAACAAAGGTGTGAGCCAGCTACATTTGGAGTCTGGTGAAAGGTCTGGGTAGAGGGAGGCTTGCAAACTGCATGTACTTTACGTGGGCAGAGGAACAGTAGAATTTATCTAAGTGAGTTTACATGCTGGCCACAGACAGGGTAGTCCTATCAAGACCACACATATATTCTAGAATAGTGGTTATTACATATCTGTCTGCCTCAATGTGAGCATGGGGAAGGACACATATTATTTAAACTATATGCTTAAAGTACTGGGTCTTCCATCCATGAATAACTGGCATAGAATTATTTTTAATTAATTAATTAACTAATTAATTCTATATGTCTTTTACATCATGCATCTTCATCCATTTATTTTCCTGTCCCTTTGCATCCATCCTTCTCTCCCGAAGACCCTCTCAAATAAAACAAAAACCAAGAGGAAAAAATTAAATTAAATTAAAAAAGTAAAAACTAAAAGAAAAAAATCTTGTCATGGAAGCAGTAGTGCGACACCGTGAGTCACACCGTAAATACCTCTGTCCACATATCTTGTCATTGGTTTTGGTTCAAGGCCTCTAGTTTCTACTACACTATGGAAGATGGGCCCTAATTAGGGCTCATCCTGGGTATCCTGTTGTTGCCATGTGTTGTGGAGACCCTGCAACTTTGGGTCTATACATCAATCAGGTCCCTTCACATATTCCAGCAGATCATAGATGGGGTGGATGATGGGACGGGTCAAGTCATAACCTTGGGTTTGGGCCTAGGTTGTAGGGTTGGTTTGCTAGATGTGAAAAGGGCACAGCTCTTCGTTACAACTTCTGGGCTGTCTTACCTACACCTGCACTATCAGTGTTGTTTTCCCACTCTTATGATCACAAGGCCCGCTCTCCCACCTCCTTCAGGCATTGATGGGCAGGAGGGAGGACATCGTCTCCCCCCTTTTCCACAAGACAGATGAGAAGTAGGAAGAGCTCTCCCATGCTCACGACTTGGGGGCTGGCTCACCCACCAGTGTTAGTAGGGTTGGTTTGATTGTGCTGCCCTGGCGAGGCACAGGGCCTGCTTTTACCAACAGCATGGAAAGAATGTCCATCCTGATATTGAACTCGTGTTGGAAGAGGCAAGTCCGGTCTCAAAGTGGAGGGCCATGATCCAAAGGAACCAGAACAGTTGAGGAAGCTGTTTATTGGTGGCCTGAGCTTTGAAACCACAGATGATAGCTTAAGAGAACATTGTGAGAAACGGGGGCACACTTACAGACTGTGTGGGAACGAGAGACCGCCAAACAAAATGTTCCAGGGGCTTTGGTTTTGTGACCTCCTCTTGTGCCGAAGAGGTAGATACTGCAATGTGTGCTCAGCCACACAAGGTTGATGGGCATGTGGTGGAACCAAAGAGAGCTGTTTCTAGAGAGGATTCTGTAAAGCCTGATGCCCATTTAACAGTGAAGACAATTTTTGTTGGTGGTATTAAAGACGATACAGAAGAATATAATCTGAGAGACTACTCTGAAAAGTAGTTATGGAAGACTACTCCGAAAAGAAGTTATGGAAGACAGGCAGAGTGGAAAAAAGAGAGGATTTGCTTTTGACAATCATGACATCGTTGATGAAATTGTTCAGAAATACCGCACCATTAAAGGGCATAATTGTGAAGTGAAAAAGTCCCTTTCTAAACAAGAGATACAGTCTGCTGCATCACAGAGGTCATGGAGGTAGATCTGGCAACTTTATGGGTCGTGGAGGAAACTTAGGGTTGGTGGAGGTAATTTTGATTGTAGTGGAAACTTGGGTGGTAGAGGAGGCTATGGTGGAGGTGGTGGCAGCAGAGGCAGTTACGGAGGTGGCAACGGCGGATTTGGAGGTGATGGTGGCAACTATGGTGGTGTCCTGATTACAGTGGTAGAGGAGGCTATGGTGGTGGTGGACCAGGATATGGAAACCAGGGTGGTAGATATGGTGGTGGAGGAGGGTATGATGGTTACAATGACGGAGGAAGTTCTGGTGGAGGTAACTATGGTGGTGGTGGGAACTATAATGACTTTGTTATTAGAGTGGACAACAGCAGTCAAATTATGGACCCATGAAAGGGGGCGGCTTTGGTGGAAGAAGCTCAGGCAGTCCCTGTGGTGGTGGCTGTGGATCTGGTGGTAGAGTAGTGGATATGGTAGCAGGAGGTTTTAAAAGAATACAGCAGAAAAGGGCTACAGTTCTTAGCAGGAGAGGGAGTGAGGAGTTGTCAGGAAAGCTGCAGGTTACTTTGAGGCAGTCATTCTAAATGCATTAGAGGAACTGTAAAAATCTGCCTCAGGAGGAAGGATGTTCCATAGTCAGAAAAGCTACTGCAGCTTAAACAGGAAACCCTTCTTGTTCAGGACGGTCATAGCCACAGTTTGCAAAAAGTGCAGCTGTTGATCAATGCGAGGTAGTGTCAATTAGACGTGTACATTCCTGAGGTCTTTTATCTGGTGTAGCTTTGTCTTTCTTTTTCTTTTTATTACATCAGGTTTATTGCCCTGTAAATTGTGGTGGTGGTACCAGGAATGAAATATTAAGGAATTTTAAACTTTTCAATATTTGTGTAGTTTAGGTTTTCTACATTTTAGTACAGAAACTTTAACAAAAATGTACTTTTGAAGGTGTTTCCTTGTGAGTTAACAAGTAAAGAAGATTTTTGTTAATTACTATTTTGTGTGACTTTTGCTAAAGCTAACTGTAAAGAAACACCTACTGAAATTTAAGGGGAATCTATTCTCCTCATTTCCAAAACCATGATGAGTGGGTTCTGACATGTGGAGAGAACAGATATTTGTATGTTTGCAATGTGTGTTTTAGATAAATAGGATTGGGTAATAAAAATTAGCATATTTGTGAATTTAATAGCATTACAATTACTTTCAAATGAAAAAGATCTCAAAAGTCAAAAAAGAAAAAAATGTCCATCCTGTGGTCTCAAGACAGTCCAGTTAAACTGGATTGTAGTTGCAGGGTATGAAGAAAGGTAGGGTACTGCAGAATTTAACAGTCTATGCTCATTCATGAATCTAGGGTAAGAAGTGTTGTCTTAAACTTCAGTCACACATGAATAAGTTCATGTTCAAAGGTTTAGATGGTTGTATGGCATGTACTATTGCAAAAAACACACTGAGCTATATTTGGGTCTAGAATTTGAGTAGGTTATAGTCAGTTAACCAGGCCCTTCAGCCTCCCCTGGCTCTGTATACTGTGATGGAAGGAGGCTGTGCCCTACATCTCTTTAAAGTCATTTGTTTGATATTTGACCCAACAGAAACTGCTTCATCTCTCTTTTAGAGAACCAAGGTTAGTGGAATTGTGTGGGAACTCTTCTTGTTTCCCATCTCCACACTCTCCTGTCATGCTCATGAAAGACCTGCCCAGAAGTATATCAGAGGATCTCATAAGGGACATTTGGAAAGTGTCCCCTCCTGCAGAAAAGGCATGGCATTTCATTCTGTGTTTATCTGAGTTCTAATGAATGAAATGTGCCTGTTTTATTAGAAGCACATTATGGAAGGAGGCTAGGGTGTTTCCCTGTACCTGGCAGCAGAAAACAGAGTTGTCAATCCCACCTTACCTCCCAGTAACTGAGCCAGACAAGGCCCCAGATGCTTTCCAGACATTAACCTTTGTCAAGTCTCCACAGACATGGTACAGATTGAGCTTCACACACTGATTTGGGACAGGGTAACTCAAACCACATGTCTGGAGGGGAATCAAGGCAAATATGGTTCTCTAAGAGGCAAAATATAACCAGTGGCAATTCCCTATCTGATCCAGGGATTAAGAACACAAGCCAGGAATTAGTCCAGCTCATAGTAATCACCGATGCCAGTACTTAAAATTACCTTGAAGTTAAAAGAGCTACCTGTGTTCTGTTTATTTATTCTGTTTTTCCATTCTTTAATAAACAACCAAGAGAACTAGAGTATACAAGTGCAGAATTTCCTTTGGAGTCATAGCTTTTGAGTCTGAGCTTAGGGCCAACAAATGGAATAAGATAGCTCCTGTGCCCAATCCTTGAGCTCCTTCCCGGGCTCTGAAATTAGCTTCAAAGAGACACACTGGGTGTCAGGTACCCATGTGGGCTTGACTCACAAGCATGAATGTCTTTGAGAGTGTCATTAACTAGTGGAAAGGCGAAAGCATCCTCCATGCTGAGGGAAAGGTGTCCTGGACAAAGTCAGACTCCCAAGTCCTCTTGAAAACTGTTTCTGGGGAGTTGGCTTTTTTGATGATTATAAATAATAATTTTGTGATCTATCCCAACCAAGCATTGGCTCTGCCTGATGCTATGTAAAGAGCTCAGAACAGAGCCTCACACATCCTATTTCAGCTAGTTGCTACTAAGGAAATGCCAGCATCTAACACTCCACACCCAGCTGAGTTCACCATCTGTGAAGATCAGTGGTGATCTCAGCAAAGAATCCTTGTAGGGATCATGTATTAAAATAGGTTCATTAATAAGCTTCAAAATCAGTGTTTAAATTCCCTATTACCTCCTCTTCTAGTTCTGCTTGCCTTAAGCAAGCTAATAAATTTATTTTCCCTTCGCCCTGCTGTGGGTATATGTGGTTTGTAAAAGGGTAATAATAATAGGGACCACCTCATGGGGTTGTTTTGAATATTAAAGGAGCCAGTTCTTGTAAGGATCCTGGAATCTTAGCTGGTACAGAGAGAGGACTCAACGAAAGGGAGAGTTCACATTTGCTATGCATTACAGCTCGGAGCGCAGCGGCTGGCATACCACACACGTCAATGACTGCTGGCTATTATGACTACTCGGGCTATTATCCACTTAGCCGAGGGAAGGATGTCTGTCCAAATCTTTTATTTCCTCACTCTTGACCTCCTGGTATGATTCAGACGTAAGTCCCCCGAGGTTGTCATTTGGTTCTGATGGGGAGAGAAGGAAGAGCTATCAGGATAAATGAGGAGGAAAAGATGTCAGGCTAGCAGTTCAGACCCCATGGGGTGCTCAGTGGTTCAGACCCCATGGGGTGTTCAGCCCAGGACATCTGACCTTTCCACTAAGAAGAGAAACTACAGCAGCCCTCACTTTCCCTGGACTCCCACTGAGTCATCCTAAGTCATTCCCTTGGCTCCCAATCCATGGGGAAAGATGTTAGAAACACAGCTGGAATCACAAACTGAGTAGACCAGAATGTTCTGATGTGGTTAACTGGACAAAGAGGATGCGGAATTCCTGGCTCCCAGGGACTTTTATTCACCTCTGGTATTTGAAGAGGCTGGGTACAAGTCTCTAAAACAAATGTTATCTCTGGGGCTAGAAGGAAAGGCAGCCGGAGAGCCCCAGTTTGGCTCCAATGCACAGTTACTATTTCTTCTTCTCTGAAATCAGCCTGTGCCTTATAACTCTAGACAAATATTTGTGGTGTACATTCTTCATTCTGTAAGCATCAACTGGCCACTGTGTACTAGGCATATTGCTGGGTTATATACCCTCAAAGAAGATATGAAGTCTTAAGTGATTACCACGTAATATTTAAAGCTTGTAACATAAGTGCCAGCAAATCTGTTGTGGGCCCAATGAATGGGGAAGTCATAAAAGGCTTCTTGGAGGACATGATGCTGGAATAAAATTGCCACTCTCAGAGAGTGACCACTGAATTATACTCTACTCTTGGGAAGATTTCTCACTCATTTTGGGTCTTGTTTCTTTCATCCACAAAGTGAAGATGGTTGTACATTTTTAATAGGTTCTGTTTATGGACTGAGCAGGGTAATAGAGGTAGAATACTGTGGCAACGTGCCAACAGCACAGTTAGCAAATGGCGGCCACTTTTGCCGGTGGATGTCTGCATGTGCCTCAACATTCCACATGCATATCTTGCCAGGTTTGCACACTTTATTATTTAAGTTTGCATCTCATAGATGGCTGCATCTGAGCCCAGAAGCCCATAACCATGTTTCTGAAGAGTTCCTTTTTTTCCTGGGACTCATTGGCATCCTGAATATTCAGAAACGAGTTTAAGATGGATCTCTAAGCTGAGGACAACCGAGCACACACACTCCTGAGTAGAGGCCTTCCTTGAGAAGCTCACACACTGTCTCTTCTGTGTATGCTTCCTAGACTTACAGGTCTAGGTTCTGGGTCCATTTCTACTGCTTGGCTCCATCCTAAAGCTAGAAGGAAGAAGAGAGATTAAGCTGTGCAGTCATCTTTGAGCTCACAGTATGGTTGCTTCTGGGGAAAATTCTAGACTACTTTGGATTACGAGCTTCTATATGATGAACGACCTCTCATCAGGTTGTTCGCCAGGTGCTTACTGAGGGTCAAGGTGTAGAAGATATGAGTCAAATGTGTTTTTCATCTTCTGTCATTTCCATGTAAAATGACAAAGATGGCTGAATCACCCCCAAAGAGATCAGCACAGATTTCTATACAAGGGTTCTTAGTCCTCTTTACTTTATCATCTGCTACCAGTTTCATGGGTCTTTGGTCTCCTCTTCTTTTTATGAGCTTTTTCTTATCTCCTAGCTGTGCTGGCTAGTTTTTTGTCAGCTTGACACAAGATACAGCCATCTGAGGGGAGGGACCTTCAGTTGAGAAAATGTCTTTGGAAGATTGGACTACTGGCAAGCCTATAGAATATTTATAAGGCATTTTCTTAATTAGTGATAAATGTGAAAAGTCTCAGCCCATTGTGGGTGAGGCCATCCCTGGACTGGTTGTCCTGGGTGCTGTAAGAAAGCAGTCATAAGGAGTAAGTCGGTAAGTAGCTTTCTTCCACAGCCTCTGCATCTGTTTCTGCCTCCAGGTTCCTACCCGGAGTTTCTGCTGTGACTTCCCTGGGTAATGAACTATAAGCTGTAAGATGAAATAAGCCTATGCTTCCCAAGTGGGTTTTGGTCATTGTCCTAGTTTGGATTTTTATTGCTGTGAAGAGACGCTATGATCATGGCAAATCTTATAAAGACAACATTTAATTGAGGGGGGGTCGCTTACAGTTTCAGCGGTTCAGTCAATTATCATCATGACAGGGAGCATGGGGTGTGCAGGCAGAGGTGGTGCTGGAGCTGAGACTGCTACATCTTGCAGGCATCAGGAAAACAACCGACGTATTGGGTGGTATTCTGAGCATATGAAACATCAAAGCCCACCCCCACAGTGACACACTTCCTCTAACAAGGTCATATCCACTCTAACAAAGCCACACCTCCTAATAGTGCCACTCCCTATGAGATTACAGGATTATGGGATTATGGGGGCCAATTATATTCAAACTATCATAGTCATAATATTTTATCACATAAATAGAACTAAGTTACTTAACTAAGACAACATATTTTAGAAGGCAACCAAACAGACTTACCAGCAGATGTAGGTAGAGGTAAGATAGATAGTGATTCACCCTACATGTCTCTCCCAAATTCCACAGTAGGCAAATTAATTTCAATTCTCTTGTGGCCTTTACAGATTAATTTTGCTATTTTTTGTATACTGTGCTGTGATTCAGAGAGTGTTGCCAAGCCCCCCACCCCTACCCCATGAGTCCCAATAATGTGGGATGTCCTTCTGTATACTGCTTTTTATTGGTTGATGAATAAAACTGTTTTGACCTATGACAGGGCAAAATATAGCTAGGCAGGAAACCCAAACAGAGATAGAAAGCTATGGGAAAGCAAGATGTGACATAACAAGCAACAAGCCACTACCTTTGTGGTAAAATATAGAATAATAGAAATGGGTTAATTTAATTGTGAGAGCTAGTCAGTAATATGCCTGAGCCATTGGTCTTGCAGTTATATTTAACATTAGCTTCTGAGTGATTATTTCATAAGTGGCTGTGGGAGAGAAACTGGTCCAGCAGGACCAGGTGAAACAGAGGAAAAATTATCAACTACATGCCAATCTTGTACCCTCTCCCCCTCCCATGAGTCCCTAAATAGAGCAACACTCTTTGAGGTCAGGGCACTTCTATTTTCATTCTTATGTAGTCAATATTCTTGTAAACGTGCCTTCAAAAGATGGGTGTTGGTGTAATCCTATTTCTTGGTTAACTTTTTGTCAACTTGAAACAAGCTAGAGTCATTTGGGAAGAGGACCTCTCAACTGAGAAAATTCTCCCTATAAGGTTGGCAGATAAACAAGTCTGTCATGCACTTTCTTGATTAGTGTTTGATATGACAGAGTCCATCCATGGCAGAGAGTGGTATGGGTGGTCCCAATTCTGGGCTGGGGGGCTGAACTGAATAAGAAAGCATGCTGAGTAAGCCACTAAGAACCAGCCAGTCAGCAGCCCTCCTGCATTGCTCTCATCAGCTCCTGCCTCCTGGTTCCTGCTCTGACTTGCCCTCACTGATGTACTTATAAATTATAAGATGAAAGAAATGCTTCTCTACCCAAGTTACTTTTGGTCTTTTTGTTTGCTTGTTTGTTTTTACCACAGCAATAGAAACCCCAACTAAGACACCTATTATCCCAAAATGAAGTAAAGGTAGAGGACCGGGAGTTCAAAGTCAATCTTAGTTACACAGAAAATTCAAAACCCTCATGTGCTACATGAAACCCTGTTCTAAACCCAGAAGAGATGAATTTTTAAAAATCATTGTCTTTTATTACAGGTCTTAGATGCTAATTGATGGCATTCTTAGCTCTTGGGTTACAGAAGATATTCCAGAAAAGTTACCTAATGATCAGAGGAAGTGAGGTCACACACAGGGGTGGACAATGCAAAAATTATTCAAGGGCCAACATAGCCCACAATAATCTGTAATTTGGCTCTAAACTTGCAAAATTCCAACTGCTCCACAATCACCAAAGTTCTAATCGGTCAATAAGGCCATGCAGAAGGTTTGCTTCAGGGGTTGCTTCTCTCTGGGAACTCCCTTGCTGTCACATATCACATACTGTTTCATTGCATATTTCTTGTTGACAAGACATGATCCTCATTCCTAAGATCTGATATATATGAGGCATGGAAATGGGCTTTAGGAAAGAGGAATAGCTGATAGAGCCATTAAGACATCCCTGGGTCAGGTCAAAACTCTTAGCCAGATAATAGAGCAAAGGTGGGATTTGAAGGATTCAGTACACATTTTCCACAACTGTTACAAAATCAAAGAGAAGTCACAGATATGCCTGTTGTTCTCAGGCTTCATAGGGTTCCTGCCACACTCCAACCCTCACCATTTCCGTGACCATTCCACAGCCTTTTCTGAAAGTCAAGAAAAGTTAAAATCCATCAGTAGTCACTAGATACTGGTATTCCCAAAGACGGGATTCTGAGTTAGTTCATTTGGGCTGCTCTAGCAAAGTACAAAAATGTGTGATTTACAAGCAATCACAACTTATTTCACACAGCCCAAGAGATGGAGAAACACAAGATCAAGATGTTATCAGGCTTGGTCCCATGATGAGGACCCTCTCCCTCATCCATAGAAACTCTTCACTGTATGCTCATATGGTGGAAAAGAATGGCTAGGTCTTTGGAGCCACTTATAAAGACACCACTTACGACACCAGTTGCAAACTCCCATGATCTCATCACCTC
Source organism: Mesocricetus auratus (assembly GCF_017639785.1). NCBI lineage: Eukaryota > Metazoa > Chordata > Mammalia > Rodentia > Cricetidae > Mesocricetus > Mesocricetus auratus. The sequence goes on along the minus strand of NW_024429189.1, from coordinate 92,888,046 downwards.
CAAAGGTTGAATCTCCAAGTGTCATCTCCATAGTGATTAGGATCCCCACATATGGTTTCTGGGCACATACAACTGTCTGCCAAACTGTGTTGATTAGGAGAAAAAGAATGCTTCCCCAAAGAGTCAAATCTATCACCTTGAGCATTAGAAAGCTCTTACAAATTGCAACCCTTCCTGACTTGATTTCTTCTTGCTGAACAAAATAATTGTCTGCATGAATCTTGATCTCCTAGTGATACTGTGGCTTCCCTGTGTTTTCAAGACTGAATCTGATTCAGATGAAATTATGTGTATTATAGCATGTGGGAGAAGACTGTAAAAGAACATCAAAGAAGCAATTTTCAGTGCCTATAGGAAAGTTGCATTTCCTCTGCCTATTGATTCATTGGCTCTGTCCAAAAAAGCACATGGATTAAGGTCTGGAATGAGCCCTCAGATGGGAGCCTACATTTTGGCATTTGTGATGAGTAGGTAGCCTGCAGGTTTGGAGATCAAATTCATGGTTTTCTTTACAAGTTGTGGAGGGCTGGAAAGATCAAAGAGAAGTGAACATTCTGTAGTAGCATTCCACAAGGTGATTGAGCTAAAGAAAATCCATTTGTAGTTCTTGTGAAAGACTGGGATTAGGAACCCAGTCACTGAGGAGCAGGTTATTCTGTCTCTGTATGGAACACACCCCTAATGCCTGCTTCTTTAGAAGCCCTGGGTTTGTACAAGCCCTCTTCACAATCTCGAGCTCTTCAGGAAAAGCATGTGGTGAATCACAGAGGTCAGCTTTGTCTCTGCATGTGTTTACACTGCAATTTGTAGCATCTAATTTTATCATTTCTGCTTTAAATTTTTTCACTTGGACAGGAAGAATGACACCTGCCCTGCACACTTCACAGTGACTATGGAGAATATATTAATACTGTGGGTAAAACTACTTCATAAAATGGCTTTCCCTCCATTGCTACTTCACCAGTTTCTTACTCATTCCTTCAGTTGTCCAATGTTTACTCATATTATATCACCTGCTTGAGTTCAATGCCTATGACTGGCATGTAGGTATTTTGTTCTCATTTCCTTTCATTCATCTTTGCTTTCTCTGTCCCCGTTCTTTTTCATGTATTTTCATTACTCATTGACTCTTTGTCTTCTCTGCCTTTCCCTCTGTCTGGCCTGCTGCCCTGGTGAGGTTTTGCTTTCAATTTCTGAACTTTGTCCTATGTCTACTTCATTTCAGCTCAAGGCAATTTCACGCCAAGTTGGCCAGAGATAGATCCTTTTACTAAAGGACATTGGAGTACTGTCCCAGAATCATGACCCTGAGCTCATCCGAGTAATGAGCACACTTACTGACTAGGACACTGTGACTTCGTATCCTTTCCTTGCTGATGGAAAGACCTACCTTGGCTGTATTTGCCTGAAATGCAAGCTTACTAAGTAATAGTAAATAGGAACTGTAGGACATTTGTATCATATAAATATTGTTAATTGAATCAGATAAAATAACACTGTGGTATAGATATTTAGATCCAAATGCAATAAGCAAGATTCCCAATATTATACAGCCAGAATGAACTAAAAGTCGGGTGTGCCAGACTCCAGTGACTGTGTCATAGGCATGATTTCCATCTATATTCTTACCTCTGAAATGGTTTTGTGATAGATCAGAGGGTGGTACCATCTTGTGCCACTTAAGAGACAATGACCCCTCAAGAAGCCAGGGTGCAGAATCTTGGTCAGATGAATTTACTTTCTGTAGAACTGTGAACAGTAAGAGTAGAAAAGCCCAAGCTAACATTAGCTTTCCAACTAGGGTTGACAGAATTATAAAAATGTAGGTTATCTAGTTTAATCTGAACATCACATAAAATAGGGAGTAATTTTAGTATAAGTATATTTAATTCATACATCTGTTTAAAATATTTGTTATATACTTGAAATTAAAATTTAACCAGGAAATCTATATTTTATCTGTCAACTCTATTCAGGTCCTCAAAGTGTTCTGCCTTTTCTGCTATCATGGTGTTTTGTTTTCCTTAGAAATATATCATAAAACATGGTCTTCTAATTTGGTTACAAATACTGCACTATAATAAAATAGTGATACATTTGACTACATAAAAATTAAAGAATCAGAGGTAATAAGAACAACCATAAAAGCTGGCATGGTGGCAACTTGTGACCCCAGCCCTTGGGAAGTAGAGACAGGAGATTCATAAGTTCAAGGTCACTTTTGGCTTCCACTCAAAGCTGAGGTATATGAGATGAGAGAAGCCCAGTAAACTGGGCATGGTGGCACACACCTTCCATTCCATTACCTGGGAGGTGGAGGCAGGCAAACTGTGGGTATTAGGCTAGCATGGTCTGTATAGGGAGTTCCAGGATGACCAGTTATATAGTGAGACTCTACAAAGAGTCTATCTATCTATCCATCTATCTATCTATCTATCTATCTATCTATCTATCTATCATCCACTCCCCCACCCATCCATCCATCCATCCACCCACCCACCCACCTACCCACCTATTTGTCATCTATCTATCTATCTATCTATCTATCTATCTATCTATCTATCATCTCAAACAAAAGGACCACATCTTGGCTCACAGAATAATCTCTCACATCATCCCTCTTCACTTGAAGTCAGACATATTAAAATAAAGGGCAAGCACTATAACATTTATTACATCTTCACAGTCTTATGTCACCCACAGACACAACAGTTGGCTTCTTTAAAAGTACTGATTAAGGAGCAGTGAGGTGACTCAGTTGATAAAGTGTTTGCTGTTCAAGCCTAACAGATTATCTGAGTTTGATCCAGAATCTATGGCAAAAGAAGGGCACCAATTCCTGAAAGTTGTCCTCTGACATCTATATGCATACTAAGGCGTGAGCACCCCTTCTCTTCCTCCCTCCCTCCCTCTCTCTCTCTCCCTCTCCCTCTCCCTCTCTCTCTCTCTCTCTCTCTCTCTCTCCCTCTCTCTCTCTCTCTCTCTCTCTCTCTCATTAAAATTTTAAAAAATACAGATTATGCCAGACTTGGTAATCCTGGGGTAGTAGAAGGTGAAGGATAAGGAGTCAAGGAAGCCTAGGCTATATGCAGGGTTAGAGGGCAGTCTGAGCAGCATGAGACACCATCTCAGAGAGGTGTTCAGACTTGGGCATCTCTTTCAGATATGCTTAGGTTTAGATGGGGTAGATATGCTTAGGATAGGATATGAGTAGATTATAATTTTTTTATCATCTTCTATGTATATATGCTTTATATACATATTTGAGACATTTTGTTTATTGACACAATTTAGTTTTGTTTTAAGTTTAAATATCTTCTTTAGACGAAAAGGGGAATTGTAGGGAGAGATTTTAGATGACTGTGCCGCTGACCACACCCACTTTGGGCGTGGCTAGAGGCGCATACAGATGTGGTAATAAAAGGCTGTGCAGGAGAGACACACACTCTCTTTCCGGCTTCCGGTCTGGTCTCGGAAAACTGCTGACTCACCTGAGTTGCCAGTTTCTCTTGTAAGTACCTTCCACAATAAACAGTTACCTAAACCCTCATCAAGTGTGCCCTTTATTTTACAAGGCAGCCCATGGTAAGTCTTGATAATTTGCATTACTCCCAAGCTCCTAGTAGATGCTGTTGGCTCCTTAGGTAGTGAGGCTTTGTGTAATATTGAAGGCCACACAGTTGGTGAATTTATCTGGGAGAGTGGTGATAGGATCAAAGGAGGGAAAATATATGGATGTCTATCCCAAAGATTTGCTTGGCTAGAGTTGACACCTGGTGTGACATTATGTTCTTATGATAGCAAAGACATAACTTTGGTGCAAACTTGGTTAAGTTTCTCACCCTGTCACTTTCTAGTCATGTGATATGCAGGTGAGTTAAGCTTTCAGAGTTGTAAGTTCCGAATTAGAGACCAGAGTCCATGGACATTCACCTCAGAGTATTGCCGTGAATGCTAAATGTGAGTTCATGTATCAAACTCCCAACCCAGTATCGGCCCCCTGGGTTCTCTGGGAACACTTCTTAAGCTTTACTTAGATCCCTGTCAATCTGTTACGCCTCCCATCACCTAGAGGGCTGCAGGATCTTTACATGAGAACACTTGACTTTCAGCGACCACAGGGTGATTTATCACAGGGCTGTTCTCCTAGATTGGAAAGGCGGGCAGTCTCCCTGCCAGAGACATATGGGAGAGCTGTATTCCAGCTGCTGTCAGTTGTGTGCAGTAGATACATTTATAAGACTTTCCACACTTTCCTGGCATCCTCTTAGCCATACCCCAAAGGCAGCCCACTGCACAACATGTGCACACATGCTGGCTTCCATTACAGCTCCATGTTTTCTCCTTCCCCCTTTCATTACTCAGTTCTATGTGGTTGTGGTCAACATGCCACTTGGCTTCTCATGCCAATCTTTGTAAAATTTTTTTGACAAGAATTTCTGTCATTCAAAACAGCAACCCACAGAATGGGAAAAGATATTCGCCAACCCCACATCTGACAAAAGGCTGATTTCCAAAATATACAACGAACTCAAGGAGCTAGTCACCAAAATGGGGTACAGAACTAAATGGAGATTCTCAATAGAGGAGACTAAAATGTCTGAAAGACATGTAAGAAAGTGCTCAACATTCTTAGCCATCAGGGAAATGTAAATCAAAACAACTCTGAGATACCATCTCACTCCTGTCAGAATGGCAAAATAAAAAACACCAAGGGCAGTTTATGCTGGAGAGGATGTGAAGAAAGGAAAACACTCTTCCATTGCTGGTGGGAGTGCAAACTCTCTATAGTCACTTTGGAAACCAGTATGGTGTTTCCTCAGGAAAATGTGAATCAGTTTACCACAAGATCCAGCAATTCCATTCTTAGGCATATACCCAAAAGATGCACATTCATACAACAAGGACATCTGTTCAACTATGTTCACAGCAGCATTATTTGTAATAGCCAGAACCTGGAAGCAACCTAGATGTCCCTCAACCGAAAAATGGAGAGAGAAAATGTGGTCTATTTATACAATGGAGTACTATTCAGTGGAAAAAGCAAGGGAATCTTGAAATTCTTAGGCAAATGGATGGAATTGGAAGAATTCATCCCAGTCACAAAAAGGCAAACATGGCATGTACTCACTCATATATGGATTTTAGACATAGAGCAAAGGAGTACCAGCCTATGATCCATACCATCAAGAAGTTAGGAAGCGAGGAGGACCCCAAGAGAGACATACATGGTCCACCAGAGAAGGGGAAAGGGACAAGATCTTCTGAGCTAATTGGGAGCAATGGGGGGAGGGGAGAAGGTGTTTGGAGAAAGAGAAGAGGAGAAGAGGAGGGGAGAGGAGGACATGAGGGAGCAGGAAGATTGAGTCAGGGGAAGAATAGAGGAGAGCAAGAAAAGAGATACCATAATAGAGGGAGCCATTATAGGTTTAAAGAGAAATCTGGCACTAGGGAAATGTCCAGAGATCTACAAGAATGACCCCAACTAACCATCTAAGCAATAGTAGAGAGGCTACCTTAAATGCCCTTCCCTGATAATGAGATTGATGACTACCTTATATGCCATCTTAGAGCTTTCATCCAGTAGCTGATGGAAGCAGAAGCAGACACCCACAGCTAAACACTGAGCTGAACTCCTGGAATCTAGTTGTAGAGAGAGAGGAGAAATGAGCAAAGGGGTCAAGACCAGGCTGGAGAAACCCACAGAAACACCTGACCTGAACAAGGGAGAGCTCATGGACCCCAGACTGATAGCTGGAAAACCAGCATAGGATTGACCCAGACCCCCTGAATGTGGGTGTCAGTTAGGAGACCTGGGCAATCTATGGGGCCTCTGGTAGTAGATCAGTATTTATCCCTAGTATACGAATTTGGGAGCCCATTCTGCATAGAGGGATACTCACTCAACCTAGGCCCTGCTCCAAATGATACGACAGACTTTGAAGATCCCCCATGGAAGGCCTCACCTTCCCTGGGGAGCAGAATGGGGATATGACAGGGGGTTGGAGGTGCAGGGGGGGGGAGGGGAGGGAGAGGGAGCTGGGATTGACATGTAAAACAAGCTTGTTTCTATATTAAATAAAAAAAAAAGAATTCCTATCATCCTTACCCCTCAAAGTAACTCAGTAGTCAAGACATGAGTTGTAATACCATCTGCATAATAGATGACTTTTTAGCTCTTCATGGTAACTTGAACATGGTATCAATAAAGCTTTATTTATCAGTAGCAGTGTGTCTAGCAGCAACCTAGGTACCCTAGGAAAGCTATAATCAGGTTGTTCATTAAGCTACAGGAAACATGAAGAGGGTTTTCCTTTTTCCTTTAGGGCTATAGTAGTCAACCTTAGCTTGGAATAACTTGACTCCAAAGAGTTGTCCTCTGGCCTCTACACATGCTTTGTGCATGTGCAAATTAGTTTAAAATTTTAAATCAAAGAGTTCCATCAAATTTGCTGGGACAGATGGCTGAAAAAAGCATGAGTAATGCTTTTTCTCTTTCGTGTTAGCATTCACTCTTCCATCTACTACTTTGTTGCTGCCTCAATTCAGACTCTCCTGTTAGGGGATTGGTCATTGGTCAATATGCATCTCTTCTCTAAATTTTGTAAATATTAAAAACAATTCTCTCATTTCCTTATTGACAGACTTGGGTAATGCTAATTTGGAAAGACCCATGGTGCTAATGAGAAGATCAGGTCCTCCTGGTTTGGTGGCCAGTACACACGCTTGGTACACGGCAAACTGAGTGTCAAGAGAAATTGCATACATTGAGGAAGTCAGTGTTTCCTTAAGAAGCTGTGATACTCAGAGTTCCTAGGAGATACCCTGGGTCAGAGAAAGACAGCAGCATCTTCCCTTCTGTGCTGAGATCATCCTGCGCTCTCCAGGAGGTAGTACAGGCCTTTGTATGGAGACAGAATTGCCTGTTGATCTGTATAAATGCAGGAGTTAGATGGAAGATGGAAGTGTGGCTAACCTCTGCACTGCTCTGGAGCCTCTGTGTCTGAATTATTTTTCACTTGACATGTACTTAAAAAAGTCTGTGTTAACTTTGTGGTGGTGGTAGTAGGAGATGAAGTTAACATTGCATCCAGAGTTCTTTTGGTGTGTTGACTATGCCAGTCTGGAATGGAGCTATACTGAATATGGAAATATAGTGTCCCCTCTGAACTTCATTATGGATTCTAGCATTTAGGTGTTGGTCCTGACTCAAGCCAGTGCTGTGACCAATGGAAAGACAGTGGTGAAAGAACATCTACTGACTCATGAATTAACATGGGGGCAGAGCAGAAATTAGCAAGGGATTGTTCAGTTTGGTTCCATGACCATTCAAGCTACATAGACACCATTCACTTCAACCACTGGTCATTCTAATAGTCATTTGATTGGATTCCAATATACAATTTGCAGCCATTCTTTTAGTATAGCATTTGCATCTGTGTGGATACAAACAGACAATGTATCTCTATTAACCTTTCAAGTATATTGCAGAAAATTTGTTCACACTGTGTGATGATGTATCTGTCCTTCCTCATCTACCTAAGGTACCCTCTGATTGGTTTGATAAGGAGCTGAACAGCCAATAGCTAGCCTAGAGAGGATAGGTGGGACTTCCAGGCAGAGATACAAACTCTAGGAAAGAATCTGAGGTGGGGATCTGGCAGCAAGATGCAGAGGAAATCAGAATACTGTACTGAGGAGATATAACAAGTTATGTGGCAGAACATAGATTAGTATAATAGGTTAATTTAAGTGGTAAGGGATAGTTGGTAACTAGCCTAAGCTAAGGCTAAGCTTTCATAATTAAGAAGTCTCCGTGTCATTATTTGGGTGCTGGGGGTTCAAAGGAAGACTGTAACACAAGTAAAACTGTTACAATTATTTAACCCTTCTAAAGCCCTGGAGTTAACAAACTTGAGCTAAACTCTAGAGGGGTCTAGAGAGCTCAATGACTCTCAAGCAATCCTATACATTATTCAGTAACAATACATTGAGATGGAAGAATCATTTTTTCCTATACATCCTTGCTTGTGACTTGGGCCCACTGTAAGTACTCTCTAGTGACAGCCTCTCCTGCTGTTTGTCCACTCTCTACTGCTTTTCGTTATTCTCACTGAGCAACTTTTTAAAAAGGCTCAGTTTTTAAAGAACAATTTTAGGTTCATGACAAAATTAAGAGAAACATGTAGATGTTTTTCATATATCCTCTTTTCCCGAAACAGCCTCCATGTAAGTAATATACCCTCCTAGAATGGCACATTTATTTCTTTTTTGAAATGGATGAAAACACTCAACACTTATTAATCAATACTAGACTTAGGATGTGCTATTAGTGTTACATAAATTTTAACAAGTGTGTACTGATGCATATTACTATTATAATTTAATGAGGTGTATTTCTTCTGATCTAAAATTATGTGTTCTGCCTATTTTTCATTCACTCTACCTCCATGTAGCATGTTAATAGTGTCATGTAGCAGTTAATAGTATAGGCTGTAGAATCAGATACCCCAGTCAATTCCTGGATTTGCCATTTACACAACCTTTTGAAAAGTGTCTTGGACAGTACACACCCAACTCTTACCAGTGTCAAACAGTACATGGAAAACTAAGAATTGTCAGGAAATATTTTCACTTTTCCTATGTGGATTTTTAAAATACAGTGTGTCTTACAGGCATATCCAACTTGTGGTCAGGGGCCATGCACCCCAGAAGAGCTATGAATGTGGCCCAATACAAATTCATAAAGTTACATAAAATATTATGAGGTTGCTTTTGTAACGTTATTGCACATTTTCAGCCTTGAATTTTTACATGACAACAGTTTATTGTAGTGCCTGAAGGATCACATGCCTGCAAGTGGCCTTTGTATGATTAAAGATGGACTTCTAGTAATTAAGAGACAGCTAAGACAAAGGTCCAGTTACTATTTCATTAAGTAGAAGTACAACAATTTACTTAGCCATTGACCTATGTTTGGCAGCTTCATCGGACTCAGTCCTTTATATCACAGGTCTTTATATGCTGCGGCTTCTTTTTCTCCTTTGGATTTATTTCTTTAGGATAAATTCCAAGAGTAGGATTACCGGTTAAAACAGTACAAATATTGTTCTGGCTTGTGACATATTTTTCCATATGGTTTCCCAAAAATGAGTCTTGTTTCCCTCACACACATACAGGGAGGTCTCTGACTCTCTTCTTACCTGTTTTCTGTTGGCATCTTCTGGTTCTCAAGAGGATGCACTTTTCTCTTCAGTTTTAGAGCTGTTTTAGAACTCAAGTGTCCTAGAGACAGGACTCCTAAACTTTTCCACTGGTGGCCCTTCTTTAATGTGTCCTTAGCTATATAGGCACATATAATAGGTTCACATTTACTGATAGTGAATAAAAAATTCACTTACAACAATTCATTGATCTACATATATTTCTACCATTTATTAAAGATGAAACCAAATTTGCATACTAGTAAGATGGATGTATTTGTTTATTTTTACATAAATAATCAAATCTTGGCTGAAAGTATGAAACTGCCACACCCAGAGCATCTTGGATGATTCTCAGTGTTGTCTAATATTGTGAATGTTGCTTCACATAAATGCATAATATGAAAGGGCAGAAGAGTATAGGTATATCCATTTCAGAAATTGCTAGAAATCCTACCCTAAGTCTAAATATATTTAAAATTTTACAGTAAAATTGAGTCAGCAGAGGCTTAGTGGTTAAAAGAAGTGGCTATTCTTCCAGAAGACTCAGGTTCAATTCCCAGTATTCACATAGTGACTCAGACATACATGCAGGCAAGCACTAATACATATAAAAATAAATACATACATATTAATAAGAATCTCAAGTCAGTCAATCAAACAGAAATTAAATATTTATTACATTTATTTATACACCTACATATTTATTTATTTGTGTGTCTGAACCATGCACATGACATGGTGCATGTGTGTAGATTGGAGAATATCTTGCAGGTGTTGGTTTTCTTTTCCCAGTTTGTGGGGCCCTGAGTCCAGGCACAGGTTTTATACTTGGTACAGGTACCTTTACCACCCTGCTGGCCCTCAAACAGCCATTTTTAAGATCAAACATTCTAACACAGTTCAAACATAAATTAACCTAATATGTGTTGAGAAATGGTAGTAGGGAAATTATGTTTTCCAGTATTGAACCATTATGCTTTCATAAGAGCAGAAGACATTATGCACATGTTAAAAGCACTACAATATGTAACACACTGTACTCTGCAATGTGGGTCATGTGTTTCCCATAGTGACAGTCAGTGCTTGGTGGAGAGAGAGCAAGGTATTGCTGAGTACTCATGATGAAGTCATGCATGCAACATAGGCTCATGCTTAGACCTATTACAAATTGAATTTTGGATTAGTTTTTGGTTGCTGCATATCTAGAAACCATCTACTACTGTCAAAATTTTCCTGATCCTCACATTTAGCTATGAAACCCCAACTTAGGGAACTATGACTTAAAAGGACTTTTCTACTCTGACTAGAATATGCACATCCCTGTGAGACAGGTATGATTAACAATTCCATTTTACAGATGCGAATATAAGGCTCATAGAGGTCAAGTTACCTGCTGATGGTGCCAAAAGTATCTTTATATGGTTCCCTCAGAGTCAAATAACTCTTGATTACTCCAGGAATCTACCTCTATCATGACCTTTTCAACCAATCTAAACTCATTGTACAGACCCATGTATATGCCATCATTGTTTACCTGCCTGTCTTCTCTTAGCCTGGTTCTCTGGTTGCCAACTTAAAATACTCAATTTTCATCCCTATCTATTTCTTCTTTAACGTGAAAGGAGAGACCATCAGTGCTCACCCATAGCTAGATAGTAGAAGCTTGAGTGAACCAAAGTGAAGACTGGAGTTCATTCCAGGAGTGTGGATTCAGTTGATCTGCAGTGTGGGTTTGGTTCTGGGATTTCTTTTCCAAAGTTCATTGGCAACTTTGGAGGAGGCTCTAACTCAGATGATTCTAAATGTCTTCCTGGGTTTATAGAGTAGTGTCTATTTTTCTATTGTTTTCATTTCTCTTTCATTCCCTCCTCTCCCTCTCCCCATGACAGTACCTTTGGCCACAACCACCACTTGCAGTCATGTCCCTATCTGCCTCAACTACCATTTTTTTTCTGTCCTGTGCTTTTCTTTGGTTTTACCATCAAATCTCTTCCCTTACTACTATGGCTGTTAATAACATACTTCATTGTATCTTAAAGGACTCTCCCACACCTGGTGACTGTGCACACACAGCCCGTATCTAATGCGGACTCTTCTGATCTACCTCACATCTCATCTGGTTCCTTCTAGTGGCTTTTTAATTTCCCATGGAAAGTAGAAAATGATTTCCATGTGTGCCTAGGTGCAGCTAGGCATGCTGGCAAAAGTCTGTTAATTCAAGCTCTCAGAGGGAGACATGGGAAAAGAGTTTGAAATAAGCCTGCACTTCCCTAGGAGACCCCCTGACTCAAAAATACAAAATGCAAGGCTTGGGGATGTACTCAGTGGTGGAATGCTTGTCCACCATGCACAGGACCTGGGTTTGATCCCAAGCACCACAAAAAGAACAAATACACAGTCTAGACTGGAAGTCATTCTAAGCTTGTTTTCTTCATTTTTATAGTAAATATAAGTTAAAGGTCACATATGGCTAAATAATTTTAATATTTACAGTGAATGGTCACTTAATGAAAAATGTATGTGTGAGAGAGAAATCTAAAATGAGAGATTGATGACTGATGGGAGCACGCAGGAGAGTACCTGATGTGTGATAAAAAGTAACTCAGGAATGGCCATGCAACACCTCTTGGGCATCATGAACTACACCACCAAAAAGAAATGGGAAGTTTCTCTCTGTCTACTGTCGTGTAAATATTTTTATATGACTGAGTGGGAGGTGCCCACTACTTATAATGCTGTTGCATGGTCCAAATCTTTTCCAACAATCCTCTTTTAGAACTGCCTGCAGAGCCAACACATGAGTCAGAAAGAAAATGGGCCCTGTTCCTCTACTCTCTGCTTGTTTTTACCAAAAAAGGCAAAACCCAATTTCATTGCCTACAGTGTTCATTATCTTTGGTGCCAAATGATCTTTAGTGATGGGCTGTCCTTTTCCCCAAGTTCATTCTACCCTGAGGATGAAGATGCTACTAGTAAGAATATTCATAAAACATGTTACGGATACATGAGGTAATTTCAGAATAAGTTTCCCAAATCATACCCCAGCCCCAGGAAATTGCAGATGCTGTGTGTAGGGTATTATCTACAAGCAGGAGATCTTAATTTAAAGTTCATGCGAGTTGGGTTTAGACTTTAGCCTTGTGTATTTTTCTCATTAGAAAGTCTGTAGCTTTACCAGTCTCAAAGGCATTTATAACAAAACAAGGATAACAACACCATTTTAAAGTATTTGATATTTGTCCAAACTCTTAAAGAAAAGCACTATATTGTTAAGAATAAATGTAATATTTAAGCTGCAGAAATGTGCCACATGACACATTATAAGATAATAATATTCTATCTTTATGGCACATACCATTTCAGCCACAGAGAGGGGTTTGGAGGAAACTGCCTTCCCTCAACTGTTCCTGTCTTCCTCCACGCATGAACTCATAGAACAGCTGCTACAGTCCTGATAGACAGATTGTGACCTTGAAGTAAACACTACTTTTTATCTTTGAAGAAGGATGGATTGTCAGGATTGAAGCTGTGATTTCTCAGCTAGAATTTGTTGGTGACACATTCCAACACAGTGCATTAACTGAAGCAAGTGACACCAGACTTACTACTTGAAAGCACTAAGGTGTTGCCTTCTTCCCTGGTTCCCAATCCTGTGTTTTTAGAATCATTGTTTTAAATGGTAAGCGTCCAAAGGAAAGTACTGTTATCATGATCAAAGGGGGAAAAAGCAGAACCTGCAAACTTCAAGGATTATTCTTTTTAGCACTGTGGGTTTTTGCTTTGGGGGGCATTTCTGTACAGGGGTATGCTGGAAAACCAGTTCTTGGAGGTAGGGATTGAGGGTGGAAAGCAAGCCTTGATTGCATTGCTTGCCTTCTGTGGGGTAAACACTACCATCTGGCAAATTTTAAGTTACCAGTGTGAGAGAACTAAACGCATTTGGGAACAGATGCACAGAATATGTTCTCATGGTCCAGTGTGAGCTGGCCCTAGGACGCTGAATACCCAGTATACATGGAGGCTCTAGGGACAAGTTTCTGAAGGATATTCAGTTGACAGTACCACGCTATGGAAGAAGCATATTAGTAGGAATAAATTAGAAATGAATTCTATTGAAGGCTATTAAAAGAGATTAAAACACAGTTTAAAATGCAGTTCCCAAGCCCTTTGATAAAATTTGCCAATCTCTACCTAATCCACTAAGATTTTCTTTCTTCTTTTTTCATCTTCAATCACCTCAACTCCCCAATTTCGTTTGCATTTCATTTTTGGGATTCTAAAATAATAACCTTTCTTTCTTCCTTCCCTCCAAATCATCCCATATACCCCTCCCCATTCTCCAAATTCATGACTTCCTTTTTCATTAATTGTTACTGCATACATATATATAATATATACATATTATATGTGTGTATGTACATATACATACATGTTGTGATATTAGTTTAACATAGGTTACATTGTTTATGCTGTGGAATATTTGTTTAATGATGCAAAGAAGCATTGCATTCTTATATGCTGCATTTGTTTAACTCTGTAAAGCCGTGTTACTTTGTCTGCCTAAGACATCTGATTGGTCTAATAAAGATCTGAACAGTCAATAGCTAGGAAGGAGAGAAATAGGCAGAAAAAATAAATAGGAGAAATCTAGGGAAAAGCAAGAAGGAGAGGAGGACACCATTGGAAAAACACCCAGCCCCTCACCCTGGCATGGAGTCAAAAGGAAAGCAAGGTATATAGAATAAAGGAAAGTAAAAAGCCCAGAGGCTAAACAAAGTTAAAGAAAAATGGAATAATTTAAGTTAGAAAAGCTGGCTAGAAACAAGTCTAGCTAAAGCTGGGCATTTCATAAGTAAGAATAAGTTAAATTTCTGTGTATTTATTTGGGAGCTGAGTGGTGGGCCCCTAAAGAGTGTAAAAAAACCACCTACATATATATACTCCTAAATATAATCTGTTTTGTCCATATAATGTTACTCATATGTATGTTTACAGGGTTTATTGTTTGGTACTGGACAACTAAGTGGGGAAGGTCCTCTTTCCTGCTTCCAGTTTTCTTCTGCTGACTATAGTTCTTTTGTAGGATTGAAGCCTTGCAGGGTTTTCTTCATGCAGCTTGGCATGTTAAATGGTGTCGTCATTGATTAGTTCATGTTTGTGCATTATGTTGGTGACTTTACAGGTATAGCTTCTGACATTCCCTGGAGACACACTCAGAGCAAAACTCCTTGACGCTCTGGCTTTACAATCTCCCCATTTACTCTTCTGCAGTGTTCCCTGAACCTTAGGTGCACACGTGCTTTGTAGGTGTATCCATTTGGGACCAGGCTCACAACCATGCATTTTGATTGGTTGTAGCTTTCTGTAGCGGACTCTGTCTGATTCAAAGAGAAGTTTCCTTGATGGGGTGGCAGGTGAAGACTATACTTCTCTGTGGATATAAGGAAAATATTAATAGATTGCTGTTAGCCATTATGATGGTTTAATAATTAGTGGTCGCAGATACTCCTCTGATAACCATGACTTCACTAGTACTGAGTAGATTTCCAGCACCAGACATGCTTCCATCATACTGAGCAGGTCTTAAGTTAGAAACCTTTTGTTAACTTCCAAGGTATGTATGCCACTATTGCACCCTTGAGGTTATTGTGTCATGTTGGTTGGTCACTGATGTGGTTCATAAGTGTTACTGCTGAGTGACACTTTTTGTTGGCTCCCTCCTTTGGATGCTTGCACGGTGTCTTCTGGTACACTGAAAGCTAGGCCTCGGGGAGGAACATGCTACATTTTAATCTTGGTTATTTTTATGTTTAGGTTTTTTCATTCTTTGTGTAATCTAGATACTGACACTTTATCAGATGTATAGCTGGCAAAGACTTTTTCCTACTTTATGTGTTGTCTCTTCGCTTGAATGATGGTGTCCTTTGCTCTACAGAACATTTTTAGTTTCAGGTAGTTCCACTTATCAATTTTTTGTCTTAATGCCTGTGCTACTAGAGTTCTGTTTAGAAAATCTTTTCTTGTGCTTATAAATTCCAGTGTATTCCCTACTTTCTCCTCTACCAGATTCTGCTGCCTAAGGTATTAATTCAAGGTCCTTGATTCATTTGGAGTTGAGTTAAAAATGCTTATGTATCTTCTTAGATTTTAGGTAGTTCATAAGCTTTTAAAATTCATTCATTTCTTTTGGTTTTTCCAATTTGGTGGAATATACTTTTTTCAAATATGTTCTTATGATTTTCTGGATTTCATTAGTGTGTTGCACTGTATCCTTTTCATCTCCAATCTTATTAATTCAGGTCTTTTCTCTCTTGCTTTTGGCTAATTTGACTAAGGGTTTATCAATTTTGTTTATTTTTTGAAAGAATAAGCTCTTTTCATTGATTTAATTTTGTTGTTTCTATTTCATCAGTTTTGGCCCTGGTCTTAATCATCTCCTTATTTTTGTGTCCAGTCTTGACTTTAGTTTGTTCTTGATTTTTCTAAGACCTTGAGATACATCATTAAGTTATTTATTTAAGATCTCTCTGATTTTGCAATATAGAAACTTAGAGCTATAGACTTCTCTCTTAAGACTGCCTTCATTGTGTCCCATAGGATTTGCTATGTTGTGTTTTCATTTTCATTTAAGTGTAGGAACTTTTGAATGTCTTTCTTGATTTTTCCATGTAGCAGACATTGCTCAAAATTGGGTTGTTTAGTCTGTATGAGCTTGTGTATTTTCAGTGTTTTTTCCTGCTGTTGATTTCTAGCTTTACATCACGATGGTCTGATGGAATGCTGGGAGTTTTTAACTTTTCTATATTTTGTGAGACTAGCTTTATGTCCTAAGATAGTACTAGTTTTAGAGTATTTCCTATGGACTGCTGAGTATTCTGTATTATTTGGGTTGACTCTTCTGTACATGTCTGTTAAATCCATTTGCTTTATGGTGCCATTTACTTTCACTGTTTCTTCATTCAGTTTTTGTCTAGATGACTTGTCTATCGGTAAGAGTTGAATATTGGCAAAACCAGCAGAGACAGCTGATCTGAACAGGGGAGAGCTCTTGGACCCCAGACCGACAGTGGGGAGGCCAGCATGGGGCTGATCCGGACCCCCGAATGTGAGAGTCAGTGAGGAGGCCTGGGCAACCTATGGGGCCCTGAGCAGTGGATCAGTGTTTATCCCTGGAATACAAACAGACATCGTGTGTCCATAACACAAAGAGGGATGCTCTCTCAGCCTGGACTCTTAGGGGAGTGCCTGGACCCTACCCTGAGTGAAATGACAGACTGTAGATATCCCCTATGTGGAAGGAATTGGCAATAGGGTGGGAGGCGGGGGGGGGGGGGATGGGAGGGTGCGGGAGGAGGGGAGGGAGAGGGAACTAGGATTGACATGTAAAACAAGCTATTTAAAATTAAAATAAAAATTTAAAAAAACAAAATAAAATAAACAGCAAAAAAAACCCCAAAAACAACAACAACAACAAAAACAAATCACTTTCTGTGTTACTACACCTCTAGACCAGTGGTTCTCAATCTTCCTGAAGGTGCAACCCTTTAACACAGTTCCTCACATTGTAGTGAACCCCCAATCATAAAATTACTTTGCAATTACAACTGTAATTTTGCTACTGTTGTGAATCATAATATAAATATCTGATATGCCACCCCAAAGGGAGTTGTGACCTACAGGTTAAGAACCATTGCTCTAGACAGTCTATGCATACAGCAAGCTCTTCATTTAAAGCTATGCTGAGAAACTGCATCCATGTAATGTCTTGCTGTAATAACCCATGAAACTTTAAAGCCACTTTCACTAGGCTACTAGTGCCCTTTGTAAAAATTAAATAGCCGCCACTTATCTACACGCATTGCATTTACTGTCTACATAGCTTCAGAAGAGTCTTAAAGGCAGATTATATATTCTTTTACACATACAGTGTATAACAGAATGTAATCTCTAAGATGAAAAAAATCCCGGTACCATTTTACACCTGTGCTTAGTGTACAGAAGACACCAAGTGTCTATCGCATGAATTTCTAACCCTTGATACACACTTATTACCTTTGTCAGGGTTTCTGTTGCTGTGATGAAACACCATGACCAAAGCAGTTTGAGCAGGAAAGGGTTTGTTTTTTTTTGCTTATGATTCTACGTCACTGTTCATCAGCAAACAAACAAACAAACAAAAAAATAAAGTCACCTAGTACTAATTG
This sequence comes from Mesocricetus auratus, assembly GCF_017639785.1. NCBI lineage: Eukaryota > Metazoa > Chordata > Mammalia > Rodentia > Cricetidae > Mesocricetus > Mesocricetus auratus. Next base: position 92,870,636 of record NW_024429189.1, on the reverse strand, counting down.
ATTATGTTGGGATTAACCCATGTAAACCTAAGAGTGTTTGTTTTGTGAAATTAAGTGCACCTGTTCCTGATATATATATATATATATATATATATATATAATTTCCTCTTGTGATTTATTCCCATAATGAGTGTGAAATGACTCTCTGTATCTTCTCTGACTTGTGTTGATTTGATATCTGTTTTCTGAGATACCAGAAGAGCAATTCCTTCTTTTTGGAATACATCCTGTGATATCTATCTTTGGTGGTATGTTCTTGGAAGCTTGGAAGCAGTATGAAGAGAGTCTTGATTTTTGATCCAATATGCTAGGCCTCATCTTTTGGTTGGAAAGATGAAACCATGGATACCCAGAGTTATTACTGAAATGTATTTATTAATTCATGCTATTTTGTTTGGTTTTGTAGTATTTGGTGTTTTCTTAGTTTTATTTGATTAACAAATGTCTTGGCTTCTTTTATTATTTTTCGTCACATTGCTCTAAGATCTTCTGGCTTTCTACAATTTCCATTGAGATATTATCTATTATTGTGATGCGTCTGAGTTGGGCCTTCTTTCTTGTAACTTTCAATAATTTTTCTTTATTCTGTATATTTAGTGTTTTGATTATAATATTGAGTAGGGGGGTTTCTTTTCTGGTCCTGTCTATTTGGCTCTGAATGCCTCTTATATATGAATGGACAACCCTTTTCCTAGATGTGGGGAAATATCTCTTATGATCATGATTATATTAAAAATAATGTCTATGTATTTGTCATGAAATTCTTCTCCTTCTCCTCTAATCATAAGTTGTATATTTGGTCTTTTCACAGAGATTTTGTATGTTCTATTCTTTGGCTTTCTTGTAGACAGAAGTTTCTGTTCTGCCTGGCTCTAAAGCTGATTGGTCCTAAATAAACACACAGATGCTAATAGTAATTATAAACTGTTTGACTGATAGCCCAGGCTTCTTATTGGCTAGCTCTCTCTTAATTATTAACCCATTTCTATTAAACTATGTATCTCCATGTGGTCTTGGCTTACCAAAGAATGCCCAGGTATGGTATATTCTCAGTAGCTACATGGCTTCTCCCTCTCAACTCCCTCTCTGCATTCCTCTTTCCAGCTTTCTCCTAGTTTGGTTGCCATGCCTATACTTTCTGCCTGACTACATCCTGCCTGTCCATTGGCTGAAACAGCTTTATTCATCAACCAGTGAGAGAAACATATATTCGCAGTATACAGAAGGTCATCCCCCATCACTTTCTTTTAACTTGACATTGAGTTTAACTGATTTGATTCCTCTACTTTGTCCTGAAGTCCTCCTTATGAGGTTCTAAATTGTCTTATTGAATTTTTCATTTCTAGTATCATTTCAGTTTTTATTCTGATTTCAATCTCTTTGTTGAATTCCCTTTTCACATCTTTAATTGACTTCCTTATTTCATTCAACTGATTATGTTTTTCTTGGGAAAAATGTCTTTGAACCATTCACGCATTTGTTTTCATGTCCTCTAAAATATTTGAACATATTTAAAATTAATTCTTAATTATAGTAATTAAATGAACCATTTTGCCTTACTTAAATATTATCTAAGTCATTGTTGTTGACAACCATTCTTATGGGACTGGAAGTTGGGATGGGAGGCACTTCATCTTGACTTCTCATGTTACTGCTGTCTTTTCATTGGGATTTCCCATCTTCAATGGTCTCTGGCACACCTGAGTTGAGTGAACATTTGTTTCATTGCTTGGGATTTCTAGTGCTTTGTGGATTTTGACTTGACTCAGTGTGGCTTAAACTTCATTTAGAAAGACTTGACACTGACTCTTGGATGGGGTGATTGAAGATGTCTTCAACTTGGTGGAGGATGGCATGCCATCTGACCTCATAAAAGAGAGTTAGTGTGGTGTGGGAGGGTTTTTGCATCAGTGACAGTGTTTTGTATGTCATCTGATCATCAAAGTCAGGTTTTCTAAGGGGTTCTGGGACTGTGTGTCAAAGCTGGGATCTCACAACTGTTAACTTCATAAGCTAGGGTTCATGTGGAACATTTTGTGTGTGTGTGTGTGTGTGTGTGTGTGTGTGTGTGTGTGTGTGTGTGTGTGAGACACCAAATGTGGGGTGTGAACTGTGGGAAATGGAAGTGAAGCATGGAGGTCCAGCGACACATGTTCTGTGTGACTGGGGTGGTGTACTGAATGGCCAAAGCGTATGCTAGAGCAAGAGGGTTCTGAGAGCTCTTACTTGTCTGGATCAGGTGCCAGAAGGGCAAAGAGTGTGCACTGGAGACAAAGGATCTTTAGACCCTAAGATTTCTGCATCAGGAGCTGGGAGGCAGAAGGGTTTGTAAGAGGCCAAGGGTCCTGGGATCCCTTCCTTCCCTGTACTTACTGGGAGTTCAAGGTGCTTAAGTATGTGCCAGAGGCTAGAGACCCAGAGATCCCTAATTTGTTGTCGCTGAGAGCGGAAGTTAGTGCAGAAGGTGAGATGCTGGGGACCCCTAACCTGTAGGCACAAGGAACAGAAGAATGGGAAAAGTGAAGGCTGGAAGCTGGGGATCCAGGGATCCCTTACCCATCTTTACAGGGAAAAAGGCATAAGAATCATCATAGAAAGACATACTTCTATAGTTGAGGCGACTCACAATTTTCTCTATCTAGATGGGAACACAGACGCATGACTTTGAAAGATTGCACCGAGAGATGTGGGGTCATGGAGAGAGTTGTGAAGAAAGGGAGCAGTGACAGGGAGTTTACCAGATGGTGGGCAGTGTTCCAAAAGAAGGTCATGTGTATGTGATTTATACTTCAAGACTGCCTTTTAGAAGACAATGCCAAGAGGAGCTAGAGCCACATGGGCCTTCTCTGCTGTTTTCTTGCCCAGAATCTGAAAGGGGAGATAAGGGTCAAGAGCTTCTCTGCTCAAGTTACTTGAAATCATTTCTGGTTTCTACTAATCTGGTTGTATGTAATATAAATCCTAAGCATGGTCAACAAAAACAGCTACCAAACAAAACAGATGAATATCCATTACCCTCATCTTCCTCTTCCTCAATGTCTTTTTTAGTAATACTAATCAATTCTTACCTACCAAATAGTCAAGTGTTCTGGGAAATTAAAATGCATTTCTGAGGCACGTGGGACACTTAAATTTTTGAAAGACATTTTAATGCTTTTTTGAGACAGGATCTCACGTATCATGTATGTTTGTCTTGTCTACAAGCTACAAGGCCAAGGATCATCTTGTATACCTGGTCCTTATACCTCCATCTCTTTGGGGAAGTCCCCAGTTTCCTCTGTTCTCAACCCTATCAGCATTCTCGGGTCATGTGCTCCTTGAAAAGAAGAATTCAGATGGGATAAGGCAATAGTCAAACAGTTGTCAGCTCCCATGTGTCTCCCCCAGAGTGGCCACTGTTATAAAAGTGCAGTGCTCTTCTTAGAAGCTCAAGCAAGGTGCAAGAATATATTATGGTTTAAGTACTTCTGAACTTGAAGACTCTACTAGAGGAAAGGGAAAAGCACTCTGCACTTTTTCCTGGAGAGGGAATATTGAAATTGCTAATAATCTGACCTAGCTAGAATGGTGCACTCTCACCTGCTGTCTTTACATCCTCTTTGAGGGTCTTGACTGAGCTAGTCCAAGTAGAACCGACCACTGCCACTATCTTATATCTTGACTACCATCACTAACTTCATACTCTGTTTCAGTACCTTGAGCTGAGTCATCTGTTTCTCTTATGTCCCATATTTAGGAGCCTATTGCTCAGTCCCTCCAGGAGGTAACCTCCTGCCTAATATGATCATAGACATGTGTGGTGATGATCTGTTTATATGATGCTGGGGGTTGAACCCAAGATTTCATTTTACCAATTGATCCACATCCCCAGCCCTGAGAACATTTTAGTCTATGGCATGTATTTTACAGCTATTTGAAGAAAACTGTAAAAAATGTAGGCTAAAACTAAACTGGTGATTTCTGTTTTAAATCTAGGCAATAGAAAATAAAACACACACAAGTGGGGAGGGAAAGGAAGAAGGAGAGGGGGCGAGGTGGGGGGAGAGGAGGAAGAGGAGAAAGAGGAGAAAGTAGAGTATAAGAACAAAATCTCCAGTCAAACCAGAACTGTGGAGAATACTGATTTTACAGAATGGGTTGATTTATATGATCTTGTTACTAACCCAAGAATCTTATGCCATGTGGTAGCTGGCGGATTGCATTTAAATCAGAAAAGAAAGATTGTCACTTTTGTGGTGACAGAACAATTCACCTACAAATTCTGCATAATAGAAAGGATGGTACCTTCCGAGGAAGAATTAAATCTACAAAAGAACCAGTAAAAACAAATGTCTAAGTTTTAAAATATTTCTACCAGAAAATGAGCAACAAAATACATTGCAGATCAAATACAGATGGTCAAGAGAGGAATTGCAACAGCAGATTGGCAGAGGAGCTAAGGACCTCTGTCCTGAAGAGAATCCAGTACAAGGCAGAAGGGCCAATTTCTCTAAAGACTGGCCCTTAATTTTCTGCAATAATCAATAAAAGGAATGTTGGATGCCTAGTCTCTGGGTAGTGTGAGATCATTTCTGCCCCATAGCAAAGGGGAAAGAATATGAGAAAGACAGGGCCCTAAAGCTAGGGAGAGGCATAGCATCCTAATACTTCTAGTCAGTTCCCTTTCCATATGGTCCAGGGTTGGATCAAAGCAGGACAAGGATATTTTCCAAAATAATAGGAGAGGAATAAACACCAGTCAGAGACTCTGTGTGAATTACAGTTGTTTATACTTTCATTGGACTAGAATAGGGGTAACTTGTTTCCCTCTCCCACCTCTGTGGTGTGTGGTGTGTGTCTGTTGTGTGTGTGTGTGTGTGTGTGTGTGTGTGTGTTTCTATAAACCTATCACTTTACACACAGTGGGATTGTGTTTTTATATCTTACACATTTCTTCTCCCACCTATGTTGGTTCTGAGCCAGATGAGGTATTATAGGCATGGATCTAAGTGGAGAGGACTTCCACTTAAATCTCCAGGTTCTTGTGCCCCAGAACAAAGACTCGGATCAGATACACATGAATAGTCACAGAAATAGATCCAGGTTATTAAGGAAGAGAAACCAGAGAGCTGAGAAAGATAAGCAATGGCACTGACTGACGCTGTGAGCTTTCTGAGCATACCTGGGTCATTCCCAATCCCGAAGCTCCTATGCTTTCCACACTTGGAGATCATGAGCTTTCCTGGCAAAGGCTCTTTCTGTTACATGGGTAATTTTGGTTCCTTTGAAATGTATTCCTTGCTTATACCCTCCAATGTGTGACTTACAATCCTTGAGATTATGATTCCATCATTGACAGCATAACCAATGTATTCAAGCTTTCATCAGGAATAGATTTTTCAGGAAACGTTCTGGGGTTGGGAGCACTGAGGCACCCAGTCTTGTGGCCTATGTAACTACCAGTTGTCACTTCCCAGTGAGAAATAGCTACTGTGAGACTTCCCTAACTGTTGAGGCACCCTGCCTTAAAGATCAGTGTCTACCAGGCTCTCAGTTTCTCGGGTGTGATTACACTTACTATTTTAAAGATGACTTAATAAATTCTCTCTCTCTCTCTCTCTCTCTCTCTCTCTCTCTCTCTCTCTCTCACACACACACACACACACACACACACACACACACTCATTCCTTTGGTTCTGTTCCTCTAGAGAACCCTGACTGAAACAGTACATTGATTTAAATTATAAATGCACAGTTTAAAATGTTAAGTAGTGCTATGAGGATTGCATAGGAAAAAGTTTCCAGGTTGAACCCCTACTCTCATCCAAACCTCTTTCATTTGTTTTCCTATATCAAGTTATATGCCTGTCCTCTTGTCTCTATAGTCATGCACTTTAGATATGCCTAGGCACATTCATACTGCAGGAGATGAGGAGTTTTGATGTCTTTCCTATATCCATTATCTACTTTCTCTCCCTTTATCCTAACTTTCAACTTGACCTCACCACTTTTCATTATATGAACAATTATAGCTGAGGTGTTTTAAATAGTGTTCACTCATTGTCAGGCAGAGTGAGTGCTAGAACCATTTCTTTTACACAAATTCATTTTGTCATTATTGACACTTCATGCTTATCGTTTGCTTAGTTTCCTTTGTACAGTTCACATAAGAAACCACCTCAAAGACAAAAATTATATGATGCATTCTGAAGCCAAATATGAGTGACCATGGTCAAGGAACACAGACCCAGATACCATGTTCCAGTGTGGCAACAGATCTGTGTTTTACAATAACAGAATAAAGAAAATCACAAATCAAGTTACCTTTCAAAGCAGTAGAAGCATTAGGTCAATGGGTGGCAGAACAGTAGGGAAATCTCAGCTGAAGTCTTTGGTGCTATTTGCTGGCATCCTTAGCCTTTGGTTAGTGGAAACTATGAATATATTTGTACATTTCAAAGCCACACATAGAGGTAGGAAACAAAATGGCTACTAAGTGGGTTAAGGGTAATCCAAGATACTTTGTCTCTAGACTTGAAACGTTCCATCCTTTGCATCACTAAGATCTAATCAGCAGCCTTGGGGTAACAGCTTCTTTTCAGGAACTCTCTGTACAGTACCTGTTTGTATAATAGGTATATGATTTTAATTTTCCCCAAGCTTAGTGATGGATCTGAAAATAACCTCAACTCTGTTGTCTCTATCCAAAACATCTTTCTTTGTATTTCCCCTCCTTTCCTGATTTCTCCTCCCTCCTTCTTTCTGTTCCTTCCCCCTTCTTGACCTATTTCTCCTTTCTTTCCTTCCATGGTGCTTTTGTTATAATCTCATGTGGTTTTCATTAGGCACCCATGTGAGAGCTCTCAGACACCCGTAACTCCAACTCTGGGGAATCCAATGCTCTCTTCTGGTCTCTGTGGCAGCAGACCTACGTATCATGGTGCACACTGTTTCTGGTTTTCAGTGTCGTTGAAGAAACATGCTGCTTTTCCTATTCAGTCTCCAGTTTACCGCCTTCCTTGGCTTCTGCTATTCATCTGTTAAATTCCTCTTAGAAACTTAAGCATCTTAAATTTCCCTGTGATATTGCTTGATGACTCTTTCCATTTCCTTTCATAATTGTAGGTAATGTAGGAAATATATTCATTCTGGAAACTTATGTCCTATTGTGAACTTTAGATATTATATAATTTTATGCTCTCCCTCTGGAATTCCCATTAGTCATATGCTAGGAACTCTGTCACACTTAGGAAAGGGCTTCTAATTCAATCTCTGTTTAAGATTTATGTGGAATTAGAGAAGTCTGAAGCAGATTTGACATGCGGTGGTAGCCATGGCTGTTTTCAGGTGTAGTCATCAACAAATCAACTTTAGGAAACTTCTCAGTGTTCAGGAAATGTTCACCAAATACATCAAAGGAAGAGTACTCTGTGCTCTACAAGTATAGATGTGTTGAAAAGAAGGAGAAACTAAAAATTCATGGAGAATAGGTGAAGTCGTCAAGAGAGACTCGCCTCAGCAGTGAAGAATAAGTAGCCAGATGGCCAGCGTTGCTCTGTTCTAACTAGTAGATTATATAAACAGCATCCCCCTGATCAATTTTCATTTAAATGCTTCATAAATAAAGCTCAACAATATTTACAGAGTTACAAAAACATCCAGAATCCAAGAAAAGAAAGTACGAAGGGCTTTAATACAATTATGCTTACCATGCATAAAAGTAAACAGGAAAAGGAGCACAAGAAAAGCAAAACCTAAGCAAGTCAAGTAGCTACATTGGCATTAGAGTAAAAAGAAAACGAGTACATGAAAGCAGATTTGATGATTTTGTTTCCCATATTTCCAAAGTTAGACATGTGAAATATATAAAAAGGACTTAGAAATGAAAACTACAGCTCCTGAGATTAAAAACCCATTGGAGGAGATTAACTTCAAATCAGAAGTCAGAGAGCAGATATGTGAACTCAAAGACATTTCAGTCTAATATAATTTAGTACAAACTGTCAAAAACTAAGCAGAAGGAAAGCAAGGTGAAGTGAACAGAGCTTAAATATTTTGTGGGGCAATTTAAATGGCCAAATACTAGAATGGAGTGCCTGAAGACGAGGCAGGAGGACACAGGAACCTACTTGTGACAATGACTTTAAATTGCCTACTTGCTAAGATCTGTAATCTACGGACCCAGAAAGCCCAGTTACCCCAAAGCACAGAAACACAACGAATACCAAGAAACATCAAAATCAAACAGCTCAAAACTAGCAGAGATCCCACTCCCAATTGACAATAACTAGGAGAGGGAAAATCAGTTTTCTTCAATGAAACAACACTGGGTATATCAACCACACTCCAGAACAGGTCCCATTCTCAGGAACAGCTGCACAAAGTGGACTCCGTGTTTGTTTGCACAAAGTGGACTCCGTGTTTGTTTGCTGTTCTTTTTGAAAGAGAGAAAAATAACATGAAGTTGGGTGGGTAGGGTGCAGTGGAGAACCTGGGAGGAGTTAGAGGAGGGAAAAGAATATGATCAAAATAAATTGTATGAAACCCTCGAAGAATAAATAAAGCATTATTAAAAACTAGTAATAAAGAGAAGACCTTGTAGGCAGACTCAGTGATTAAGAGCACTTGCTGTTCTTGCAGAGGATCTGGGTTCAGTTCCCAGAGCCCACAGGATGATTCACAACCATCCATAACTCCAGTTTGAGAGGGTACAAACCTGACTTTCTGACTTTTGTGGACACAAGAGACACACATGGTATGCATACATACATGTAAGCAAAACCCTTATACACATAAAAAAATCTCTAAAAATATTTTTAAAGTAACTGCAGAAACTGGCATTAACTTTTTAGTGATTGATGGCCAATAACTTAGATTGACCCAGTACCCAGATGTGGATGAGCCAAAAGACCAGCCCCCCTCCCTAGAGACTCTGACTTAGTAAATCTGAGGGAGCAGTTGTGAACCAGTGTTGGAAAATGACTACATTAGGCAAAATTAGCATGGAGCCGTGCTTCTTCCCTTGTTTCTATAAGAACCCTCAACCACTTCCTGCTCCAACTATTGCTGCCAACTTCACTCCTCACCTATTTGCCTAATTTTTACCTGTGCAAACATGCTAATATTTCAAGACATATGAACCTCAGTTTCTTCTCTTTTTTATTTTATTTTTTGTAATTAAGCATCCCTTCCCACCTTGCTTCTTCTTATGTGTCTTCAACCACTGTAGCACCTTTGATCTCCGAAATCAAAACGATGTGAAGATCCCAGGATAGTACAAAGAGATCCTCCTTGACTTGGAGCCAAGTTGAGGGCACAGAAGGAAATACATGGGATACATGGTAGGAGGGTCCTGGGGTTTCGCAGGGAAGAATTATTTGTGGTAACAAGACTAGTTTACATGGAAGGCTCTGGCAGATTCACTAATGTAACCCCGTTTCCCCCACTTTCTCACTGTACTTGACTCCATCTATGGACAACTAGTACCACCCTGTTTGGGTTTTAGAGAAATTATCACAGCGTACAGCAGAGTTGTTTATTTTTGTCCTCCAGATTTCTAAAAAGATGTTTGAGATAAGCAGTTCATTGCAGTCTTTGATCTCAGCTATCAGCTTCAAAGTATAACATTTAAAATAATTCTGTGTGGTTTCTATTGTTTTGGCGGTTCTGCTTGCATGGAGGCTCTTTTGAAGATGTCACTTCTGTTTTTTGAGCATTTTTATAAGATGGTCAATTTATACCTTTTTTTCTTTTGCGATAAAATCCCATTGTTACATAAATATCCAAGACTTTATTGATCATTACCTTGTTCTCTGTATATAAAATTTACAGAGAATTGGAGTGAGTGAATATTCAATCATAATGGTCCTCAATGGGCATAGGATTTTGATTTTCCCTCTTCATTATGAGTGCTTTTAAAGGAATGATTCTTATGTGTAAGCATGACTCTCTCTCTCTCTCTCTCTCTCTCTCTCTCTCTCTCTCTCTCTCTCTGAGTGTGTGTGTTTGCTTGGACTTAGAATATTTAACAATGCTTCTTCTATATGATGGTAGATAAACTTTACTTTAAAAATGACATTCTTTTAAAAACATTCCTAGTTATTTGTTTTTATTTTATATGTATGTGGGTTTTGTCTGCATGCATGTATGGATATCATGTTTGTGTCTGGTACCCTCAGAGGTCAGAAGAGGTCATCTGATCACATGGAACTGAAGTTACTGTGAGCAACCATGTGGGTTTTGGGAACTGAACCTCAGTTCTCTCAAAGAACAGCAAGCACTCATAACTACTGAGCCATGTATCTAGCCTTAACTTTTCTGTTCTTTATATCAGGTCTAAAGAGAAAAATGTGTTAATGAATAGCCTGTTGTGAAAGGTACCCAAATATGTCTCCAAAGTCTAATTAGTGATACATAATTTATTTTAAATTTCTTGGTTTGCAATCAAAGTCACAGTTTAAAAGAAGTGGGTATAGTCAGGAAGTAGTAGAATCAACTGTCCTGGGTGATGGGACCAGTTTCCATATCCTGCTAGTGCATCAATGTGACCTTGGGCGATGCTCTTCATGCTCTTGTTACTTACTCACATTTCCCACGAGTGTGTCTCGAGGATGCCCTTGTAGAACTTGTTGAGCACAGAAGTTCTGCTTCTATAAAGTGTGGGTTGCATGGGATGTGACCTATTTATCTCTAACGGTGGTGTCAAATGTGGTTGGATTTCAGATTCTGTGTTCTTAAATCCACTGAAAGTTTACCAAGGCTACTCTTTCCTTACAAGACACTGATGGAGGCAGGGGCAGTTTTGTGAGGCTTGGTCTTAGCTAGATCATGGTGTCTTGCTGAACATTCTTTAAGCTGTACCAAATTCATCTTGGTGTTTGTTCTTGTAGAATATAGGCTTGCTTGTGGAGAACATATATCCTAGTGAAGGGAATAAGAAAGAACCATGTAAATAACAAGGTATTTTCAAATACTGATAATTGTTGAATGTTAACTAAGTATAGTGGAATGGTGTGATTTCCAAGCTGGCCAGTGAGGGGCATTGCTCTTTAGCTTGAATGGCAGATGTGATTTCTCCAAAGAAATGACTTGTCTGTGATGACTGAATGATGAGGTGTGCAGATATAAGGGTTTCATTTTAGATTTAGCTAGACTGTTCTCCTTGTTAAGTGATGAGGAGTGCAAAGCATCATCTTTGAATTAAGCTATTTTAACTTTTAAATTTTGACTAAGAAACATTGAAGACATGTTCAAAATAAAAGGGAGATGAGTGTGTGCATCTGTGTGCATCTCTATTCTCCTTCAAAGCAGCCATTTTCTTCAATGAGAACATCACATAAGTTAAAATATCTTAGATCAAAAAGCATTTTATAACGATTGAGATTTCCCCGTTGTTAACAGTGATTAAAAGCTAATAAAGACATATGTATACTTTATCCCATTAAAGAACTAGAGAATGATCAATGTAACAACTAGAGAAAACTCTTCTTGAATGAAGAATTTTCATGAATGTCTTTTGAAAGTTCCCAGGCTCTTCCTTACACAGACACATTAGCAAGGAACAACCATCTCATTGATTTGAAGCTTCAGATACAGTTTAATAAAGAAAGAATTGCACAATAAAGGGATGATGCTGAGGGAGGGATATGAAAATAGGGGGAACCACAAAGAGCTACATATAAATTCTACTTTAAAGCTTTATATATACTATACATATGTAGAGAAGATATACTAGACAAACTTTACATAGAGCAAAATCTGAAAGCTAAATGACCTTAATGGAGAGTTTCTCTTCTGCCCACCACAGAGTTGGGATTTTGAATAGAACTACCTGCAATATCTGTTAAAATTAAAATTACTCTTCAGAAGAACAAAGCAGGATCCCAAGGCAATACAATTTAGATTAATAATGTCCAGTTGCCAATCAAGGATTACTGGTTGTGCAAAGACAACTTTAAAACAATGTTTTTAAAAGAAAAGTTTAATAAAGCATCTATTATTAATTGACCCTGGAGATGATTTAGGCCATTGGAGTTTTAGACAAGTACTTTAAAACAATTATAACATGTTTATCTAAAAACTTAAAATATATCCACATATATGAAGGAGAATTTTAGCCAAATTTAAGGTTCTATTTTTTCCCAGTTTCTTTAATTTGTGACTGATTTGAGAAGCACATCTAAGGAACTCATACTTAATTTACTAAAGATCTAGGAATTCTAGAGACATAGTCAATATTGGCCATCATCACACACTCCAGTTGGAATGGGCATGATGTGATCTGGGAATGCCAGATGGTGTATTAGTAGTCTAGGTGATAATGGCACAGGCAGGAATGAGATTACTACTAAGTATATGGATGTGAGGGAAAAATCTTACAGTCTCAGCTCTATTTAATTGAGTTCCTCCTATGTCCAGGATATTTCCTACGAGTGTTAGAATTTGATGATGGCCTAAATTATGTATTTCCTTCAAGATTTCTTGAGGAATGGTTGGACTTTCATAATTAGTAATGCCTAAACATAAGAAAATTTGGTTTTAGACTCTGATATTCTAACAAATTGGAAGTAAAATAGTATCCTGGAAATCCATCTTTTTTAACTCTAAAATAAGAAGTAGGTGGGGAAAATAATCTCTTATAGTGATGAAATATTGTTTGGTTAATGCTAAGCCTGTTTTAGGACTTATTTAGTAATATCTTTTATATGAATATGTGTGCTGTTTGCTCCATAGAGAAGTTACAAGCGGAATAACAACACCAACTTGTATTTGAGAAGTCCCCACTTTACAGGAATCGTCTAAGCACTTTCTTCATGTGTATTATCCAGTACTAACAACAAACTGGTACTGTGTTTATAATACAAATTTCACATAAAAAGAAATGAGTTAATTTGCCTTTTTGAAATGAGGTCTTCCTGGTAGTTGAGAATAAAGACGTGTGGAATCATGTTGCCAAATCCTGTTATAAAGATGAAAACTGGTACAAACATGGTGAAACACAACTCAGCAACAGTCATACAACTGGATGTTCACAGCTACTGTAGAGTAGAAATTCTGTTCCCTGGGACTCATCAAGGGAAACTCTTGAATATGTATAGCAGTCAGCATGACAACTAAAATGTTCATAGAACAATTATTGGTGGTGGGGAAAATCCCCACATCATCATTAAGTAGATATTCCATCAGTAAGATAACTGGTAAATTCATCTGTGTTGTCAGGGTGGTTTAGAAATTTACATCATTTAAATGATTAGTTGGTATTAGTAGCTAGTATTATGCTATCTAGTATGAGAGTCACTGACTACACGAAGCATTAATGCTTGAAATATTGCTAACTTCTTATGGGGATTTTTTATTTTAAAAAGTAAGTTTTTGAGAATTCCACACTTGTTTACAATGAGTGTATGGTATTTCTAGTGTCTTGTTGGTTGGAGTCTTAATATATGTTCCAGTTATGACTCTGTCCCCAGCTGTCTTACCACTATGCATCTCTCCATTGATTTCTGCCATTGCAAATATAAACTTTAATGTACTAATCAATTAGTTAATCTACTCTCATACAAGGCTGAGAGAGCCCAGGTCTGTATATATAACCAAAAATATGTAAAACAACAGCAAAAAAACCAACAATTAGACGCCATGATCATTGAGTACATACAGCCTACATACCCTTCTTTTACCATGAAAGCTAATGAACAGGGAAGACATTTCCCGATCATTTTCAGATTGTCCTACAACCAAAGGGTATGTCATCTTCACCAATAGGGCTCTACTACATTATCATGTTTAATAACAAAGGACAATGGCAGTAACCTGTGTTGTTTTTGAGACATCAGGAGTCTCTCTAATCAATAATCCATAGAAAAGTATTCCATGCCTTATCCGATGGCTTTCACTTAATAGCTTGTGGTCTTCTAGGCATGATGTTGTCCACCCAGGCATCTTAGTCACATTGAAACCTTTTTCCCTTAAGTTACATTTTGAAATTAGATGGCCCCATGCTCTACAGAAATGGCTAACACAAAATGAACTCAATGGTGTCTTTGTCTGGGGATAGTTTTAGCTAAATAAGATATACATTAAATTTAATTTTTCATGTAAAAATCGTCTACTAAAATTTTTAAATATCACTTACTTTGCATTTATTTGTTTGTTTGTTTTGTTTTTTGTTTGTTTTGTCAAGACAGGGTTTCTCTGTGTTGTTTTGGAGGCTGTCCTGGAACTAGCTCTTGTAGACTAGGCTGGTCTCAAACTCACAGAGGTCCGCCTGCCTCTGCCTCATGAGTGCTGGGATTAAAGGTATGCGCCACCACCACCCGGCTTACTTTGCATTTATATTAAACCACATTCATCTAGAAAGTATATGATTAAGGTTAAAAATGACACACTCTGAAAGAATCTGCAAACACTACCAAGCTTGCAAAGCAAAAATATCCGAAGGTCAGGGTTGGGTTTGATGGTTAAGAGCACTTGTTGCCTTTAAAGAGGTTCCAGGTTCAGTTCCCAGAACCTATATAGTGGCTCACAACTATACACAACCAGCTCTGGGAAACCCAATACTGTCTTCTGACCTCTAACGGCGTTGTACACACACATAGTGCAGGCAAAGCACTAATACACATATAATAAACTGCAGGAATAGATCTAAAAAGTATCCATTGAGAAAATAAACACAGTTCGTAGAAGTGTGGTTGAAACAGAAAAATCAAGGACTAAGGCTTAGGAGTAGAGTTCAGTGGCAGAGCTTGTATGAATGAGGCTCAGAGTTTGATCTTAGGTATAAAAAAAGAATAATGACAATAGTTTTATGGTTAGGAGTGTTGCTAGTTATCATCCCGAGACTCTGAATTCATTCCTTGCATTACCACTGTCTTAACTACTTTTTTAATTGTTGAGATAAAACACCAGAGCAACTTATAAAAGGAAGCATTTAGTTTTGGAGGTCATGGTCTCAGAAGGTTTGTATGAAAATTACCCCCATAGACTCATAGGAAGTGGCTATTGGGAGGCATGTCCTTGTTGGAGTAGATGTGTCCTTGTTGGAGGAAGTGTATCATCGTGAGGGTGGGTTTTGAGGTTTCAGAAGCCTGAGCCAGGTCCAGTGGCTCTCTCTATTTCTGCTGTCTGTAGATCCTGATATAGAACTCTCAGCTCCTTCTCCAGTACCATGTCTCCAGCACACCACCAAGTTTCCTACTAGAATGACAATGGACTAAACCTCAGAAACTGTAAGCCAGCCCCAATGAAATGTTTTCCTTATATGAGTTGCTGTGATCATGGTGTCTCTTTACAGTGATAGAAACTCTAAGGCAGGGTTAGACTTTGTGATAGCAGCAGGAATAGTTGAAACATTACATCTTAATCTACAAGTTGAAAGGGGAGGGATAGTGAAAGTCTTTTGCAAACTCAGAGCCTGCTTCCAGTGACACACTTCCTCCGGCAAGGCCACACCTCCTAACCCTTCCCAGTCCACCAATTGAGGACTAAGTATTCAGACATATGAGCCTATGGAGGCCATTCCCATTCAAACCACCGAACCACCACTCTCACCAGACAAACAGAAGTATAAAATAAAATACAAAACTATGAACAGAGGATTGGGAATACAATTCTGTAGTAGAATGCTTACCCAGCATGTTTAGGACCGTGGGTTCAATCCCCACTGCCCACTTATAAAAACAGAACAAAAATTATATACTCCAAATTCATAATAATAACTCATTGGAAAGGGATAGGAGATTGAAGTTGGAGGATACCAAAAACAAGAACATTATTGATAATATTCCATTTTATTTATGTTAACCAAATATCTGAAATGACCATTTATCATTTGATTATTCTTGAGAATGGATAACTGTACACTTTGTTTATACATTTCAAAAATTTTAAAAAGCAATACATTAAAACTAAGTAACGCACACACACACACATTTACACAAGCATTTACTGGTCTTCCAATCATTAGACACTACCTTTAAACAGAGAATCCAGCAAAGACTACTCAGGAGATAAATTGGAAGGAATAAGGTATTTAAGGAGAGAGACTGTTATATGTACATATCATCTGACAGTTTTAGGTGTGACTGTTTATAAAATTATTGACTTTTCTTGACTATAATATATTATGTACAACTACAGAAATTTTAGAATTTTGAGGAAGAAAAAGATAACCTTACTAGGAGAAAGAGCTTGGGATTTGGTGTTTTTTCCTGTTGCTTGAGTATTTGTATTTTGACTTTTACTAATATCTCACAGATATTTTGAAACAAACCCTCAAATGAAATATGATTATTTTGTCTTTGAACAAAAGAATCTTTGCCTTGGGGCTCCAGATTAGACTGTGATAAGTCTTTCTTTTTCTAAAATGAAAACAAAAGTAAAGCCAATTGCTGATATTTATTAATGCCTTACACTGCCTGCTATGCATGTTGCATACACTGTACAATTTAAACTAATTTTTATGTAGAGACTGTTTTAATTCCCACTTTATAAAGACAAAAATGAAACAGAGAAAAATTTGATGAGCTGCTAAACACAGAGCTAGAAGTAGGTAAAGCTGAGAGCTTTGGGTACAGAGTTAATAACAAACCAAATGTCTGTGGAGGATCCAAGAAAGTCCTTGGGTTTATGTTGAATTTGTGTTGTAGTTGGGGTGGTGGTGGTGGTGGCAGCATATCCTGTTGTCTGTTGCCATTGCCTCTACCCAAGAAACTCAGCAGAGCCTCATCATGTACCTCCATTCCTCTGACCTCAGAATTCAAGGTGACCCGGCCTGTAATCCAGGCGTCAGATGAGAGTGTTTCCAACGCCAGTATAAACATGCAGTAGACATCAAGCTGTGACAATATCACCATTTTCTGTCTCTGGGTTTAGAGAGTCATTCATTCCTTCTTATGCATCCTATGATTTATGGATTCAGATTCTTCTTCAGCTACTTTCTTGTTCATGCAACCCTCAGGACTGTAACAAAAACTCAGAACCCTAGTGGTATCAGCATCTATGGAGAGATACTTTTTCCCATTTCTGGGAATATACACAGGTATTTGTGGGCTAAGGATACTTGGTTGATTGAAAAAATAATTTCATTGTACTTTTAGTATTTAAATCATTATTGTATACATTCCCTAGACTAAGTACTTCACATGTGTGAGATATTATTTCATCTAATCTTTGTAACAATCAATTCAGTGAGGAAGGGTGTTTTATGATTTCCATGTTAGCGATATGTTACTTACTTTTCTCATTTAACAGACCACAAAGAAAAAGGAAACTTAAGAAATGAAGGGTATCTTTTAGCTCACTGTGGGGAGGCATGACAACAGATCACAAAACGGTGGGTTACACTGTATCCACAGACAATGCTGGTGTTCAGCTCACCTTCTTTGTATTTATTCCAGGACACTGGTTGTGGAATGGTGCTGCCAACACTCAGAGTGGGCTTAATAGAGCTGAGAAACTCTCCCAGGTCACAAAGATTGGAAAAGAACCCACGCGGTTCCACTGAGTACTCTGAACCTGAGTCCATTTCATTCTCATTTGTATTTCCCAACACACGAAGACTTTCTTGTTTCTTATTATCATTTAATGTAACGTGATGATATTTAGAGCCGTTTACACACGATCTTCTAGACATGGATATTACCAATATGATGACATTATCTTCTATAAGGACATCTTTTCACTGAGCACACTAAGTGTGACTTGAAAACTTATTGCCAACTCCTGAGTCCACCCATTTGGCACTCAGGAACGGTCCACAACCCAAGAAACAATGCTCTAAATGACTTGTTTTTGCATTGCCCAATGCAACCTTAGAGGAAACTTGGATGGTTACCAGTTTATAAAAATAAGGAAATGAGAACCATGTTTAATAGACAAGAGAACTGATGGTGACTGGAGCCAAGGGTTAGCCTTTTGAAATATGAAGGGAGATGGAGGATCAGTGAGGAATGGGTTTGGAGAAAAACTAAATTAGTGTAAAGTGTCTTTAACTCTGGGGGACTGACCCCACACCAGACTCTAGGTACTTGAGAAACTCTAGTAACTACATAAATATCTTTTGAATTAAAAGCAAAATATCTTTTGAATTGAGTTTTCTTCCATTTCTGTTCATTGATGCATTGATGGCCAATAAACAGTCACTATTTAGGGGCTTTGACTGTTGAGATGAAATGCTAATTAAGATGACTCTAAGTGGTCTGAATACTATTGAATATGTTCCTGGGACTCAGTCTACTTTGGCCTTAAAGAGTGCTCACGGAGGATTTAGCTCAGTGGTAGAGCACTTTCCTAGCAAGCGCAGACCCTGGATTCAATTATCGGCTCTGGAGGTGGTAGTAATGATTTGCTCACTATCATCAGTTTCTTCCTGGCACTGTTGGCACAGGGTCCATGTGATGCCTTTGGTTTCACTGCTGTTTCAGGCACCAATGAAGGACTGAGTCTGCTAATTATGCACCATGAGTGTGAATCATTAGAATTGTGTTGTCCATAGTGAAGGCACAGAATACCCCAAGTTCAGGGAGCTAGTGAATTGATGGCAGAAAATTTCTCTTTGATCATGTACCAGCCACTTAAGATGCAGAGATAAACTGTACACAGAGAAAAGAAGAGTAAA
Source organism: Mesocricetus auratus (assembly GCF_017639785.1). NCBI lineage: Eukaryota > Metazoa > Chordata > Mammalia > Rodentia > Cricetidae > Mesocricetus > Mesocricetus auratus. The sequence continues at coordinate 92,852,041 of NW_024429189.1, read as the reverse complement.
ACAAAAACTGAAAATACCGAAGTCCTAATTTTCCTCTTCCAAAACTCTTAAGCTTAAATAAAGGAACATGTACTGAATGTGGATAAAGGCAGAAGCAAAACAAAACACAAAGTTTGCTTCAGGTTTTGTGTCTGCGTCAATTCTCTTTCCTGCCAAGGGATGAGTGTTTGGGGGGAAAAAGCATGCATTTTCTGGGAAATGAAATCAATGCTCTAAATTTTTGACAAAGCTGAGAGGGGGAAAAATCAGCAAGGGAAGAAAAAAATTGCACAATATCATCTGGAAATTCCTTTGCATTCATTTTTCCTGTTCTCTGAGAGAAACTTTTATCTGGGGAAAGACAGACCTATCTTGGCATTCTGCACACAGATTAACATGAGTCCTTGCTGTCTTTCAAATATAAAAAGCTGTTCTCATCATTTCTGCTCCACAAATGAGTCTTCAGGAGTCAAGCCCAGTAGTCATCTGAGGATAACCCTACCAGTTATGATGCTGATCTCTTTCTTGACATGGTGCTCCACCTTCATCTCAGTTCAAATATTACCTAGTACTAGTTTCAGATGAAATGCTCTGCCAAAAAGAACACGGGGTGGGAGTGGGGGCGATGACTGATTTGTCTTACACTAGCAGGTCACAGTCCATCATCGAAGGAAATCAAGATGGGAACCTGGAGACAGAAACCATAGAGGATCTGGTTGTTGACTCACTTTCTCACACAGCCTGTAGACCACCTGCCTAGGGATAATGCTGTCCACAGTGGGATGGGCTCCAATACATTAACTAATAATCAAAACAACCCCTCACAAGCACAAATTTGATCTAATTCAAGATCTTCCTCTCAAATGACTCTAAGCTATGTCAAGATGACAATTAAAGCTAACTAGGACAATTGGTAAGGCGTCTAGGACTGAAAAACAAAACCCTGTGTCACTAAAAAAGGCATAAAGGCTTACAAAATAGAGCTGTTGGAACAATCCCAAATTGACTGTGAAAGTATCAACAGTTCTTCTTCATGACAACACTTATCTCCATCAATTTGTCTGTGAGTGCACTAAGAGAGATCAAAAGTTTCTGGGCTATTGCAGTACCTCTGCAATACGTATTTTGAAACAATCCACAATCACACTTTAGTTCTCAGAATATATGTCATTCAGGGTGACAAGGATACTGATTTTCTGTAGTAGTTTGAGGCTGGGTCCTCTCTGAGTTTTCTTGATAAGTTGTATACCATATCATATAGACTTCCCACTCATACTCTGTTGTTCAATGCTAAAATTGGTGTCCATTCTCCCTACTTTTGCTTTTGTATTTTGCCCTCTTCTTGAACATTCCTAGAAGCAAGAACTTGTGAGTCCCAATAACCCTATTCTTCTATCTTCATTAGTAGAATATGTACTTGGAATTCAGAGTCTTTAACTGTTCAAATATTGTTTGAAATATATATAGAAAGGAGTAATATCAGTAAAATGATGAGGTAGTAATGACCAGTTCTTGTTATCCATAGAATATTGACTTTATGATACATAGATACTTCTGTAGGAATTCTAGACTACCCAGAATAAGCATGGGTGTGAGTATAGTTGCATTGAAATAGCTTAAAGTCTCACTTGTTCTGCATCCTCGAAACTAGCATAGTTCAACATGGGAAACGAATGTTTTGGGTGCATTGGGTCAGTATTTTGCTTTTGAGGGATGTCTGTAGGACTTATTTAATTGTACATCATTCAAGTATGGAAGAACAGGCATAGTGTGTAAGCATGGGGTACTTAGAATTAAAATAGTAGGGGTAATACACAGTTCAGCATAATGGGGAGAGGTGCATAGCCAAGTGCTTCTCCATCAGGAGGGAGGGAAAGGATTGGAGAGTAGGCCTTCCATTTTGACTTTTTGGAGAGCCACACGAGGAACTTGTATCTATCTCCCCTGACATTAGACAATGAGAGTGAGATGGCATAAATTAGAAACATGATGATCACTGGGAGAGCAAGACAATTTGTTATTCCATAATTAAAAAAACCTTGCCATGTCTCAGGAGACACAAGGGGGAGCAAGAGATTGTGAATCCTTGAAAAGAACGCAACCAACTTAAAAAGTTGTATGACAACTGAGAAGTTGCATACTCCCAAATACAAGCGCTAAGATACTGCGGAAACTGTAGCTATTCTCATTGATGAGGGTCATCTCCTGCAGGAAGCCAGTGGATGAAACTTGCGTAATTATTTTATCAGATGTATAGACAGTTTTCAGAAAGACAAACAGACATGGTAACTTGGCCCAAAGAAGGAAACATGTCAAATCCTCAGAAGCCAACCCTAAAGAAACAGATGTAGATTAATTACTTGACAAAGAGATAAAAAAAGCTCTTCTAAAAATTATTATTATTAAATCTTTGGGAATTTCATGAAATGTATTTTGTTCATATTCATCCTTCCTCCCAACTCCCCCCAGATCCACCCTACCTCCCTACCAACCAACTTCATGCTCCCTCTGTCTCTGTCTCTGTCTCTGTCTCTGTCTCTCTCTCTGTGTGTGTGTGTGTGTGTGTGTGTGTGTGTGTGTGTGTGTGTGTGTCTTTCCCAATGGAGTCCAGTAGGTGCTGGCCAACTACTTTTGTATGTGCCCTCCCCACTGGAGTGTGCTTGACTTATGATGGCATCCTATTAAAGAATAAAGACTCTCCCTCTCCCAGAAGCTATTAAATGCCAACAATGCCTCATCTAGGAGTGGGACTTTGTGACCTCCTTCTCACATCCATGCTGGAATTTTATTTGGTTTGAACTTGCACAGGTCTTGTATATGATGTCAAAAATGCTGTGAGTTCATAGTTTCAATTGCCTCGTATCTAGAAAGCAGTTTCCTTGGAGTCATGTACATCTAGCTCTTACAGTCTTTCCACTTAACCCCCTCTTCCATGAAGATCACTGAGCTTTGAGGATATGGGTTTGGGGTGCTGAATGGTTCAAAATCTCACATCTCTTCACATTGACCAGTTGTTGAGTCTCTGGGTTGTTTTGTTTTTTCAAGACAGGGTTTCTATGTGTAGTCCTGACTGTCATGGAACTTGCTGTCTGGACCAGGCTGGCCTTGGACTCGCAATGATCAATCTGCTTCTGCCTCCTGAGGCAGAGGTTAAAGGCATGTGCCACCACTGGCTAATGAGTCTCTGTTAACAAACACTTTCCAAAAAGAGATGCTTTTCTGAGCATGGCTGAGAGATACACTGATCTATAAAGAGAGTAAAAAGTCATTTTAATGCTGCATTTATTTAACAGAATAGGAGAAGTAAGTTTTTCACTGGGACTGATGGATCTGTCTAGCTACAAGTTAATTGTGCCAGGTACGGCCTCCATTTAATGGAGTAGGTTAGTGTTCTATGAACTCAACAATAATGTATGAACACAACAGAAATATGAATAAAAAATAAAATGTGTACTACTGAGTAGCCGATAAAGGTGCTTGTCCCTAAGCCTGATAACCTTCATGCCTGGGACCCATGTGGAGGAAGGAAAGAGCTGACTCCTGCAAACGTTGTCCTTTGACCCCTTCACAAACAAGTGCTTAAAAGCCATTAGAGAAAACATATTAAAGTAATGTAAAGAAATGAAATTGAAGGTCTTATGACTGGTGTCACAGAAATTAAAAGCAGTATGAGTTCTACAAACAATTATATGCCAACACATTGGAGAACATCGAAAAAGTGGCTAAAATTACAGAATCATGCATTCAGGCATGAGACAACTACTTGCAACTAGAACCTTTGAACAGATCTATAACTGGTAAAGAGATTGAATGAATAATCACAACTTCTCCCGACCCCTACAGTCTTCCCACCTCCTCTTCTTGTGACGTTCTCTGTCAGATAGAATAACAGGGATGTCCTGTCTGGAGTTGAGAACTCAACTGCCATGCATTTTCAGCAGTCTGACCAATTGTGGGTCTCTGTGGTAACCACTGCCTAACATAAAAAGGAGACTATTCCCTAACCAAGGATGAGAACAGCGTTAATATAGTAGTATAAACATAAATATTTAGATATTTTTGCCAACATGTTCCATTTAACAAAACAATAGTAGTAGGTTCCTGCTTAGGACACAGACCACCCCAGCCACCCCTCCCAAATTCATTTCTTTTTAAAAATATAATGCACTAAGTCCAGTTAGTGTTGGCCATAAATGAATGGGTGTGAGTCCATTCACTGAGAATTCTACCAGTGATCATATCATCTACAAAGAATTATTCTCCCTCCTTTAGAGACTATCAACTGCTGTATCTCCTCAGCAAGGAGTGGGACCTGGAATCCTATCATCTGCAAATGGAGATACCTTGGCTTCTTCCTTTCCTATTTGCAACCCCTTTGTTTGCCTCTCTTGTCTTAATGCTCTAGCTGAGACTCTCAGGGCAATGGACACCCTTATCTTATTCCCTACCTTCCTGGAAATGTCTTTTGTTTTTTCTCATTTAATGTACTGTAGGCTTGTTGTATATAGCCTTTATTTTGTTGAGATATGTCCTATCTGTTCTGAGTTTCTTTAGGATTATTAATTTAAAACAATTTTTGAGATTATAATATAATTATGTCATTTTCCTTCCTTTCCTCCCTGAAAACTTTCCCATGTATCCAACCCCTTGCTCTCATTCAAATTAGTGGCTTCTTTTTCTTTAATATCGGCTACATATACACATATACACACACATACATATTTATATACACATATATTTGTATATATATTTATTTATTTATATGTAACTTGCTCATTTTACACAATGCTACTTGTATGTATGTTTTCAGTGCTGACCATTTGGTATCAGATAACTAATTGGTGTGTTATTCTCTGGGAAAGGCTCTCCTGCTCTCAATATTCTTTTAGTTGCCTGTAGTTCTTTTCCTGGGGTTGAGGTTTCTCAACCTTTTCCCCCTTCCACATTAGCATGTCTATTGACATCATCCTTGCTCAGGTGATGTGTAGGCAGCCATGCTAGTGAGATTTTATTTAGATAGCTCCTCTGACATTTCTAGGCAATACAAGCTCATAGCAAACTTCCTGTTCCTCTGACTCTTACAATCTTTTCAGTCCACTTTTCTACAATAATCCTTGAGCCTTGGGTTTAGGAGTTGTGTTGTAGATAAATTAGTTGGACCTGGGCTCTGAAGCTTTGTATTTTGATCAGTTATATTTTCATTTTGCAATAATCTAAGTCTGTTGCAAAAAGAAGGTTCCTTTGTAACAAAGGTGAAAACAACATGTTTCTGTGGGTATGAGATAAATATTTAGAGTGTAGCTAGAGATTATGATGGCTTACTAAAGTGAAAGTTGTGCATTCTCTTCCAAGATCCATGACTTCTAGCCCAAGATAATTGACTGGGTTCCAATACCAGACATAATTTTCCTCTTATTGAATAGGCCTAAGTTCAATTGGAGAACTGTTGGTTACTGCTCAAATAAGTGTGCCACTACTGCCTCTTGGGATTATCATGCCATGCTGGTCCTTAAGGACTTTTAGCGTGAAGGGATTTTGGATTTTGTCAAAAGCCTTTTCAGAGTCTTTTGAGATGATGATGATGAGTTCTCCCCTTGTGTTCACCTATGTAATGTATAACACTTAATGATTAACTACACTATTCCTTCACCTCTGGAATAAAGCCAAGTTGATCATGCTAAATTATCCTTTTGATGTGCTCTTGAATTTGATTTTCACTTATTTTAGTTATTTATTCCTTATTGAAATTTGTTGTTATTGCTAGCATATGGTCTGTTTTGTTAATATCTCTGTGTGCATTTGATGAAATATTGTACATAGATCATTTAGGTTCAGTTTTAACCAAGTTATTATATCTCCAAAGTGCCTTTTAATTTTCATCTGATCACTTCATCACTACATATATCTGTGGATTCATGTGACCATTAGTATTGAATTTTTTAAAAATTATGTATTATTTGAAAATTTCATGAAAATATACAGTGTATTTTGAGGACACAATCCCCCTCATACTTATTTCTAATAGTTTATACTTTAGAATTGTTAAAGCAACTTATTTGGTATTTATACACTTATAAAATCTTGATTAATCTTTAATTTAATCATTTTGTCTCTTTGAAAATCCCTCTAATTCACTAAAATAATAAAGTAATTCTTTACCAGAGTTTAAGACTTTTAGCTGTTGTGTTTTCCCTGTAGTGTCATTTCAGCTTTCTTTTTATATAACCTAAGTACTACAACATGAATATCTGACTTGTTATAATTTTTTAACCTTATTTTTCCTGACTTTCCCACCACTGCAAGGACCTTATAATAATTTAACTTCATTTAATATTCTAGTTAAAGCTTTTACTACTGTTCATTATCTAAGTCCTCTATACAAACATTGGCTCTTTATAAAAGTAGGACTCTGAAATATTTTTATGGCATTTTAGTTATCTTGTTATCACTGTTTTACAGTACCTAGAATTTGCCAGCTTTTTTCTGTCTCTTGGTTTTCATGTTCTTTGTTGTATTTTTACACTTAGGCTTTAGTCCCTCCACTTTCCCACTGCCTTGTTTGTCTTTATGATTCTTGGTTAATTGTCTTCACTTGGATTCATTTTGGCTGTGAAGGAAGTTGGCTGAAATAATGAACAATGGTTTTCATCAGTCTCAATGTCAACTGCAAGTAAGACACCCACAGATCTCCCTCGTGCTCCTGACACACTGCAGAGACATCAGTGAGAGGATACTGTCTGTGAAAACGTAGTTTACAGTTTTGTGGCTGAGGGTATCAATATGTAAGTATTGAGTCAAGGAAGGAATTGTAAAAGATGGGGAGGAGATAAGTAAGAATGAAAAGGAAAGTATATTGACTATAGATGATGGCAGTAGAGAAAAAAAGATATTTAAAACTTACGCGCTTACTTGAATGAACATGTGTGTACCACATGGATGCAGGATCCTGAGGAAGTCTGAAGAAACATCAGATTCCCTGAAGCTGAAGTTACAGATGGATGTGAACCACCATGTAGGTGTTATAAGCCAAACCCCAGTCCTCTGTAAGAGTAGTAAGCACTCTTAATCTCTGAACCATTGTTCTAACCCTGAGAAAATACCTATTTTTAAAAGTTCATTTAAAAAGTTTTGACTACATGTATTTGTGTGGATATGTACATGTAAGTGTGGGTGCCTCTGGAGTCCAGAAGAGGGCACCTGATCCTTTGTTGGAGTTGGAGATGGCAGTAAGACTAACAGGGATACTGGGAACAAAACTCAGGTTCTTTGCTGATCAGTATGTGCTCTTAATCACTGAGACATCACTCCAGGCACAATAGAAAATATTGTGTATTAATTTTAGATAAAGGACAGACATAAGTGAAATATAAGGTATAACACCAATAAGCATCTAAAATACTCATGTATAACCACAAAAACACAATTTTAAAATAATAACCATAATCAAATTTAAGCATTGAAATAATTAAAATAAAATGAACCTTAGATGAAACTAAAGGGTGTTTCCCTTTAGATCTATATTCCTTCCCAATGGAAGACAGTTTCTGTCACCCCTCTTACTGCTTTTTGTTTTGTTTTGTTTTGTTTTTAAGGTATTCATGCAATGTATGTGGTGGGAGCTACCAGTGTCTTTAATTCCTGTTCTTTAGATTGGTATGCCCTCCTAGAGGGAAGGATTTCTCTGGCCCCAAATCACTTTCTATTCAGAACCCTACTTCTACTTCTGGTGCTTTGTGAATCAGTAAATTCATGCAGGGCTTTTCTGACTAAGGCTCTGAGGGAGTGGAAGGTCTGCCCACACTGTTTAGCCTCAGTTCCCTCTGGATATGGCAGCAACTCCTGCCATCAATTCCATGCCATCAGATCCTGTCTAGGGGGTTCTAGATATGGTAGGTTGGGAGAGTGTCAGTAGTGAGAATCTCAGACAGGGTCCCTTGCTGCACCTCTGCTGCTGTGTCCACTATCAGGGCTGCCTTGGGGTATGTTGCTCTCATCAGGATGCTGCAAGGTTTCAAGTTCTGCTGAGTTCTCCCTGTCCTTATTCTCAGGGGAGAGGAGAAGCTAAGAACATTGTGGATCTCTCAGCTCCCAACTCTTATATTCCTTTCTTATTGCTGTGTCCATAGTTTGCTGTCCTGTCCTTTCTGAGGGTGGCTTTGTGTTTCCCTCAGCTTTCCTGGAAAATGGTAATCTTAGATCTTGAGTGTTTTTCTATTGGTAGGACCCAGCTCTGCAGGAGTGGCTGGCTGTGACAGGCAGTGCCCCCTGGCTTATTTGTGCAGACAACCTCCCTCACCTCATTTTAATGTGTAATTCTCTCTCTCTCTCTCTCTCTCTCTCTCTCTCTCTCTCTCTCTCTCTCTCTCTCTCTCTCTCTCTCTCTCTCTTTCTCTTTCTCTTTCTCTCTCTCTCTCTCTCTCTCTCTCTCTCTCTCTCTCTCTCTCTCTCTCTGTCTGTCTTTCCTGTTTTGGTGACTTTTCATTATGATTTTCTCTATCTGATCTCACAGATTTGGGCTTCCAATCCACCATCTTGTCACAGACCTCTCTTTTGCCAATTTTTTCTGTCTTAACTAAATAATGGCTTTGCCTTTCAGTCTCCATTAAAGCATCACAAAAACATAGTGTGTTGCATTCCCTCAGGTAATCGGGAGCTTTCTGGATAGTTTTCAATAACACTTCATAGTTAGATTTCTCTTGTAATGATTGTATAAGGTATTTCTCCACATCTTTCAGTCTCTCTATTCTTCTGGGGTTAATACTGAAATGTGTAGATAATAAAAGTTATTTTAAGTTTTGAACTTCATTACAAATCTCCTGAGAAACAGTGTGTATGTATACAGAGGAGCTGTTAGTAGATCTGTCTCAATGTTCATTATGGACATCTAGTATTTGTAGACCCTGTTGTTTCTTTGCTATGGAGACTATTCTCAGACTATTGCTTAGAAGTCGGCACCTGGACTCACTTCAGTTAACTGTCTATTCTTGATTGTTTGGAAACTGCCAGGAAATATTTATTGCAAAAGCTTTTAGAAGGAGGTATTGCAACATCTGTTCTGTTTCTCTAAGAATTTATTTGGTTCTTGTCATAGATAAGACCAGAAGACCTGGACACTAATCTATTAGCAATTATTGTTTTTTCATATCTTAAATTTGTGTGTTTTCCAAGTGGCACTAAGTAAGGTATATGACAGGATTGGCCTGCACATAAGTTATTCTTCACACAGGTCATACATGGGCATCTTGCACTTAAAAGCGCTGCAACACACACACACACACACACACACACACACTGTATAATATATATGATTGGGCCAAGGCACCATGGTGGGTGGATAACCCATGCTTTCCAGATGTTGGCACTGGGCATAGAGAGATTGGGACTGCTATCAGACTTTATAAGATAAAGGCAGCAGGCTCAAGGAACAGATGATACAGTTTTGCCTGTGCTCCAGACTCTCCACAGCCCCTATTTTTGGCAGAAATTCAAGGGTTAGTCTTCAAATAAAACTTGTTGCTGCAGATGGTGGGAAGAAAAATGACTTGAAGAAGCAAAGTGTTTTACTCACCATGGTTTTTAATCGTTGAGCATTATCAGCTGAATTAAGTAAATGGCAAGTCCCTCTCAGAATTCAGTCATAAAAAGGGGTATTTATAAGGTACTGCCACAAGGATTGGATTCTGATTGTTTCTGATGTTACCAAAACCTAGGACTCCTCTGAGGGTCCTCAGAATGCATCAGAACATGACCTGATGCAGAGACATCACAGTTAGTATCTCTGTGCTTTTAAAAGACAGACCTCTACCCACATTCATTCTCTCTGTAACCTGTAAAGGGACCCATACCCACATTCATTCTCTCTGTAAACTGTAAAGGGGCCCATACCCATGAGAGGGCGAGAGAGGTTTTAAGTGAGGGTGCTGGGGTGAGTATGAGAACACATGTGATATGAAAGTGACAGAGACATTGGGGCTACTTGAAGAAGGGGAGAGGAGCCAGGGGATCAATTAAAGCTAAGCATTGTGAAGACGCCAATAAGAGACATGTTAGTTTGTATGCTAAATGAAATTACACCGAGCATGGTGGCACGTTCTCTTAACCCCAGTATTTGGGAGGCAGAGGCAGGTGAATCTCTTATGAGTTCAAGATTAAACTGATCTACATAGTGAGTTTCGGGCTAGCCAGGGCTGCACAGTAAGACCTTGCCTTGAAGAAAAGGAGCTCAATCATTAAACAAAACAAACTGAGTAGGACCTGAGTTTTAGCTGAGATTTGGGTTAGTATATTTCAGGGGAATGAAGGAAAGGCAGCAAAAATCGCCCTTTAATTTTTGTGAAGACATTCATAATATGTTTAAGACACCAATAAAAGCTACCATATTTGAGTATTGTCATCTAAAGAGTGGAAATGAGCAATGTGTTTCTCAAGCTGAGGCAGGAAGAAATATCAAAACATGGCTCTGCAGCAGCGACTGACATTACTCCGAAAGTCTTACCCCCCCACCACCACAATGAGACAGTTACTAAGGCTTGCTGTTCCTAGGAGAGGGGCAAGTTAAAAAAATCCTTATGCCATTGGTCAGCACTGCTTGGCTACTTCTCTAGACCCTGGCCTAGCCTGGACACAGGCCAGCAGACCCTGCTGGGGAACATCTGAGCACACCTGACACTTGTTTATTGGAGCCCAGGTATTTTGTTCGATGTCCACAGATACTAAGAGACACGGCAGGGTTTAATGGGCAGGGGAATGACTATTACAGTGGCTTTTCCTCACTATGATTCAACGTGGATTTGGGGAGGAGGAAAGGAAAAGAGGAGGACAGGGGGAGAGAGAAGGATTTGTTATTCCTAGCAGCGTGTCTTGTCTGTGGTTCAGACAGAGCTCCGAGATTCACTTGCCTGCATCTGGGTCAAGGTGACATAGCCTATGCTGACAGGAGGGTAGCAGGACAAGAGGGTTTGTCTTGCTTCTGGGCCATATGTGGGATGGTTCAACAAGCTTGCAGCCCAGCCGGGGCTTTGGGAACCCTTTCTTTTTGCTGCATGCTTGCTTACTTGACCAAACTGAAAATACCTTTGCCTAACTTCCCTTTAAAACGTCAGCATCTTCAGGATCTGAACAATAGGTTCTGGAAAGTTGTCCTGCTAGTTGCTTCTGTGGGAAGACGAGCACGGAGATTCTCAAAATGCAAGTGTAGCTTATGTGTAAGTGAGAGAGGCGGGCAGAGCAAGAAGTGTGTGGAAAGGTTAAGAAGACCCAGTGTGTCCGGGCCAAACCCGTCACCGGGGAAGGAGCAGAGTGGATCGTTCAGGTGACTCTATACATGTTGCCCTGGGCAGGCTTCTCAGTGCTGGCAATCCTACTGTTGTCAGGCACAGCCTAGTGTCTCTCCATCCCTCTCACAGACGACCATCTCACGTCTGTCCTCCCTTGGAGGGAGCTGGAGGCTACTCTTCTCAAAGGCAATAATATGCTGCACATTTGCAGCCACACCTGTACGTCATCAGATGACATCCTGTCTGTCATCAGGGTCATTCCTATGAATAGGTCCCAGCTTCAGGGTCATTCCTATGAATGGTTCCCTATATGCAAAGCCCTCTTGTCCTCCACATTCAAAGGAATTCCCCTGCCTACCATTACTCAAGACTGCAGTGACAAAGCATCCTATTGTCTCTTCCATGGGCCTCTCTGGGAGTCAGCTGTTGCCCCAGTGTGTGTCACGCAGCAGGCATTTAGACTACATCTTCAGAAGGAAGATCTCTGAGGCGGTAGAGCCTCAGACTTCTGAGCAGGCCTTGACAACAGACACGTTTCTGCAACAAGTTGCATTTCTCCGTTTTCAGGCTGGCATTCTATGAGGACACAGGAGTGAGATAGGTTTGCTGCAGGACCATCAGGACACAGAGAGCTGATTGCCACAATGCATTTCTGTACACAGCCCTTCTTGTCTTTCCCCAGGCTCCTCAGGACACCGAGGAGGTAGCTATATACCAGTCATAACTCCCAGCCTTGAAATAAAGTCCACCAGAAACCTAAATAGTCTATACTGCATACTAGCCTCTTTGCCTACCATTAAAACATATGTATATTAAAAAAAGAGTTGAAATGAATTCCAAATCATCCTCCTAGACGCAGGCCCTAGGGGAAGCATTTCCTATGCAGACCATTAAACATTCCCACTTCTGTCTTGGATTGTTCAGTTAAGAACAATCTGAGGGAGGAAAACTTGTGTGCTGGCCAAGTCCTTTAGATTGCACTTCTTCTGGTTCACTTTGACGTCCATCCAGTTTTGATGGACGATCAGATCACTTGAGTATGAACCTATGGTTTCAACCAGAAGACCACAGAATCTGCCCAGATGTGTGACAGGACTCTTAACTACAGACTTAAGACCACTCTTGGGACTGAAGGGATGGCTCAGAGGTTAAGAGCAGTGACTTCTCTTTTATAGGAAACTCAGTTCAATTCCCAGCAACCACTTGGTGGCTCACATCCATCTATAATGACATCTCGTGACCTCTTCTGGCCGGTAAAGCAGGCATACATGTCAACAGGATACTGTATGCTAAATAAATATATCTTTAAAAAAGAAAAATAAGAGACCATTCTCAATACCTAATTTTGGTTGTCTTGGCCTGGGTAGTACATATAACTCACTTTCACTGTGCCAATTAAAACAAATCAGGGTAAGTATTCTTCCTACATTTTTAATGACATATCAAGGCATTAAATGGTTTACCTTATTGTGAAACGACCCCTCAAACCAAGTTACATCTAAGTACCTGGTGCCTGTCCAAATTGAGAGTGGTCTTAGAATTGTCAATAGTTGTGTGTTTTTGTTAGGGAAGGTTCTACTGTTACCCAGAATTTGTCATATCTGTAGGAAACTGTTTTACATGGAGTTAGAGTTGAGTAGCACTGGAGTACCAAATTTGTTCTGAGCATTTCCAAATGTTCACATCGTGTGTGTGTGTGTGTGTGTGTGTGTGTGTGTGTGTGTGTGTGTGTGTGTGTGATGCCTGGGCGAGGCCTGGACTTGCTTTCCTCCTTACAGATTGAAAAGTATCAGGTGAGAGCAAGGAAATCCAGCTTCCCTTGGAGAAGTACAAGTGTGTTATTATGAGTCACAGGCACAAGTCAGCCTCACTGAAGAACCAGGGCTGACTCTGTGCTCTCTCCTGGGGGCTCTGCCTTGTCCAGTCTTAGGCTCTTGCAGCTGCTGAGCACTGGGTATGTAAGGATATGGCTGCTGTCCTAGAGCCAGGCTCCCATGAAACATCTGCCCACCCATCATCACCCAGAAACAGTCACACTGTGAACCGATTCAAGTTTTGGGATAAATCCACAGTCTTTGGATTCTGGAAAAGGAAATCATTAAAATAAAACCCAAACTGGCTCAAATATTAGACCAATTACAGGCTGATACAAGCTACATGTTTAAATGGTTACAGATTTGAATCCCTGAGCAGATGCAATTCAATAAAAAGTAATAAATTATCATCAAGTATTAGAGAAATTAAAAAGAGGCATCTCTTACTGCTGCCCAATACCATTCTGTCTCTCACAGGAGATCAACATGCTTGTATCATCTCTGGGAGACTGTGAACACCCAGATTTGGGGCTGATCCGGCCATGCCCCAGAAGATCAGCCACACCCTGCCACTAACAAGGCACAAGAAGCCTGTATCCTTTGCTGGCTCTCACAGTCTTCTCTTACTGGAAGGCACCAGATTGCAATTTGGCTTTCTTTACATATTTGTTTGTGTATTTCCAGAGGCTGTGAAGATTCCAAGGCTTAAAATACGACAGGAATCAAGAAAAGTCATGGTCTCAGCCACTAGAAATTGAAGTCACTTCAAGAAACATGGCTCCTCCTGGAAGCACTGTCAAGGGGGAAGGATTACCTTGTTGACCTCATATCTAGGAGACCTTTCTTTTTTCATCTGCTTTTCCTGCTGAACACTATTCTTGACTGAGAAGGTCAATAAGGTGGATCTTGATGACCTGAAGGGAAAAGTGTTATAAGGAGAAGACCTTCTGATGGCTGAAGCTGTGATGTACATCAAGGGTACCCGAGGGTGGTATCTCTCAAGCCTTGCAGCCACCTAAGACCTTGGAAAAAAGTCCTGGCATTCAGATTTTTAAAGTTCCCCTCAAGTGTCCATGGGAGCATACAGGAAGTGTTTATGCAAAGCACACCCATTTCCATTTCCTTAACTTTCTCCCCAGTACTTCCTACTACCAGCCCCTAGTGCTATCCCTGGTCTCCCACACACTGCAGACTCTGAGCAAGAAAGCCCTGCCTATAGCCTTCCTCATGACCTTCCACTCACTCCCCACCTCTGACCTTGCCTTCTAGGTTGAACATACACAGCCATGTTAAACTACATGGCAATGGAATCCTTAGTAGGATCAAAGAACTAAGTCTCCCAGGCACAAGTGTGCATGGAAAGAGGACACAATATTTAGAAAAGAGCCATATATGGCTTCACAGGTCTATAATCCCTGCACCTAGTAGACTGAGATAGACCGGCTACCAGATTAAGTACAACCTTGACTCTATATCGAGGTTTGAGGTCACTCTGGGCTACATAGGACGAGGTTGCATCAAACAACAACAAACAAACAAAAACAAAACTCCACAAAATTAGGGAGGATAATTGCCAAGGATAGGGGAGTTTATTGTGAACACTTCAGACTGGTCAGTGAAAGCAGCCCTGATTCTCACCTCCCAGACAGACAAGAGTCATCCACATTCAGAAAAGCCAGGCTGGGTCACTATGGCAACATGGACCGCACAAGGACAGCTGTACTGCTGGTCCCAATTTGCTCCAGACAAAACACTGGGAGAGAAATCCAACTGCCAGCACTGCTTAGTGGTGATTTGTTCAGAGGCTGTGGCACATCCAGCTGGAAAGGGTGTCACTGTCGTGATATGGCATTCTCACAGATAGGCTTACATTTCTTACCTCGCCTGCTAGCTGTGTCTTCCTATACTCCAGCATCAAGGCTTAGTATTCCATTGGTTTGCTCAAGCCTCAGTCCAACACAGAAAGGACATGCAATCAATCTCTGGAGCCACTACGTAAACAGCTGGGGTGGGGGTGTGGCCCAATAAACTATTCAAATGAAAGGGGATTATATATTCCTAATCCTAACAGAGTATATACATGCCTTACTAGCTACTTGAAAACTCTTTGCTTGTTTTTTAGAGCTTAATTGAAAAGCTATAGCTGCAGAAGCGGTGGGAAGAGGGAAGCAAGGCAGAGAACCTGTTTGAAGGCTCTTCAATCTCAGGTGCTTCCAGGGACCCTTCTGTCCCAAAGCAGGAGCCAGGAAGTCCAGTGTGCTCCCTCTTGCTCCTTCTCTTTCATTTCAGCCTTCCACAATCTTCACTGATAGCTGAGATACTGGTTTCCTAGCAACTGGAGCACATCCAGGCCTGAGCTCACCATTACCACAGAAAATCCAACCCATGCTAATGACTGACAGTGCCTCCCAGCATGAGTTAGATACAGGACAGACACTCAAGAAGCCCAAAGCGCTACATCCTTCCACTGTCCTCTAGAGCCTCCCTTTCTTCCTTGTGGTTTTACTTGATGTTTCTAGGTAGCCACAGTCAGTAGAACCTAAAGTCTTCAGCTGGGCTTTAAGACGAGACGGTTGGAGAAGGGTGAGTCAGGTATGATGGTACCTTCTCCCCACACCTAGACATTGCATTATCTTTTTTACTTCTTCATCTATATTCAAATTAATTGTACCTTAGCATATGGTTTCTTGTAGGAAAGCCAAATGATGGTCTCATGACTCCAATAACCGAATCCAGCTGTTTGACGTTGAAGTCATCTAAACCTATCTGGGCATCAGAACGGTTTGATTCAAGGCTACTATGTCAGTAGCTCTGTGCAGATTCAGGATACAGAGCTGTTTTCAGAGCCCTAAGTGATTATGACATTCTTATTTTGTCATTACGTAATTTAGGCTTCTGGTGCCAGACTGAGAAGTCAGTTACTTGATGTGTAATCACAAAACAGGTGTATGCCCTTGCTTTAAGTCACTTATTTCACATTGGCCTCAGGGTCCTTATCTGTAATCAGATGGGAAGAGAGTGGGATGTATACAATATTGGTGGCTACATAACTCACTGCCCAATGTATTTGGGGATTTTTGTGCAATTTGTTTAAACGTGCCAGGTTTCATTTCCTTGCTTTGCTCTACAGAGTCTAGGATCCCACATCTTCCTGAGACTTGATACATTTTGAAACTAGAACAAAGGAAAGGAGACACAATAGCATAATACAATATCGAGACCATTCTTTCAGAGGTTAATGCAGACATTGTGATCTTCCCTTTTTCTCACAGCACCCAGAGCCCTGCCAGCTCAGACAGACAGAAGCAATTAATTCAATTTGGATCAGTTTCCAAGTTAAAATCCATAAACCAAGGACCTTGGGAGGAAAAAGAAGAGATTCCAAAGAAAAGAAGTTTCTTTGCTAAACACAAGAGGGGTGGCTTCCTGTAGTCACCTAATGCAGACCCTGCCTCTGCGAAAGTGGAAAGGGGTGGCAATATCATAGTCAAGTAAGAAAAACAATTCTATACAACCTTTGCTCCTTCCTACCCAAATCCAAAATGCCTCTCTCCTGAATACTCCTGTGGGGTCCCCTTTATCTTCAAGGTCCATGTACCCACCAGTCTACGAGAACAAAGGGGCAGAAACAATGTCTGAGATCCACAGGCAGCCTGTTAACAGGATGGAGATAGCCGTCCAAGAGATGACTTCAGTGAATCAGCTCAACTTTATTCCAGAATATAAGACATATATAGGACTGGGAAGCCTGGAGACACACTTCCTATCATAAGTGACATGCTTCTATCATAAGACTTCATATGTGGCAGCAGAGTCCTGTAGCAAAACTCCTAACACAAGTCTTAGTTACCATATGCGCAGCAGGGGGAAGGCTTCTAGCAGGAAAGTGTGCCAAGAGTCATGATAGTGATAATGCAGACTTCCAGGCCTAGGGACAGCCTCCAAATAAGGGCAGGTGTAGTTCACGAAGTCCTTGCTGGTGGGAAGAGAGTCCTCCATGTTGCCGATCTTAGGGAAAGCTGCCAGACGATGGAAGACTGCTGCCTCTAACCAGCAGGGCCTCCCAACCACTCCAAGTGTAGAAAGATCTTGAGGCTAGGATGCTGGACTGTAAAATGCATTGTAAATGTGAGGATGCACAGCTGGTATTCATGCAGAATCTGATTTCATTGGTCTGGAGTGGTCCCAGGCACCTACCTATATAGCTTAAAATATGTACACCCAATGCTTGGATTTACTTTGTTTTTATATAGTCTTTCAATATGTCCAATTTCCTACTTCATTCCCACAACCTTACAAGATCTTGAACAAAGAAGCAGACCCTTCTCAAGCTACCTTCCTTGCTTCGGGGCAGTTAGTTTGACAAATTGCCCAGGCAACAATTTCACATGGATATATAACGGACATCTCAAACTTAATATACCCAAACCAAACCCCTCTTCTCCTCTCTAGACTTATTCTCTTTCCCCAAACCTTTCCCACCTTATATCTTCTCCACCTTTACATAAGTCATGACCCTAAATCAAAGTTCACTTCATACTTGTACTAAGTCGGCAGCTCTACGGGCTTCTTCAGTAACTACATCCACATTAGCCTCCAATACTGCCATCCTGGTCCAATTTCCCACCATCTCGTGCTGCCATCTTTCTTTTCCACAGTGTTTCCACAGTGACAATAAAGGAGAAGCTGGTCCTTTCCACCTACTTTGCCTAATCACAAGTTCTATTTTGCAAAATTAGAAGAAACACTGAGCTATGAGAACCCAAACAAATATACAGAGAAGGAGTTACATAGCACTGGTAATTACATATAGCCTTGGCAGACACACAGAACCTTTTGTGAAATAAAGAGAAGGACAGATATTCCATTCAGAGGAAATATCACCTGCCCACAACCCCATCTTCTTAGCTCCTACATTTAAGGGAAATAAGAGAGCATTGGAACTGGAGACAAGGCTCAGTGGTTTAAAGTATATAATGTTCTTCTAGAAGACCTAAATTTGGCTCCCAGCACCTATTCCAGGTTGCCCATAACCCCCTGTAACTCCAACTCCAGAGGATCTGATGCCTCTCCCTTTGTAGGGCACCTGCCACTCACACATGTGCACATACCTATACACAGATACACATACATAATTTAAAAATAATAAAAATAAAATCTTTAAAAAGAAAAGTTCTTTTTAAAAAGAGCAGAATTGAAGAAGAAAAAATTATGGAAATTCTTTTGATTCTAATGACAGTGGATCAGGTAGCTGAGGAAATAAGATAAAAAGGCTGAATTGTCTAGACAGACTATGTTGATCTACAGTGAGCACTCAGGACTCCCATTGGGTTAAAGCTTCCGAAATGTGAAGTGAAAAGTGAATGGTAGCCTTTGTTAGCTAGTTAGAAACACTCTAGAACTGCCTTCTAGATCTAACTGGCCATATCTCTCTGCCATTTGTTGAGAATTTGTCCTCTCATTAACTAAAAGAGATTTATAAGCTGTTATCTTACCAGTAACTATAGTAACTACTTGGGATGTGGAGGTGTTATTGCTTTTACAAATAAGAAAGTACCATCTTAGTAGATTGCGTGTGTGTGTGTGTGTTGGGTGTGCAGTGTGTCTCAGTGTACGTGGTCTCATGTGTGTTTGAACATGTGTTCATGGGGGTGCACATGGGGACCAAACTTAATTTAGGATGTCTTTTTCAGTTGTTCTCTCTTATTTATTTGTTTGTTTATGCTTCACAGTGCCAGGAATTACAATTAGACTGCAGCACATGCTTAACCTGCATTCTAGCACTGAGCTGCATTCCTCCCCTTCTATCTTGCTGTTTTGTTTATTTGTCAGAGTCTCTCATTGAGCTTGAAGCTCACTGTCTCCTCCTGCCACTGCTGGGTCATGGATGCACAACACCATATCCAGATTTCACATGGGGGCTGGAGATCTGAACTTAAGCCCTGTTCTTATGTGGCAAACACTTTCCCAACTGAAACATCTCCTGAGCACACATCTGAATAGATTTTAAGTGCTCAATTTGTAGAGGAAAAGAAGAAAGAGAGAGAGAAAGAAAGAAAGAAAGGAAGGAAGGGAGAAAGAAAGGAAGAGTAGTTCCAAGTTTTTGAATCAGATTGATTTAATGCCAATGCCATGCTTTTTCATCTCTACTGCATTTCTGAAGTGGGAGATAGCCAGATCCCCAAGACCATTAGCCTGCACTTCCTCTGAGCTATTTCTATGGCATGATATGCAATGTCCTTGTGTATATTATTCAGAATTGCTTGCAGACTGGAAATTATATCTTTTATTGTAATTTTATATTTATATTTATATGTTTTTCTAGCCAAATTGTACCACATGTGCTCATGTGCTGTGTTCTGCTTCGGTTGTCATAAGAATGACTCTATGAATCACTCTCATGTGTCCAATTAGAACACAGCTCAGTAGGAAGGAATGACCACCACTGGTAAAAACATAAACAAAATCAGGAAGAAAAAATGTTCAATTATTCTGCTTACAGCTCTTGAATAATACTGTAATCACAAAGAAAAGAAACATTTCTTCATCTGCACTCATCCTTTTCCAAATGAAAGTATACTAAACCTCTGTATACCATGGATTTGCCTCCAAAATGACGCTCCTCTGGTGAAGATCAGGTATGCTTCTACAGTGGATGCAAGCTCAAAGAAATAAGACTCAGTCTTGCCCATAGTGGTGACAATACCGGGCTCCTCATTGAGGATATCATTCTACAGAGTGGAATGAATTTGACTATGGTCATCTGTAGTAAGAAAATAGGTGTATGCAAGGGGAAAAAGGGAATGATGGGGGATGGAAGTTTAAGTGAGAAGGGACATGAAGGCTGTAGGGTAGAGGACTGGGTTGGGAAGGGATGACTAACACTAAGAATGATTGAAAAGGTATGTGGTATGCCAAAATATGGGAAGGTCTCTCAGCTGGGAGTCTTGCAGGAGGGCCTAGGCCCTGCCCTGGATGAAATGACAGTTACTGGAGATCCACCATGGAGGGCCTCACCCTCCCTGGGGATCAGAGTGGAGATTGGGTGGGAGGCTGGGGGACCTGGTAGGGAGGGCAGGGGAAGAGGGGAGGGAGAGAGAGCTGGGATTGACATGTGAAGCAAGATTGTTTCTAACCTAAATAAAAAAATAATAAAAAAGAAAAAGTATGTAGTAAACTAGTATTTTATAAACTTCCTCATGCATACACACAAATAAATATATACACATGAGATTTTAAATAAATACACATAAATTAATGAGTAAAATTTGTCAATATTTTAAAGATGCAGACAGCTCAGTAAACCAGTATTTCCTGGATGATACATTGTACAAAATCATTCATCTATACCTTCCATCAAAATGCAAAAGGTCTGATATACTGGACCATTATTTGATTCTTCAGTGTAGTTTCAGATTCTACTTTTTGGATAACATTAAGAAAATGGGCATTTATTTAGTTTTTGCATAAGGCCAAAGAAAACTAAGATTATCTGGAAAGATTGAACATAACATTTCTCTTACAATTGCAACCAATTTGAGGACCAATTTATTTTCTAAATACTTCACTTAAATTTCTTGTTCTAGGAAATCCAACTTCTTTTTTTTTCTATTTTTTTTTTCGAGATAAGGTTTCTCTTTGTACCAACTTCTTTTTCTTAAAATATATTACTCCCCTCCTTGGATCTTCCTGGGCCTGCTCCTCAAGTAGAGTGGACTCACCCTGGCAGGACAGAGTCTGGTCACACCTCACTCTTGCTCTGCCTCCACCCTCCACCCTCAGTCCTCCACCCTCAGTCCTCCACCCTCCACTTGAGTCTTGGAGCCCCATGCCCTTTGCTTGAGTGAGGAGAACACCAGGAGAGGTCCAACCACCCAGAGTTGCAGACACGGAAGTCTTGGCCTACCTACGCCACCAGGAGACTAGAGGAGAGGGAGAGACCTCACCTGTACCCACTTAAAGAAGGGATGGAAGACAACAGTATAAGAACAACACTGAACCCACTTCTGCCCACACTCAGGGCAGAGAGCAGAGGTGAGCACCTGGTCCCCATCTTAGACCCAAATTCCTCCCACTTGCCTGCCCTCTCTTGGATACCCTGGCCAGGGGACTGCAGCCAGGTCGACTTTCCCTTGGATGGACAACCAAGCGACCAGGGGCCTGCAGAGAGAGCCAGTCTATTCCTGCCTGGACTCAGAGCAGAGGCCAGAGGCCAGAGAGCAGAGGCCAGAGAGTATTGGATTTGCTTGCACCCACCGAAAGTGATCCCTGGTTGCCTACCCACCAGGAGAGGGAGAGACTGTTTCTACACCCACTGGAAGAAGTGATTCGAAAGAGACAATATAAGAACACACTCAGCAATAGAAAAATGAATATGACAACACCAGAGTCTTGAGATTCTACACCAGCAAGACCTGAACACCCCAATGCAGACGAAGTAGAAGGGAATGACCTTAAAAACACCTTCATGAAAATGATAGAGGCCATCAAAGAGGATGTGAGAAAATCCCTTAAAGAAAAAGAAGAAAAAACAAACCAAAAATCCAACAAATTCAAGAAAGGGAGGAAAACATGAAGCAAAAATTACAAGAAAGAATTCAAACAGTGCAAGGGTTGAAAGCTGACATGGAGACAATATAAAAAAACATAGTCTTAAGGAATGCTGGAAATAGAAAAACTGTGGAAATGGTCAGGTACGACAGATGCAAGCATAACCAATAGAATACAAGACATGGAAGAGAGAATCTCAGGTGTTGAAGACACACTAGGAGAAATAGATTCATCAACCAAAGAAAATCTTAAGTTCAACAAATCCCTAACACAAAATATCCAGGAAGTAGGGAACACCGTGAAAAGACCAAATCTAAGAATAACAGGTATAGAAGAAGGTGAAGAAACCCAACTCAAGGGACAGAAAACATATTCAACAAAATCATAGAAGAAAATTTCCCAACCTAAAGAAAGACATGCCAGTGTAGGTACAAGAAGCTTACAGAACACCAAACAGAGTGGACACAAAATGTCCCCTCACCACATAATAATCAAGAACCCAAGCATACAGAATAAAAAAACAATACTTAAAGCAGCTAAGGAAAAAGGTCAAGTAACATATAAAGGCAAACCTATAAGAATACACCCGACTTCTCCATGGAAACTCTGAAAGCCAGAAGGTCCTGGATAGATATTCTATCAACATTAAGAGACCACGGAGTATGGAGAGTCCTCAGGAAAATGGGAATCAGTCTACCAGAAAACCCAGAAATTCCACTCTTAGTCATATACCCAAAAGAGGCACATTCATACAACAAGAATGTCTGTTCCACTATGTTCATAGTATCATTATTTTTAAAGCTAGATCCTGGAAGCAACCTTGATGCCCCACAACTGAATAGTGGATAGAGAAAATATGATACATTTACACAATGGAGTACTACTCAGCAGAAAAAAAAAACAATGAAATCTTGAAATTTGTACGCAAATAGACGGCACTAGAAGAAACCATCCTGAGTGAGGTAACCCAGTCACAAAAAGACATGGCATATACTGACTCATATATGGATTTTAAACGTGGATCAGGGGAGTGTCAGCCTACAGTTCCAGGGCCAGTGAGTCTGGGAAACAGGGAGGTTCCCAAGAGATATGCATTGAACCCCAGAGAAGTGGAATGAGGCAAGATCTCCTGAGCAGATTGGTAATATGGGGGGAGTGGAGAGGGAGCCAGGAAAAAGAGAGGGGGAAAAGAGAAGGGGAGAAGAAGACATGGGGGAGCAGGAAGGTTGAGTAGGGGTAAGAATAGAGGAGAGCAGGATGAGAGATACCATAATAGATGGAGTCATTATAGCTTTAAGGAGAGAGCTAACACAAGTGAGATTTACAGAGATCTACAAGGATAACACCAACTGGAAAACTAAGCAATAGCGGAGAGACTTCATTAATAGCCCCTACCTGATGATAAGGTTGATGACTACCTTATGTGCCATTCTAGAACCTTCATCCAGTGACTAATGGAAACAGAGACAGATACTCATAGCTAAACACAGAACTAATCCTCTGGAACCCAGTAACAGAGATGGAGGAGTGATGAGCAAAGGGGTCAAGACTGTGCTGGTGAAACCCACAAAGACAGCTGACTGGACAAGGGGGAGCTCTTGAACCCCAGACTGATGGCTGAGAGGCCAATAGGGGACTGATCCAGACTCCATGAATTTAGTGTCAGTGAGGAGACCTCAGAAATCTCTGGGGCCTTGGGCAGTAGATTAGTGTTCACCATGACATACAAATGAACTTTGGTAGCCCATTCCACATGGAGGGGGGATGCTCTCTCAGTCTGGACACATGGGGAAGGGCCTAGGTCCTGTCCTGGTTGAAATGGCAGACTCTGGAACCCCCCCCCCAAGGAGGGCCTTACCCTCCCTGGGGAATGATGTGGGGATTGGGCTGGGGGCAGGGTGGGGAGTGGGGGGGAGGGACAAGGGAGGAGGGGTGGGAGAGGGAGCTGGGATTGACAGCTGAAGCATGCATGTTTCTAATTTAAATGAAAACATATTTTTAAAAAAAGCTTCACCCACTTCAAGCATCTATACATAAATGAGGTAAACTTTGGAAATCAAAAGGAAATGGAAGTAAATGGATTATGGCAGCAACTTTCAATAGCAATGGTTGTTAAAAAAAGAAGGACACACTGGACAACAGAAAGGCCAATATTACACCAGCAGAATCTAGGGACTCCACACCAGCAATACCTGAAAAGACCAACTCAGATGAAGCAGAAGAGAAGGACCTTAAAAACTATTTTATGAAGATGATAGAGACCCTTAAAGAGGAAACAATAAAATCCCTTAAAGAAATAGAAGCCAAAATAAGCAAAAATACATGAAATGGAGGAAAATACAAACCAAAAATTTCAAGAAATAAACAAATTTCTTAAAGAATCTAAAGAAAGCCAAACAAAAACAACCAAAAAAGTGAAGGAAACAATTCAAACAGTTCAAGGATTGAAAGCTGAAATAGAAATAATAAAGAAAACACGGAATGAGGGGATGCTGGAAATAGAAAATCTGTGTAAACAATCATGAATTACAGATGTAAGTACAATCAATAGAATAGAAGAGATTGAAGAGAGAATCTCAGGTGTTGAAGACTCACTAGATGAAATACAGTCATCGACCAAAGGAAGTCCAACAAATCCCAATGCAGAATATCCAGGAAACATGGGACACCATGAAAAGTCCAAACCTAAGAATGATAGGTATAGTAGAAGGTGAAGAAAAACAGCTCAAAGGTACAGAAAACATATTCAACAAAATCATAGAAGACAACTTCCCCAACCTAAAGGAGGATATGCTTATGAAAGTACAAGAAGCTTGCAGAACACCAAGTAGACTGGACCACAAAAAGAAGTACCCTCACCACATAATAATCAAAACACCAAACTTACAGAATAAAGAAAAAATATTAAGAGTAACAAAAGAAAAAGGCCAAGTAACATACAAAGGCAGACATATCCGAATTACACCCAACTGCTCAAAGAAAACTTTGAAAGCCAGAAAGGAACATGGATACCAGCCCAGACTACTATACCCAGCAAAGCTTTCAATCACTATAGATGGAGAAAACAGAATATTCCATGACAAAACCAGATTTAAACAATATATATCCACAAACCCAACCCCACAGAAAGTACTGGAAGGAAAACTCCAACCCAACGAAAATAACTAACACTCAAAAAAAAAAAAGGCACGAGATAATCCAACTTTACCAAACACCAAAAGAAAAGAAGAGGCAGAAGGAAATTCACACACAATAACACCATCACCAACAAATCCCAAACAAACAAAAATCAACAATCAATGGTCGTTAATATCACTCAAGGTCAATGGTCTTAACTTTCCTATAAAAAAAGACATAGGCTAACAGAATGGAAAAGAAGACAGAAACCATCCTTCTGCTACATGCATCTCAACATCAAAGACAGACATTACCCTCAGAGTAAAGGGTTGGGAAAAGATTTTCAATCGAAGGAACCCAAGAAACAAGCTGTTGTAGCAATCCCAATATCTAACATATTAAACTTCAAACTAAAATAAAGCAAAAGAAATGAAGAAGGTCATTTCATATTCATCAAGATGAAGTCTCAATTCTGAACATCTATGCCCCAAATATGAAGGCACCCATATTTGTTTTAAAAATTATTAAAGGTCAAATCACACATATAACCTCACATACTTATAGTGGAGGACTTCAACAACCCACTATCACCACTAGACAGGACAACCAGACAGAAACTTAACAAACAAACAAAGGAACTAACAGAAGTTATGACACAATTGGGATTAACAGACATCTATAGAACATTCCATCCAAACACAAAAGAATATACCTTCTCAGTGCCACAACCTTCTCTAAAATTGACCACATACTTGGCAATATAGCAAACCTCAACAGATAAAAAATATTGGAATAACCCCCTGTATCCTATTGGATCACCATAATTTAAAGTTAGAATTCAATAACATCAACAATTGCAAAAACCCTACAAATTCATGGAAAGTGAACAATGCTCAATTGCACCATTCCTCAGTCAAGGAAGAAATAAAAAAATTAGAGACTTCCTAGAATTTGATGAGAATGTAGACACAACATACCCAAACTTATGGGACATGTTGCAAGCAGTGCTAAGAGGAAAGTTCATAACAACAAGTGCTCACATAAAGAAACTGGAGAATAGTCACACTAGAGATTTAACAGCATAACTGAAAGCTCTGTAACAAAAAGAAGCAAACATCCTAAAGGAGTAAACGCCAGGAAATAATAAAAATTGAGGGCTGAAATCAATAAAGTATAATCTAGGAAAACAATACAAACAATCATTGAAACAAAGAGTTGGTTCTTTGAAATAATCAACACAATAGACAAACCTTTATCCAAAGTAACCAAAAGGCAGAGAGAGAGTTGCTAATTAACAAAATCAGAAATGAAAAAGGGAACATAACAATAGACACTAAGGAAATCCAGAGAATCATCAGGTCATACTTTGAAAACCTGTACTCCACAAAATTCGAAAACCTAAAGGAAATTAGTAATTGTCTGGATAGATACCATTTACCAAAATTAAATCAAGAACAGATAAGCAATTTAAATAAACCTATAACCCCTAATGAAATAGAAGCAGTCATCAAATGTCTCTCTATCAAAAAAAAGACCAGGGCCAGATTGTTTCAGTGCAGAATCTCATCAGAAATTCAAAGAAAAGTTAATTCCAATACTCCTCAAAGTGTTCCATGCAATAGAAACAGAAAGGTATTTGCCAGACTCTTTTTATGAGGCTACAATTAACTCGGTACCCGAGCCATACAAAGACACAAATAAGATAGAGTACTACAGACCAATATTCCTCATGAACACTGATGCAAAAATACTCAATAAATACTGGCAAATAGAATCTAAGAACATATCAGAAAAATCATCCACCAGAATCATGCAGGCTTCCTCCAAGGGATGAAGGATTTCAACATACAAAAATTCATCAATATAATCCACCATATAAACAAACTGAAAAGAAAAACCACATGATCATCTCACCAGGTGCTGAAAAAGCCTTTGACAAAATCTAACATACCTTCATGATAAAGGTCTTGGAGAGACCAGGAATAACAGGAACATACCTAAACATAATAAAGGCAATATACAGTAAACCAACAGCCAACATCAAAGTAAATGGAGAGAAACTCAATGCAATTCCTCTAAAATCAGGAACAAGCCATGGCTGTCCA
Source organism: Mesocricetus auratus (assembly GCF_017639785.1). NCBI lineage: Eukaryota > Metazoa > Chordata > Mammalia > Rodentia > Cricetidae > Mesocricetus > Mesocricetus auratus. The sequence continues at coordinate 92,825,200 of NW_024429189.1, read as the reverse complement.
CTTTCTCCACAGTTCTTCAATATTGTACTTGAAGTTCCTGCTAGAGCCATAAGACAACAAAAGGAGAAAAAGGGAATACAAATTGGAAAGGAAGAAGTCAAACTTTCACTATTTGCAGATGATATGATAGTTTACTTAAGTGACCCGAAAAACTCTACTAGGAAAATCCTATAGTTGATAAACACCTTCAGCAAAGTGGCAAGATACAAAATTAACTAAAAAATCAGTAGCTGTAGAAAGAAATTAAGGAAGACACCAGAAAATGGAAAAAAAATCTCCCATGATCTTTGATAGGTAGGATCAACATAGTAAAAATGGAAATCTTGCCAAAAGCAATCTATAGATTCAATGCAATTCCCATCAAAATCCCAACACAATTCTCCACAGACCTTGAAAGAATATTTCTCAACTTTATATGGAAAAACAAAAAACCCAGGATAGCCAAAACAACCTTGTACAATAAAGCAACTTCTGGAGGCATCACCATCCCTGACTTCAAGCTCTATTATAGAGCTATAGTCCTGAAAACAGCTTGGTATTGGCACATAAGTAGACAGGTGGACCAATGGAATCGAATTGAAAACCCTGATATTAGCCCACACACCTACAAACTCCTGACAAAGAAGCTAAAGTTGTGCAATGGACAAAAGAAAGCATCTTCAACAAATGGGACTGGTACAATTGGATGTAGATATGTAGAAGACTGCAGATAGATCTGTATCTATCACCATGCACAAAACTTAAGTCAAAGACCTCAACATAAATCTAGCCACACTGAACCTCTTAGGATAGAAAGTGAGAGGTACTCTTGAACGAATTGGTACAGGAGACTGCTTCCTGAGCATAGCACCAGTAGCACAGACATTGAGATCAACAATTAATAAATGGGACCTCCTGAAACTGAGAAGCTACTGTAAGTCAAAGGACACAGCAAGACAAAATGGCAGCCCACAGAACGGGAAAAGATCTTCACCAACCCCACATCTGACAGAGAGCTGATTTCCAAAACATACAAAGAACTCAAGAATCTAGCCACCAAAACACCAAACAATCCAATTATCCAATTAAAAAGTGGTGTGCAGAACTAAATAGCGAATTCTCAATAGAGGAATCTAAAAATGGTTGAGAGACACATAAGAAAGTGCTCAGCATCCTTATCTATCAGGGAAATGCAAATCAAAACAACTCTGAGATACCATCTTATACCAGCCAGAATGGCTAAAATAAAAAACCCCAATGACAGTCTATGGTGAAGAGGATGTGGAAAAAGAGCTGGTGGGAGTGCAAATTTGTATGACTACTTTGGAAATCAGTATTGTGGCTTCTCAGGAAAATGGGAATCAGTCTACCACAAGATCCAGCAATTCCACTCTTAGGCGTATACCCAAAGAATGCACAATCATACAATTTGACATATGTTCAACTATGTTCGTAGCAGCATTGTTTGTAATAGGCAGAACCTGGAAGCAACCTAGATGTCCCTCAACCTAAGAATGGATGGAGAAAATGTGGTACATTTCCACAATGGAGTATTACTCCATGAGAAAAAACAATGAAATCTTGAAATTCTCAGGCAAATTGATGGAACTGGAAGAAAAATTCCTTAGTGAGGTAACCCAATCATAGAAAGACAAGCAGGGTATGTACTCACTCATATATACATATTAGACATAGAGCAAAGGACTACCAACCTACAATCCACACCACTAGAGAAACTAGGAAACAAGGAGGACCCCAAGATTCGAACGCATGGTCCCCTGAAGAAGGGGAGGGGGACAAGAATCCCTGAGTAAATTGGGAGCACAGGGCAGGGGGCAGAGAAGGGAGGTGGAAAGGTAAGAGAGGGAGCAGAGCATGTGGGAGGAGAACGGGAGGTCTGAGACAGGGGAGGAACAGAGAAAGGCAAGAAAGGAGATGTCTTGATAGACGGAGCCAGTATATGTTTGGAGACAGGTCTGGCACAGGGGAAATGTAAGGGGATCCACAGGGATGACCCCCAACTTAGAATAAAGTCAGTGATGGAGAGGCAACTAAGAATCTAGGCAGTGATGGAGAGGCTGCCTTTGATGCCCTTCCCCTATAATGAGATTGATGACTACCTTAGCTGCCATTCCTAGAGCCTTCATCCAGTAGCTGATGGAAGCAGAAACAGCCACCTACAACTAGACACTGAGCCATACTCCTGGAATTCAGTTGTGGAGAGGAAGGAGGGATGAACAAAGAGCCAAGACTGTGCTGGGGAACCCAGCAGAAACAGTTAACATGACCTAGTGAGAGCACGGAGAACCTTGTCGTAAAGCTGGGGAACCAGCATTGGACTGAACCAAGCTCTCTGAGTGTGGGTTCCAGCTAGGAGGCCAGGGCAGTCTATGGGACCTCTAACAGTGAAGCCAGTGTTTATCCCTAGAGCACAAATGGACTTTGGGAGCCCATTCCCTATGGAGGGATACTATTGCAGTCCAGAAGCAAGAAAGAGGGTCTAGTCCCTCCCCCACATGGTGTGAAGAACTTTGATGGTCCTCTGTGAAGGGCCTCACTATCCTTGGGGAGTGAGTGGGGGGTGGCTTGGGGGGTTGGGGGAGCATGGGAGGATGGGAGCGTGAGGGAATTGGGGGGATGATATGCAAATAAGAGTGCTTCTAAAATAAAAAAGAAACCAGAAAAAAAGAAAATTTATATTACTTTCTTTTTAGTTAAATAAGGTCAAGTGATGTTGTTTCCATTAAAATCCATCAGATTTCTTTTACTTTGAATGGAATTTTACTAGCATATTATTTTGTAGAAGCTAAGGTTTGTTTCTTGGAAATTATCGATTTTCAATATTGTTGTTTAAATGAAATAATCATTTAGTATTTACTTAGTTTAATCTCAAAGTCAGTGATTATAGGTATAAATCATATAGTAAATATACCTCAGTGATCTTTGACAATTTTCAAGAGGATAAAGAAATTCTTGGAACAGTAATGTTGAAGATTTCTGTGTTAGATATACAATATATTAAGGCAGTAGGTTACAGGGGATTAACAGACATTGAGGGTGAAGTTGACTTTGGTCCAGAGTTGGGTGGGGGACAGACAAGTTGCTCTGGAGGGTGGGTCTGTGAGAATGCTCCAAATCTCTCCCTTTAGCCTAGCCTTGATTCTGTCAATCACGATCTCATTTTCTGCTCACCCCATTTCTCCTGCGCACCCCTTCCCTGGGAAAAGTTTCTCTGCTTTTAGTAATTCACGTGATTCTATTAGGACCACCTAGACCAGTGGTTCTCAACCTGTGGGCCGAGACCCCTCTGAGGTTGAGTGACCCTTTCACAGGGCTTGCTTTAGACCATTCTGCATAATGGATATTTCTATTAAGATTCCACAATGAAAAAATTTTATGGTTGGGGGTCACCAAGAAATGAGTAACTACATTAACGGGTCACGGAATTAGGAAGGTTGAGCACCACTGATCTAGATAATCCATAATAACTTCCCAATCTCACAGTCCTGTGTCTTAATCACACTCGAAAAAGGCCTTTTTTGTAGGTGTGTGCTGGCTATTTTTATGTCAACTTGACACAGGCTAGACTCTAGCTGCTGGAGTCACGTGAGAGGAGGGAACCCCAACTGAGAAGATGCCCCCATGAGATTGGGCTGTAGGCAAGCCTGTAGGGCATTTTATTAATTAATTAATTAAATTAATTAATTTAATGAATTAATTTTACATCTCAACCACAGCCTCCAACTCCTTCCCTACCCCTTAACCCACCCCTTCTCTGTAATTCCTCAGAACGGGGAGGACCTCCCACGAACTTCAGCAAAGTGTGGCTTATCAAGCTGCCGTAAGACCAAGCGCCTCCTTCTGTATTCAGGCTGGACAAGGCATTTTCTTAGTTTGTGATCAATGGGGAGGTCCCAGACCATTGTGGATAAGGCCATCTCTGGATTGATGGTCCTGAGTTCTATAGAAAGCAGGCTGAACAAGTCATGGAACCAAGCCGGTAGTTAGTACCCTCTATGGCCTCTGCGTCAGCTCCTTCCTCCAGGTTCCTGTCCTGTTTGAGTTCCTGTCCTGACTTTCTTTGATGATGAACAGTTGCTTTGGTCATGTTGTTTCATCACAGCAATAGTAATGCTAACCAGGACAGTAAGGTAGCCTAACATAGATCCTGGGCACACATTAATATATTTCCTTCCATATGTTTTGAGTGCAGTGTAGCTGGTACCCACAGGAGGGACATCTGCTGGTAGCCCTAATGGGCATTGCCTTCCCATGAGAATCCTGTCCACAACTGTTATTCAGGAAACTAGGGAGATAAACATCCATGACTTCGGGAAATAACTTCTTTTTATTTTGTACCTCTCAAAAAAATTCCAATAGGATTGTCCTGGCTAATCACAGAAACCAGTATTTCATCGGTGTGGAATTTCACCCTCTCAGTCACTCAGATCTCAGCCATGAGCTTCCACATGACATGTATCCTGAGTGCAGCTGGGTTCACAAACCTTGAAGTGAAAGGCAACCATTAGGTGAATGCTGGTTAGATTGCCTACAGTACCATCAAAAAAGCACAATAAACTCCAAGCTTTTGAGTAATAATTTATAGAGATGGCCAAACTATGAAAGAATGCTTAGCTTAGATAAAAGGAACTTACAAGATGCATGCAGCTGAAATATTTTCCAGCATATGCTCCCTTCTGAAAGTAATTTATAAGTTTGTCTAGCTTACGCTAGCATTTGTGTGTGATATGGTAAGTAATTATGTAAGGACAGAAAGGGAATCCCTGGGGTATAAATTACAGGAACAACTGGAGATTCAGCCAAAGGTCATTCATAAATCAGAACAAGCCAAGATTCAGAAATTAGTCTCACAGAATCAAATGTCTTATTTAAAAAAAACTCAGGCAAAATGACAAAAGCCATTATTTTCACCCTTATAAGTGTGTGTATATACACCGGGATGTTGTTTCTTCAGATAGCCAAACAACTTACCAGGGTGTCTTTTATTGATATTTAATATCATCCTGTAAGAGTGGTCTTTGGCATCTGGCACCCTCACTGTGCAAAGCACACCATTTGTTGTTGACCTCTCTGGTATGTGTACGGCCGAGTCACTTTGTATGTGTTTCTTCCTAGAAAAGTATCCCAAACCACAGCAATACATGTTTCTCTTCTAATTTTCTTTTCTTAAACATCTTACTTGAGAAATATTTAATTTTATGTGTGTGCCTGTGTATATCTGTGCATGGTGTATGTGTCAGAGCCTGAAGAAGGTATCAGATCCCCTGTAACTGAACCTATAGACAGTTGTGGTGGTGGAAGTCAAGTGGGTGCTGGGACCAGAATCCAGGTCCTGTAGAAGAGTAACCAGTACTCTTAACCACAGAGCCATCTCTCCAGATCCAATTTGTTCTTTTCTTATGGAGGTCATTGTTCCACTTACTCTAACCTTCCCCAGAGCATGGCAGTGGATGCTGTCACACTAAGTTCACTGCTCTCCTATTCCTGTCCATCATTATCTCTGTAGGCTATATTTTGTCCTTTTTTATCCAATGTGCTGTTTCTATAATTACAGACATATATAGCTTACTGGATTACTGCAAGAAGGCTGTGTTCTCTTTCAGGTAGCATAACAATCACAGATCACAGTAACCCACTATAGTATATTAGCTAATAATATGAACAGGTTTGAGAATGAGGGGTGAGGTTGAAGGTGGTGCCCCAGGTAGAAAAAGTCCTGAGCATGGAAGCCATGGTATCATGGTATCTAGCTTGGAGAACACATTCAATGAGGTTCCAGAAGGTATGTGAATGTGATGGGTGAGTCTCTACAAGGGACATATAAGAAAATTAAAGGAAAATTGCATTTACTTCAGAAGTTTGCCTTTGCTTCTGGCCATTTGTATGAGCCTTCTTGGCATCTGTTCTGCTTCTTGCTGAAGCTGAAACATGGCCCCCTCATTCAGTTACATCTTCACCAGCTTTATGTTTTCAGTGGTTTCCTTCACTGCCTAAGCTTGGCTGTCCTGGAAATTGCTCTGTAGGTGAGGCTGGGCTCAAACTCAGTGATCCACCTGGCTTTGCTTCCAGAATGCTGGGATTAAAGGCACATACCACCACACCTGGCTGCAAACTTTTCTTTAATTCTTTTTCACAAGTTAGAAGGTTAGCTGGGTGGGACCTTGCTCTGAGGTCACCACTCCCTTTAGTCCATTTAACACCAGGCTTTTCTTTAATCTGTTTATCTCCTTGATAAGACTTAGCTCAGTTCCATTCCTGGTGTCCCCTTTTCTGTTCAAATTGTACGTTTTGTAACTTTTCTTGTTCAGCCTGCTCCTTTTCATTATAGATCTTCATGAGAGTGAACACTAATAACCATACAACAGAGTCAACACTAGGCTGTTTTGAGATTTCGTCTGCCAGTGCCATTAATCCAAAATTCTACAATTTAACCTCAGACAGACTTTTCAGATAAAGGAAAAAAAGGCAGCCACATTCTTAGCCAAAATATCACAAGAACAGTCACGAGGCCACATACAAATATTCTCCTCTGAAACCTCTTCAACTGGGCCCCCACAATTCAAATCACCCTCACCACTGCTGTCTTCCATGCTTCTACTAGTATGGCCCATTAAGACCCAATTAACACATCCAACTGCTTATCTAATCCAAACTCACAAAGTCCACATTCCTCCAAAGAAAAGCATGGTCAGGCCCATCACAGTAGTACTCCAGTCCCTGGTATCAACTTCTTAGTTAAGGTTTTATTGCTTTGAAGAGACACCATGACCATGGCAACTCTTCTAAAGGAAAACATTTAGTTAAGGCTGGCTCACATGGATCCACAGGCAGCAAGAAGAGCAAGTGCCAGGCTACTCCAGCAAGACCATACCTCCTCATAGCACCACTCTCTATGAGCCTATTTTTATTCAAACCACTATGCTGTGGAAAGACTTAAAGTCTAAATAGTTTGTTCCCTACTGTGAGAATTGTAAGTAGATGGGAAATTTTCTTTAAACTTCCAATTTTGTTTAAGAATTGAAAAGGGAGAAACAGTGAACTTTAGGATAACAGTACAGAATATCTCCAGAAAACCAAGGGAAGCCTTTTCTAGAACCCTTACAGTTCTTAGCCTAATCTTGAAAATCCAGAAATCCCAATCTCCCTGACACTAAAGGTCCTAATGAACCCTAGAACTAGTCAGTTCCTGGAGATAGCAAACACTTTGCCCAGGACTCACTGGCAACAGAACTAATGAATCAAATGTGAACCAGAGTCATGGCCCAACCAATCAGAGCTCTCAACAAACACCAAGGGCCAGACTTCAAACAATTACAATCTACACCCAAGATATTAAACCTGCCTACCCTGCCTTGCATGCTTCTTCCTACAGAATACCCCTTTGGAACTTCTCTTAGCTTTTCTGTGTCCTTCAGCTCTTCATTCTTCTCTGCCTTTTGGTACAAGATAGTCGAAAGGACACTCCTGGTGATATGAATATAGAAGTTCGAGAGTAGTATTGGGAAGAATCAGATAGATAATGAGATGAAAACTGCTCCTTTGAAAGGCACACAGGAGATCAGGCAAAGCACAAGAAATATACTTTAATGTATGGAAATTTAAATCAATATGAAAATATTACTAAAGGCTTGCTTCTGTATCATCTCAGTCCTTCAGCACATTTGCTTCTTTTTTTGTTCGAAAACTGGTTATTCCAACCTCTGTCCGAGCATACTTCTAGTACTGTCATGAGGAGTCATTTGACTTTCAAAATAAATCTGGAAACTGCTTTTAGATACTACAAAGTTACAGGGATGGACTACATGCAAGGCAAAATTATGCAAGGGACTGTATGTGAGAGGGAACCAGGAAGTGCATTTCGATTAAGGAGGCAGCCAGCACTTTGAGTCAAGTTGAGATAAGGTACTACCAAGGTTATTTGAAATCAACAAGACTTTGTTTTCTGGAAAGATTCATATGAACTTTTTTCATTTGATTCTGAAAATGCATCCATTCACAAACTCTCTGGAAAACAGAACAAAGATGCGCAACCTTACAGAAGACAGTTCACTGGTAGGACATGTGCATGCTGAAGAAAATGCTTACCTTTCTACTTCACCTGAAGCAACTGAGTGAACCATCTCAATATTTCAGAGAAACAGGCTGCCCCTGGATCACATCTTGTTTGCCTTTGAGCTTGGCTCAAAATACTTTGCTCAAATGAAAAAAAGGGTAAGAATGTAGGAAAACCACCAAAAGTCAAGGAACTAATTTTATACAGAAGGCAAATGAAGCTGTGGACACTCTGGCTTGCCACCGCATAATAAAGAAATATTTTTTTAGATATCAAATATTTGTCTTAGTCAGTGTTCTATTGTTGTGAAGAGATACCATGACCAAGGCAATTTACAAAAAAAACCAAACAAACAAAAACAAAAATTTAATTGGGGGGTCTGTTCACAGTTTTAGAGGGATAGCCCATGATCATCACGGTAAGAAGTAGATAGGCATGACGCTGAAGTAGTAGCTGAGAGATTTACATTCTGTTCCACAGGCAGCAGGCAGAAAGAGACACTGAGATTTTGAGATCTCAAAACACACCCCCAGTGCCACACCTCCTCACATAAGGCTGCAACTCCTAATCCTTCTCAAGGGGTTCCATTCCTCATGACGAAGTATTGAAATATATGAGCCTATGGGGGCCATTCTTACCCAAACTACTACCCTATGTAGTACTATTATTTGCATTGAAAAGTGTGAAGGCTTCCAGAATTTAAGAGGTTTTATAATTTTCCTTCAGAAGTAATTCTAAGATTGGAGAAACCACTTTCATCTGCTTACCTCAAATATTTTTATCAATGGATATATGTCCTCAAAAATGGCACTTTCTGATAAACAACAAAAATATTTACAGAATCCTGTGAGAAAATATGTGTTGGTCTGATTTTGCATTATTAAAATCAAAACAGTTCTGAAATTCCCAAGGATTTTCCTCAAACAGTATACTCAGGTGAGTGGTACTCAATGTCACCAGGAAAACTCCATCAATAAAATCTGTAGTCAGGGGTTCCTGGCAATAAAACAACAAGTAAATTAAACTGTGGGATAGACTATTAAGATAACTTGTTCACCTTGAAGATGAAGTAGCTGGGCTACATGCTAGAACTCATCCCGAAGCTTCCTCTATGTACAAAGTACACCAGCCCTCTTTTGGGTCTAGTTCCTTTCCTTGCTACAGTAATCAGGGAGCCATGACTGCCTTTGTTAGTCTTCTTGGCATGATCACCTGGCTTATAAAATTCGAGGGGCAGAGTTTGGGGTTCTTATGGATAGCTTACTCTATTTGCAATCCTTCCCTGTAGATTCTAAAATACAAAAGGACTTCTGGTTATAAGAACTTCAAGCAAGCTGTGGAGCAGTAACTGTAAAGTAGGCTTGAGTCAGGGCCTGGATTCGGAAGGGAGATGCAAATGGCATGACCCTGCCTTCTCCAACTTTATCCTGTTTAAAGAAAACAAGGATTTCTTTAAATAATATTTTTGAGCAAGACTCAGAGACAAATAGAGCACAAGTCAGAGACTCCTTTCTTTAAGTATTTGGAAAGTTTTACTTGGCATTTTCAGGCGACGAAGAAAAGTGACCCATTTGCTTGTTGAGTTCTTACATGTCCTGCCAATTGCACGTCAGCTTTAGTGCTGGCCTTTTAGACTCCCCTTTGCCTGACTGCCCAGTTTTAGGAATAAGTTTTATGAATGAGTCTTTTAACAGAACTACAATGTTTTTGTTCAGAAAAAATTTTCAAATATTATTGTGAACATAAATCACCAGAAAAACATATTAAGATACAGATTCCTGGGCTGCACTCCCCACTTCTAAGTCAGTATATCTGGAGGGGGACAGGTTCTCAGAAGTCTAAAGTGATGTCCCTGTTGAGTCTCAGGTTCACTGCTATTGAGATCAGTGGCTGCCTAGGACCCAGCCTAAAACAGACTACTCCTCATTCTCCCTGCTACTTCTTCTTTTGCCAAACCCTCTGCTAACCTGACCCTGCAGGAGGTGAGTGAGAGATGACAAAAATGATGGATTTTTGTCATCTTCTATTTGGGAGTTTTAATCCTGCCACTTTAGTGCTGATTTCAGAATTTTCTTTAGGCTTACCAATTTTACCCTCGCACAATGACCACACAATTCTTGTTCTCATTAGCTTGAGTGATCATTACCTCTTCTCCAGAATTCTGTAGTAGCTTCAATTTAGAAATATTTTATTACCATTTTCTAATCAGTTTCAGTCCATATCAGATCAAAATTTTCTAACTCAGAAATCTTAACCTAAAACTGTGCTCCCTGGGCCTTCAACAAGTAAGAAAAAAGAAGGCATTGTCTCCAAGACCCTCATTGGTCCTTTCAGCCATTTCCTTCCTTCCCTGAATCTCACCAATGCCCCCAGCACTCTAGGTCAAACTTGGCAGATGAAGGATGAAATCGAGTGGGTCCATCTCTTGTAACTACTACTTCAGTTGAGTATGTACCTATTGTTTGGAAGGTGTGCTTTTGAAAACTGATCTTCATAAAAATCAGATGTAATTACTGGGATGGAAGGAATAAGCACTATCTAAAGTTATTAGAATAAATATGTGAACAAAACCAAGTCCCTAGGTCAGTGAGATAGATTAGTGGGTAAAAGTGCTTACTGCCAAATCTGATGGCCTGAGTTTGATCTCTGATCCCAGAGATATAAACAATGAAGGAGGGATCAGACTTTCACCAGATGTCTTCTGACCTCCGCACATATGCTGTCATATCAACACACTCACACATACACACAAGTAAATGTAATTTAAAAATTAAATGTATTTTTTAGAAACTGGAATAGTTCCCCAGTTGCCTACATAGGCTACTTGACATTAATTCCATAGTAATTGCTTGATGTTCAAATAGATAAGGTAGACAGTAGAAACTAAGGGGTAAGCCTCAAGATAAACCATTCCTGATAAGACAGGTTCTACAATGCAGGAGTCCCGTGAAAATTATTCCCTGAGTATCAATTGCTTATGGCCGAATTAACATGTCCATTTTGTAATGATCTGTGAAATTACCCCTGGGGCTTCTGCTTCTTGGTATATATGCCTTTGTGAAGTTAACTTCCCTTGAGTGTAGGAAGATCTGTGATTTGCTTTAAAATGATGGGATATGGCAAGAATGTTACTATACCCTTGTGATAGGACTTTTGTTAAAACATTTGCTGTGGTTACAATGTGGTTACATTGTGGTTACAATACGGTGGATGCATTAGAAGCTTTACTCTCTACTCGTTAGACATTCAGCCTCCTGACCTGTGAAGTAAATCAATTTTTTCTCTCTTGGTAATACCTGCCTTGGGTATTCATTGTAGTGTTGAATACCAGAATAATAGAAAGTTAAAGTTTCTGATTATTTTGATTCTAAAGTTAATAAAAGAGTACTATCCTAGATAGCCCTGTGTAAAGGAGTTCTTAATTGTCTAAATAATAAAAAACTGGAGTCAAATATACAGGAAAATTCTGAGGGATCAGAGAGAAGAAGGAACAAGCCAAAGCTTCTGTTACCTCCTTTGCATCTCAGTGGACAAGAGAGCAAATTCCTGCTTCTTCTTGCTTTTATCCTCTCTCTGCCTAGCCATCTCACTTCCTATCTATCTGTACAGAGTTCAAAGCCTCTATTGTAAGCCTGGTGTTGGTGGCGCATGCCTATAATCCCAGCACTTGTGAGGCAGAGGCAGGCGGATCTCTGTGGGTTCGAGGCCAGCCTGATCTACAGAGCGAGTTCCAGGACAGCCTCTAAAACAATACAGAGAAACCCAGTCTCAAAAAAGCAACAATAACAAACAAACAAACAAACAAACACCAACAAAAAGACACCTCTATTGTTAGCTAGTAGTAAGCTCCATTCTCTCATCTTCAGATAGGCTTTATTTGTACAAGCAAGATATCACATTTTTGTCTAAAACTTTAAAAAGGTTATAACCAATATAAGAAAAACTATATACAGTAAGTAAAATAAGTATGCACAATTTATATAGGCAGTAAGTACATTAACAATGTCTAGTTCATTAACATTTGACAAATTCAGAGAAAATACTCCATTATCTATTCTTTCTTGATGAGTCCAAAGTCTTTTACCTAATTTACTTTCTAATTTGCATTATCAAATTATCCTTTAATGTCTTACAAACCTATTACACTTAATACACCTTTAGCAAGTTTCTTTACTGAGTCTAATAAACAAACAAACAAAAAACTACAACTATATCATCTAGTCTGCAACTCCCTCAGAGACCTGAGAAGGAAATAATATTAAGTTGGTAAGTAGGAAGTGTAAGCAAATGACTTCCAAAAAAATGAGAGAAAGGACAGATGGCTGCTCTGCAACATTGGGGCATCCATCTTCTGTCTATAGGCCTAGGATATCTAACAGAGATTTCTGTGAAGCAGGATATTCTGAAGGACTGGACCACCTTGTCTTGGCAAGGTTTGCAGTCACTCTTTTTTGGTGTCCTATTTGTCCAATTTGGACAGCATACTGTCAGCAGTTGAGGCAAGGGCACTTTCTTGCCCTGTGGCTTACCTTTGCCACAGAGAAAGTAAACATTGTGGAATTTCTTTGATGCCCATCATCTATCATCTTCTCCAACATAGATTGGTGATGCCAGGAGAAGACATGTTATCTTATCATAACTTCATCCTTCCTTTTTTCTTTTCAGGGTAGATTCAATAAACTACCCTTTTACTATCCTATAATATCTGTATTCACCTCCCCATTTTTTCCAAAACAATGTAGTTCCCAACATGGAGCAAGAATTTCCACATACAACCTGACAAAAGCTTAGAAAGGCATTCTAAACACAAAAGAACAAAATAAAGCATGGACTTCTTGGTAGCAGGATTTTCTCAGGTGGGTTCTGTTTGCTAGAGGCAAGCTGAGGCTGGACTCCTTTAAGAGAGGCTTCTTAGCATTAGCAACAGAAACTGCAAGACTCTTTTAAAAGGCCCTGCTACTAAACACTTAAGTGGTGTTTATGAGCAGTCAGCAACGTGCTTCTTGGTGGTGACATGGACCTAGAAACTCTGCAGAGTTGTGGCAATAGCCATGGCTCCCATCAGTACCTCTGCTATGAAGCTAGATTCTCAGGAAGCCAAGGAATGGAGTGAAGCTAGCCTCTGCTTTAATCCTAGCCATGCTGCTTAGCAGATCAAAGACTCTTGCGATCAGAGAAAGATGGAGAAATACAGTAAAGACAGAGTCAGATGGGGAATAAAACCTCTAAATAGTTTACAGTGTGTTTAAAAATGTACATAGACTTGGGAGAGAAAAGAAATGGGATAGAGAAAGTCCTTAAAAGCAGCATTATTTGTAATAGCCAGAACTTGGAAGCAACCTAGATGTCCCTCAATCGAAGAGTGGATAGAGAAAATGTGGTACATTTACACATTGGAGTACTATTCAGCAGAAAAAAACAATGGAACCCTGAAGTTTGCAGGCAAATGGATAGGACTAGAAGAAACCATTTTGAATGAGGTAACCCAGTCACAAAAAGAGAAACATGGCATGTACTCTCTCATATATGGATTTTAGACATAGATCTGGGGAGTGCCAGTCTACAGTTCCATGACCAGAGAGTCTGGGAAACAGAATCTTCATTCAATGGCTGATGGAAGCAGAGACAGACTCCCACAGCTAAACAGAGCTGAACTCAAGGAATCCAGTGACAGAGAGTGAGGACTGGTGAGCAAAGGGGTTAAGACTGGGCTGGTTTAACCCCCAGAAACAGCTGACCTGACAAGGGTTAGCTCTTGAATCCCAGACTGATGGCTGGGATTCCAGCATGGGACTGATCAAGACCCCTGAACATGGGTGTCAGTGAGGAGGACTAGTTAATCTATTGAGCCTTGGGCAGTAGATCAGTATTTATCCAGGGTATACAAATGATCTTTGAGTGGCCATACAGCAATGAGAGATGCACTCCCACCCTGGGCTCCCAGGGGAGGGTCTAGGCCCTGCCCTGGATGAAATGACAGACTATGGATACCCCCAGGGAGGGCCTCACCCTCCCTGGGGAAATGAGGGGATATTGGAGGGGTTGGTGGGAGGGTGTGGGAGGAGGGAAGGGAAAGGGAGAGGGACCTGGAATTGATATGTGAAGAAACCTTGTTTCTAATTTAAATTTAAAAATAAAAATTAAAAAAAAAATAAATAGAGTAACCAGGCAGTGGTACACCCCTTTAATCCCAGTTCTTGGGAGACAGAGGCAGGTTGATCTCAGTAGTTCAAGGCCAGCCTGGTCTAAAAAGTGAGTTCCAGGACAGCCAGAACTGTTACACAGAGAAACCCTTTCTCAAAGAAAGAAAGGAAGGAAGGATGGAAGGAAGAACGAAAGAAAGGAAGGAATGAACGAACGAACGAATGAATGAACAAAGATGTGGTGAACTATTATTTATGATTTATTAAAGCTTGCCTGAGGATTCAGAAAGCAAAGTCAGCCTCAAGCTATAGAGATAAAACAGTGGTGGCATATACCTTTAATCACAGGACTCAGGAGACAAAGGCAGATGGATCTTTCTGAGTTCAAGGCCACCCCAGGCTACTGGAGAGTGAATCAGAGCACAAGTCTTTAATCCCAGCATTAGGGAAGTATTTATGATGGGAACAGGGTCTCAGAGCAAGCATTCATTCTCTAGCCACATTAAGGATAGGAAAGCTTAATCTCAGAATTCTCTCTAGCCACGCTGAGGAAAGACAGTAGTCTGAACCTTGGTGGGGAGCTCACAGATCAGCCCTTTAAGTCTGAGCTAGAGGTAAGAGCTAGTAGCTTGCTGCTTTGATTTTCTGATCTTCAGCTTGAAGTTTGAACCCCAATATCAGAAAGGAAGAAAGGAGAGAGAGAGGGGGGTCTTTGAATTGTTTCACTGCTGGGCAAAGAGTAACATCTGCTAAAAGACATTTGATTATAAATATTGCTAGATTAATCCAATATATATATTTAAAATGCCTTTACTTCAAAATTTAAGTCAAAAGATTTGTTGCTTTGGAGAAGGGCTTTTTCTTTTGTTTCCACAGGAAATCAGAGATTTTGGATTCATTCTACATTAAGAAAAATAAAGTTTGATGGAGAAAGACCCCCTGAAAAATGTCTAAATGAAATGGATGGCCCAGATGATCCAACGTTTCAGAGCACCCCTGTTACAGTTTCTGCTGAGTTCTGCATCCAGAACAGTTTCAAGGATGCTGGCTGAGATGATCCAGTCTCACAGAATACTCCATTCAGGACTTGATCATAATCCTAAATTTTCTTTTGGTCCCTATAAGATTAATAGCAACCCCAATCAGCAGGAAGTAGCCTAGAAAACGATGCTCACATTTCCCAAAGATGGATTATGGATGTTTGACTTTGTTTAGCATGTTGGTTATAAATTGTTATAGAAATTGGTCAGAAATAAAGCCAAACAAAGGAGACTAGATTCAGTGTTCTTGTTTTGAAAAGAAAAAGGTGGAAATGATGCAGAATAATGTCTTGTACACTGTAAAGATTTGTCATTCATATTAGTTTAAGCCTTACTGAGAAAAGGTACCAAGCAATGTGACTAAATATAGATAAGAATTATGGGTTAATTTAAGTTAAAAGAGTTTGTTCGTAATAAGCCTGAGAAATAGGTCAAACCATTTATAATTAATACAAGCCTCTGTGTGTTTATTTGGGACTGAATGGGTAGGACAGAAACTTCCATCTATAGGCTTGGGCTTTTAGGGCAGTCCTTTCAAAGAGTGTGTGTGCTTTCCAGAAAACTTAAACTTCAGATTAGAGACTTTCTACTGTTGGATGATTCAGCTGACCTTTGTCCAGAGTCCCGACCCATAGGAACTACCATAACAAATCTAGATTGTTTCAAGCTGCAAGCTCTTTGATGCAGCAATACACATCTTTTCTCCTAATGCATTACTGCCATCAATGTCTCCTGCAGAAAACGGGCTTAAAGTGAAGTTTAAGGATGAGCACCGAAAGGCAGACAGCAGACTGTGTGGAGCTGGTTAAAGACATCTTCGCACCACAACCCTGGAAGGGTAGACTAGCTTTCAGTAGTACTGCTATGAGAAACAAGGCAATATATCCTGGAGAGGTGCTGTCTCCCAAGAGCACACCCCTTCCCAAGGCTCATGGAACATCACTACAGAACAGGTAGAAAAAATTTAAGAGCCAGAGGTTGGAGGGGGCTGCTATGAAGCAGTGTCTTCAGGGAAAGACAGAGCATTTGTATTCATGAATCCAAGCACGGCTACAGAAGACCTATGTAAGTTCATCCCATCAACATCCCTGCATGAACTGTAGAGGGAGAGCCTGAGTTCTTCAGAGAGTGGCCCCTCCTTGGCTCCCCTATGTACTGGAGGATGACCCTATACCCATGTGCATACAGCAAGCATTAATTGTATTTAGTGAGTTATAAAATTAAAAAAAGAAGAGGACTTAAAGTTAGGAAGGGGACATGGCCAGTGTGGTCTGACAGAAGTTGTAGAGGATGGTGGAATGGATATGATCAGAATACATTGTTTGCAGTGTGAAATTCTTGATGAGTAAATAAAAACTACAATCTAAAATAAGACTGGGCACTTTTCTTGTCTTGAAGTTCTGCCTATTTATGGAACTCCAGGAGGCAAAAACCCTGGCAAGTGGGGAGAGGAGCTGGCTTTGCCTTCAGGCAGGAACAAGTACCAAGCATCTGAATACCAAGTAAGTGCAAAGCCCAATCTGGACTTGGGCTCAGGGACACACAGTGCTAGCAGGCTCAACTCTGCCCTTCAGAGTCTGTAGTCACTGGGGAAGGGCATCAGCACACTCAAAAGGTTAGGTGAGTAGATGCAGTCAGGTGTCTCGGGTGGAGAAACAGGGCTGGGTCTGAGGATGCAGTATGCCAGGCTATAATGAATTAAACAAAAACTCATAGCAATGATTCCAAGTCTCTGCCCTGGCAGAATTTAGATACTGATGCAGAGCATCTACTAATAAAACATCAGATTTCTTTTTTTTTTAAATATATCAGATTTCTAAAAATCTAATTTTCACATGAAGGGGAAATTACCACAGCAGGTGGCAAGATCAAGATTACTGCAACAAGGGCTTTGGATTGGTAGTGAGGAGAGCTGTGTCTTAGATGTTGACAGTTAAGCTAAGTCCTAAGGAAGTAGCCACCCCCTGTAAAGGGCATCCTAGGCAGAGAGAAAGACTGTGAAATTGTCATGGTGCTAAGTCACACAGCCTTCTGTACATTGCATATATTTTCATCTTGTAGAAAGATAACATTGGCTTTAATCCATATTTGACCTAGTATCAGTTGAGGAGAGTGGAATCAGTCAGTGACATGTCTATGCAGACTTAAAGACCAGATCTATTGGCAGTTCTGGCTTACTCTGTGGTCCCCAGGGTTTGAGTGCCTGCAAGGTTATAAAAAAAGAACAGAATAAAATAGAAAAACCCTGACTAGTATTCTTAAAATTAAGAGGCATGTTCTGTCTTAATAGAAGGAACAACTAGTTTTTATAGACGGAAATGTGCAATGACCACCTTCTCAGAGATATGTCTTGTAAGCCATTCTTTAGAGGTCATCTGCATTCTTGGCTTCCGTAGTTGACTTTAAAGTTCAGAATTAAGTTGGAGATACTGTCATGATTCACAAACTCACTATTCATCAGACTCTTCCAAGAGAGTTTTATTCTTATTTCTTTTTGTTTTACGTGCTAGTTGCATTTTCCCCTCTCCTCTCCTCCCAGTTCCTTCCCGAACCTACTCCCTGTGCCCCCACCCCATCCACCTGTCCTCCATTTCTGTTTAGGAAAGGATAGTCCTCCTGTGAGTATCCACAAAACATGGCACATCAAGTTGCAGTAAGACTAAGCACCTCCCCATGTATTAAGGCTGGGCAAGGTGACCCAGTATAAAGAATAGGGTCTAAAAAGCCAGTAAAAGAGTCAGAGACAGCCCCTGTTCCCACTGTTAGGAGGCCCATAAGTGGACCAAGCTACACAACTGTCACATATATGCAGAGTATCTAAAGCGCATATTTCCAACCTTTACCTAACCCAGGGGTCAAAATGCCTTAAAACATAGTCTACAATTTTAAAAATATTTTTAAAAGACACTCAGTAATTATTATGTGTCCTTCCCTGGAACTCAGTGTATTTAGTACAAAGAATATATCTATAAGAATAGTAAGATACATGTGACAATAATATACTATAATAAATCAGAGTATATACATTAAACATTCATTCTCCTGGCTTATGATAATTATTAATAAATCCACTAAGTCAGTGGAAAAAACATTGAAATAGTGGCCATTGCTTCTTGCGTGAATTTAGGGGTTCAATTCCTATTTCTCATCAAAACACATTTGTCAGACAGTTAATGTAGAGTTCTGTCTTCCATATGTTTCGTTTACAGACTCCTTATCCAAAATATATTATTAATTTATGATTGTCAAACTCAAGACCAGCAACATTCTGTGCCAGCCTGAAACTATGAGCATTTTCTCCATAAGCCAAAACAAAATCATCTTCCACTTTGTGAACATTAACCAGAAACTTAACACTGTGAGTAGGGACATTATAAAGTACAAAATCACCAGAATTGTTGGCAGCCATGCAGCTTAGTTTCAGACCAGCATATGAGTGCATGTCCAACTGTTCTCCAGATGAGGAAAAAAACCCATGGTGAAAGTCTCGCTTAACAAGGACCAGTGGACTTCTGGACATCGCAGAATACTTCTGGGACTGTGCAGCCTCTGTGTTCTCGTCTCTCTTGTAATATTGATGATTCTCTTGTTTTTAGTATTGTTTTGTCAATCATGCATTGGACAGATGTGATTATTCCTGGAAATCCCATTTTTTCCTCAAATATCTTTCCCTAAAGTTCTTTGGGAGCTAATGCTTCTCAGCTTTCTTGTCTGGGGATGCCAGCTGTCACTCCAGACCTTGGGGAGTTGTTCTGATTAGTGCTGACAGGATGGAGGCAATTCACCCTATTTGTGTAAATATGTTTTGAACATAATTGTTGTTCTTGAAAATGTGTACCTATGTCAGTCACCTTTAGTTTTGTAAAGACAAGATGTACCTGGCTTAATATTTAGCCAGGCCAGCAAAATAATGTGTTGTTTTAGTTTAAAGATGTTTTGATGTAAAAGTTGGGGAAAATATTTGACATATTTGTTTTTGCTGGAGGTTAACAAGGAGGAAGGGAAAAACTTGTGGCTAATATGGTAAAAACATGCCTGTTTTTTAATGTTTAAGGAAAGATGGCTGGAGCTATTCAAGGCCAGCCACTCGCATAAAACTCATCTGGTGGTCAGACAATTCATTTCTTCATGCTGAAGTCCCTTCCCCATCTCAGGACCCAAACCTGGGCTGCAGCTGGACTGCACAACATATTAGCATGAAAGTGTGAAAATGTGGCACTGAATACTGAGAACACTTATGTATAGTTTGAGAGCTGAAACAAGCCCTAGTGTTATTCGTGTTATACTAACTAAAATATGAGTGTTAGGGTAAGAAATTTGCCAGTTCTCCATTCCTGTTTGCAGATGACTATCAAAGGGCCCCAAGTGTGGATTTGAAGATTACAAATACATTGAATTCTGAATCTATCATGTAGGTTCCAATGTTCAGATCCATGGGTGATGGCTGATCTTGACTATCTTTGGAATGAATGTGGACTCAAGCTGCTGGACACACTAATAATAATCAGATTATTTGAAGCTGAATGGCCCTCCCTAAGTCTTCCTTCTGGTGGCAGCCCAGGTAAAAGAACATAGAAGAAGGAAACTTTGAGTTTTGTCTGCTTGCCCTCACTTTAACTGACATGTTCATCTATACTGCAGCAGCACCTGGAGTTAAGGTCAACTTCTTCAAGTTTCCAAGGTAGACTGAAAACCATCAACTCTCCAGGAATGTCTTAGGATTCCAGCACCAAGTTGGGACTTCAGGGCCATCCAGTCTCATATACTGATTTGGATCCTTTACTTTTCCGTAGCGTGGCAGCCATTTTTTGGATTACCCACATCTTATAAGCCAGTTCAACAAACTCCCAGTCAGTATATATTTTCTGTCAGTTCTGTCCGCTTAGAGAACCTTGATTAATATGCCATGCAGTACTTGGGGAAATGGATTTCCCACCTCATTGAACCACAAATACTACTTTTTAGCATTACAGGGAATATGATGTTCTATTATATAAAAGACTTTGCTTGAGGAGTCATTTAATGATAGAATAAAAACAAAACTGGGGAGGGGCTCACAACTGTGTGTGAGAGGTATTGAAAAAGTCACGAATGTTCTCAAGCTTACAAATAACTTATTGCTTTCTCTCCAAATAAATACCATATGGATCTAAAGCTCCCTCGCTGAACAGCTTCCAACTGTTTCTGTTACTGGCAAATTATTGATAAGGGCTTTTGTTTTTCAGTGCATTCTGCAGTGAGCATCAATTATGTGCACAGTACAGAGCTTATTATAGGAAGCTCTTGCAATATTTACCTCTAGCAACTTTTTAACTCCTGAGATGTGTTCACCCAATACATTACATGGCAGTTCCCACTGCGTGTAAATAGACCAGGATAACATTAGCAATATGACATGAAAACAGTAACCGTCCTTATACCTTTTCCTTTATCACAAGGGTGGTGTTCATTGTTTATTGCTTAGAGGGCTCTGCCAAGGACAATGGTTGCTCAGGCCAGTAGTGTTCATTCTAGATGCATCTTGAACTGATTAAAAACCATTTCTCCTTGCCACAGTGATAGTTTTTACACTGAGCCAAGGATGAGTTTAAGGGATGTGGTCAAATTATCAGAGAAATAGTAGAATGGAAGGTGACAACGAAGTGATTGCTGTGTTTGTCGGTTACAAAAGGTATATATGCAATGATTTAGGTTTAATAGGCATATATGCAATGATTTAGGTTTAATAGGTATATATGCAATGATTTAGGTTTAATAGGCAAAAAACAATTTCTGAATAATCAAATTGATGTTAAAAATTGAAATATTTCTAAGAGATAACCACAAAACGTAACTTTTCTAATGACAGAAAGGGAGTAGATCTAGATGGGAGGGGCAGAGGGGTAGAACTGGGAGGAGTAGAGGAAGAGGAAACTGTAATTGGGATATATTGTATGGAAAAAGATTCTATTTTCAATAAAGGGGAGAAAAAAAGATAGGGAGAATGTCCTAAATGAAATAAATGCAACTGTCCCCATAAACTTATTACCAATATTCAACGAACTAATTAATGTATGGCTACATCATAGCACTTGATATATAATAATTAGAACATTAGTAATTTTTTACTATAATTAAGCATATTATCCTGGTTTATGAGTATTTGTCTTTACATAAGTATGCATTTAGATATATGTACTATTTATGTATGCATTTGTAATAGATACATGTTGTACATAAATTCTAAATATTGAGTCTTATTACAGCAATATAAAGGAATTAAAACATGAAACAATTTTAAATACTTCTTTGTTTAAGGTATATTTACTTATTTGTGATTTTCTGTGTATGTTTGATGTCCACTAACATACATGTGTGCTACAATATGTGTGTGGAGGTCAGAGGACTGCATGTGGGAGTGGTTCTCTCCTTCCACCGTGTGGGTCCTGGGGACTGAACTTAGGTTGTCAGGCTTGGCAGCAAGTGCCTTTACCCATGGAGCTGTCTCACCAGCCCTAAAGATTTCTTTTGAAGACTGGAGAGTCTACACATGATTTCCAACTCATGATAGGCACAAAAGGAAGACTTGTTCCATTTGGGAATAATTGCTTATACATCTAGATATCTTATGAAACTATCAGTGGCCATAGAATGAACCAATGTTACAAAGTGCAGATGGAAAGGCAGCATGGTGGACTGCCTGTTTAGAAACAGTTTCTTCATTGCAGAGAATGGACAAGCAGTGGAATTGAAATAAATTCCAGAGAAACAAAAACACACCAGCTGGACTGAATGACAAATGAATACACTCTACTACTATTGAGAAAAAAGGCATTTTGGTTAAATAGTTTTGTAACTCCCCAGGACAGCTGGAAACATGCAGATTCGAAGGCCAGTGGACGAGGACTCAGTGGGACTCCAAGGAAGCACAGGAAGAAAAAAATCCACCTTCCCACCTGCAAAGGAATGCCAAGGCTGGCTCAACAACTCCTTTGGAGCACCTTTCATGGAGAAAGCTAAGGAACCTCTAAATAAAGACAAGGAGAGTGCTCAATGGGAGGCAGGAAACTGCATTAGCTTCAGCTGGATACAACATTATCAGGCTGTTGGTTCAAAAGGGAAAGTGAATTTTCAATGAAACATTAAAAGTTTATCTTACAGTACATATATGTGATTTTAGAGACACAGCAACATTCAACATGCATGTGTTATGTAAACTACATAACACAATACTCAGTGTGACAGGTATATTCTTTCTCTCAGTGATGCCAGAAAAAGTCAGGTCTAATGGGTTATTTGTAAACTATTGACTCTTGATTCTCTCCATTTAAAAATTCTTCTTTAAGAATTTTATGCATGTGTACAATCAACTATAATCATATCCAACTCCATGTTCTGCCTCCTACTCCCCATTTCCCCCATCACATTCTCTCTGAACTTCATGGCTTTATTTGTGTGATGACCCAGTAAGTTCAGTTAGTAGTGGCCTTTTGTGCATAGGTGTTTGGCCATCTCCTGGAGCATGGGAAGCCCAGCAGGGGTCGCATTCTCGGTGAAGAAGGGCTCTCCCTCTCCCCAGCAATTATCTATTGCCAACACCTCCTCAATATGGGTAGAGAATCATCTCCCTCATCTGCTGTTGGCATCATGAAAGTAACCACAGCTGCTATGAGTTTATGAGTGTGTTGGTCGTGTTGTGTCTAAAAGATAGCATTTCATAGCAAGCCTCCTCCCCATCCTCTTTTGAGCTTTCTCTTACACAATGTTCCCCGAGCTGTGGTAATGACAGGGTTAATATAGATATCCCATTTAGTAATGAGCACCTAGCCTCCTGTTTTCTGCACTTTTGATCAATTATAAGTCTTTCCATTGACTGCTGTCCACAGCACAAAGATGCTCTGAACACAGTTGGGAGCAGCCCATGCAAATAGAAACTCTCTCCTCTGAGGTAAGATGCTAAGTTCTTCTGAGTCCCTGGAAAGGATGCCTTCAGCAGGAGGATGCCACTTAGTTTTAAGAAAACTCAGCACCAAATCACATACACACAAGTAACTTTAACTCACATGCATGAATGCACGCAGCTCGTGCGTGTGCGGGCACACACACACACACACACACACACACACACACGGGGACAGGGCATAAATTTGAGAGAGATCAAGGAGGTTCATTGGAGGGGTTGGAGGGAGAAAAGAGAAGAGGGGTATGGTATAATTATATTTTAATTTCAGAAAGTAAAAATTTTCAAAAAGAATACCATTCAATGTTTCTTTTTCTATTTATATTCTCATTGTTCTGTCATAGTGAGACTATTTTTAAAGTAAAACAAGTCTTGAATACATTCTTTATAACTAACACTGTTCTGATTATTACACTTTACAGGAAGATCTGCCCAAGTCTGCATGTAGAGTCATGTAAACTACTCAACTAGTGCCAGCTTCACCATAAGAATGAGTCTTAGCAAGCCACAGTTAACATATTTTATAAACCAGCTATGAAAGGCAGGGCTGTATCGATGCCAGTGCTGAACTGAAGCTTCCCGGGGACCGGGTATCTGCAGGGTATTTAGTGATGCCCTGTAGAAGCTGGTGGGATGTATGTGCTCATTGTCTTATTTCCTGCTACTCAACTCCCCCAAATAAGACTCCAACATGAGAAAAATAACTAGGAATTGAACCGTGTGTTTTGTGGGAAGTTCAAGGATACACATCTCTCCTCTTCCTTCTGATCTCACTGAAGAAATAAAAAACTGTCTTGGATGGAGGCAGGAAGATCAGGAGTTCAAAGTTGGCTTTGGCTACGCAAGAAATTTGTAGAAACCCTGGGCTATATGAGAGCACACATGTGTGCATGCACATGCTTGAGCACACACACAAACACAAACACACACACACACTCATACACATACGCATACACGAATGCAATATTTTTGCATCTGACTGACCTTGTTTGAAGCAATAGGTACAGCCCAAAGGTCATGTATTTTGAGTTATTCTGACAAAACATCAAATGGTTAAACTCTAGAAGACATTAGTTTAGTGAAGACAAGACAATGAAAATAATATCTGTTTATAAAAATTAAACTCAGCCAAAATTTGGCTCAAATTCTCACATTCCACTTCCATTGTTGTTGCTTGGAATTACCAAGACTATTTCAAAGGGGACTTGGGTCTGTGATACACCATGGTGCCAGCACCTTTTGTGTTCCGGTAGCTGTTAGTTCTTACCCTACTCGCCAAGCTTTAAAAC
Organism: Mesocricetus auratus; assembly: GCF_017639785.1. Classification (NCBI taxonomy): domain Eukaryota; kingdom Metazoa; phylum Chordata; class Mammalia; order Rodentia; family Cricetidae; genus Mesocricetus; species Mesocricetus auratus. Next base: position 92,800,736 of record NW_024429189.1, on the reverse strand, counting down.
AGAGTACAAGACAAAATTGAATTCCATTCCTTAATATTCTTGGCCCAGAAAAGGAGAGAAATTCTTCTCAATTTCAGTTGTTAACAAATAGGTAGGTTTTGCCATTTTGTACTGTCGTGCAAGTGGTGGCCTGGACAGGATATGACAAGCTGTTTTGTGTGTGAATGGTGTTGTTTTGTTCACGGCAAGTTCTCTGGAAATGTCTTTGAAATTATTATCTGACTCTTAACTCTTCAAGAAGCACAATACAGTTTTCTGTTTCTGTGATTTGCCTTTAGAGTACAGTGAATTATTTAATACATTTTAATTAAATGTAATTACATCACTCCCCCCTTTCTTTCCTCCAGCCCCTCCCAAATGCCCTCCTTCTGAGCTCTTTGATATCCATATCCCTCAAATTGATAGCCTCTTTCTTTATGCGGTGTGTGTGTGTGTGTGTGTGTGTGTGTGTGTGTGTGTGTGTGTGTGTTCAAGCGCACACAAATACAACCTGCTCAATCAATCTGTTTTCGTTGTTTATGTTCGCATGGTTTCAGGGATGACCACTTTTTATTGGGTAGCCAATTAGGAGGCTCATCCTTGGGAGAGGCTAATTCTCCCTTTCTCATTGAGCCTTAGTTGCCTCTAGTTCTTTGGGTAGGGGTGAGACCCTGGGAGATTTTTTTCTCCCCTTCACAGTTAGTATGTCTATTGCTATTCAAATCTTGCTTAGGTAGTCATTTCTAAGAGAACCTTTTCTGCAGCAGCTCTCCTGGTATTCTGGCTCTGACATTCTTTCTGCACCTTCCCCATTCCACTATGTCTCCTGAGCAATAGATGCAGAAGGTGTGGTGTAGATAGATGTATACCTAGGGCTGGGCTCCCCAGAATCCATTATCTCTGCATTGTATCCAGTTGAGGTTTTCTGGGGTAGTCTCTATTTGCTTCAAGGAAAAGTTTCTTTGATACGGGATGGTAGCTACACTTAACGGTGGGTATAAGGATAAGATTTAGAATGCAGTTAGGAATTATGCTCATCTAGCAAGGTGGAGGTAACAAATTCTTTACTAGGGTCTCACGAGCCCAGGGAAGCTGACTAGGCTTCCAGTACCAGACATTATTTCCCTTCTGTTGAGTGGTCTGACAGCTGATGGTTACCACCAATGTATGAGTGTGACTTACCGCACCATTGTGGATATCTGGTCATGATGGTCATTGTTGTGATTGATAGGTGCCACAATTGGGTAGGACTATTAATTACTTCACTCCCTTGACAACATGAATAGACTACAGAAAGGAGATTTTCCAGGTAGATGTAGATATAATAATCCAAGTTCTATTTCTTAAATGTGCAGTGTCTTCATCAATAGGGGCCTATATTCAGCCTTTGGGAGGCAACCAGAGCAACAGCAATAGTCGACATTGTTTGTGGAGTCTTTTGTACTATCCTGAATCTATGGTACTTTACCAAACCATGTTCTTGCCTTGTTTTATTTTTTCAGTTAAGTTCATTCAATGGTCACTATTTGTAAACATCCAAAAGATATTAGTAGGTTCCCTCAGTTGTAGTAAACTTTCTTGTTGGGACTTGCAGCCTTCAAATAATGACATGGAGACTTAATATTAATTATGAAAGCTTGGCCTTAGTTTAGGTTTTCCCCCAACTACCTCTTATAACTTAAGTTACACTGTTTCTATTAAGCTACATTCTGTCACATGGCTCAGTTACTTCTGCTTTGCAAATATGTCCAACCTCTTCAGAATCTCACTGGCTTCCTCATCTCTCTTCTTCCCAGAGTTCTCTCTCTGCATGGAAGTCCCACCTACACTCTCTTGCCTAGCTATTGACTATTCAGTTTTTTATTACACTAATCACAGCAACACATCTTCACTTCACACAGTGTACAAATATCCTGAAACATTCAGTAGCTACTATTGTATAGAGACATCTATAGACACATAGTCTCTTCACTTCCTTTGGATGAGTTGATGACTACCAATTAGTACTTCAAGTCCTTCATGTATCCCAAGACCCACTTAGAAATATCCTTCTGTCTGATACCTATTTCCACAAAGATATATAAATTAATTGTAACTGTAGCCAAAGTCAATAATTACATTCTTCTAAGAACAGATTCTGTCTCATTTTGCTCCATACTTGAGTTCATGCAGATTTTTATTATAGAACATACATTAAAGGACCATCTTAGTGATGTCTTGTCTCTACTCAGTCGTAACTCAGAGATGAGTTGCATTTGTAGAGAACTTCACAACTTTAAAACTTTCAGTCACCAACTGTGCCATGCTTGTCCAAAAGAACGCTCAACCTAGTAAGAAGCTATTAGAAAATAGCACTGCTTTTTCTCTTTTAATGTGAAAATAGAAAATCAAAAATCAGGAAGATTTTGTTCTCATATACTTACAAACAGTTTATTATATTTATACTTTTTTGTTTTGTTTGCTTTGTTAATGCTACTTTCGTTATAAGTTGAGAAGTCTCAGTTGTCTAAGTCTCATTCCAAAGAAATGGGATTTTGGGTTCCAAGGTTTTTAAAAAATTCTATGTAAAAATTTTATAGCTCAAGGTTCTTAAGTACATTTTACAGAAACTTTAGATGACTATTTCCCTTAGATCTGTACTCATTAAAACATAACTCTCTCCGTGGTCTCTTACAGTACCATACAGAACTACTATGAGGAGAGATAATTGGTTTCTAGCCCTGCTGGTAAAGGTGAATATTCAGTTCTTCCTGATTCTTTGAAATATGGCAATAATATGTAGAAATAAAATTCCACACTGGCTAAAATCTTTTCATCTTATCAGTTGAGTCTACCCATGAGATGATTAAATTGTGTTTACTCAGCTGCAAAGTACTTCTGGACTCAACACACAAACCTACTTTTTAGAGCCATAGAATACAGACAAAGGAAGTCAATAATTTTCAGAATCCTCAAAACTTCTACTTTAGTAATTTTCGGTTGCTGTGATAAAACACCATGACAGAGGCCACTTATAAATGAATACATTTAATGTTGTGCTTATGGTTGCAGGAAGGTTAGAGGGTACATGATGGCTGAGAAAAGGGACGGCAGCAGAAACAGCTAAGAGAGCTTACATCTTCATCTACAAATTGGAAAGACAGAGAAGGAAAGAGGAGACAGAGAGGGGAGAGGAGAAGACAGTGAGAGACTAGAAATGGTGCAAGTCTTTTGAAATCTCAAAGCCTGTCCCCAGTGACACACCTCCTCCAATAAGGCCATACTTCCTAATCCTTCCCAAATAGTTCCACCAACCAAAGACCAATTGCTTGAACATATGAGCTTATGGAGCTCTTCTGGTTCAAACCACTGCATCTTCTGTCTTTCATTCAGTGAGGAAGTTTCTGTTTTTCCTGGATATTATTGTACATGCTAGGCAAAGATGCCAGGCTAACTTTAGGAGGTGCTTATAAGATTGACACAAAAAAATTCTATCTTCTTTTCTTGAAAAATGTTCAGTCTTACAATTTTCTCCTAACAATAAAAACAAATGGGTGAAAACTATGTCTAAGAGTGATAACCTGAAGGAGACAGTCCCATGTATGGCTCATTTAGATGTCTGTGTGGTCCTTCTGCTTCAATCATTTTCAGATGTGTAACTGTTTTGCTTGTTTCTTTTAGATTTTAAAAAATAGCAATAAAAGATGCGAGGAGCCTCTGGGAATCGATCTAATGGCCAGAACTTACGAGTGTTGCCAGGGATTCTTTCTAGCCACCCTCTTTGATTTGGTCTCAGAGTTCTTTGAATTTTTCATAAAACAAATGTTTTATAGTTCAGAGAATTTTTGCTATTATTTTCCTGCGTAAATCTTCATAAAGCTTTGGCCAAGCAATGTGTTCAATGATAAGTAGCTGGCTATTGTGAGAAAAAGTCATTTACATTGTGGTTTTCCAGTCTGCCTGCAATGTAGTTTGTGCCACTGCCCCCCCTTTTGCTCTGGAAAGTATCAATCAAAACTTTATTTTTAGTGTAGGGGAACATTCAAGATAGGAAATTTTCTTACTTTCATCTAAACGACACCCACAGCTGCTTTATTTTAAGAAATGTTGGTATGTGGTGGCGCACGCCTTTAATCCCAGCACTCGGGAGGCAGAGGCAGGCGGATCTCTCTGAGTTCGAGGCTGGGCTGGACCAATAGCCTCCAAAACAATACAGGGAAACCCTGTCTCGAAAAACCAAAAAAAAAAAAAAAGTACTCGAATCTGGGCCTACCATTTTGTGCTTGAAGACTGACATTAGGAAGGTAACAGCATGCGTGAGGCCAGCCTGGACAACTTCCAAACAAAGTAAGCCAATGCCCACTTTGAAGACACAGAAAATTCATGCTAAGCATGCTCTCTCTCGGTTTAATCAAGACTCTACTTTTTATCAAAACAAGAAGCACCATCCACTCACACTGAAAGTGCTGCATGAGAAACCCTCTCCCTCCATTACCTGTGTGGACACATGTTTAGTCACAAAGAATTGGAGTTATTGGGTTGTTTTTAACGCCTCCGACTAGTCATCCGTCTTGATTATTTCATGGATTATTCCACTTCAAGTGTTTGAAGCTCATTAGTTCTTAGGTGCTTTTGGTTTTCTGATTTTTTAAATGTCATGTCTGAAAAGAGAAGTGTGTGGAAATGTGCTTTTTCCAATTAAATAGCAGTTAATATTCAGCAAACCACATCCAAAACTAATCAAGATTTGTTAAACATTTCAGTCATCTCTTCGATTCAATATGCTGAGACGGAAATAAAACATGTCACTAAGATCTCTAACACAATGTTAGTTTTTCACATAACCACTCATTCCATAAGAAACTGCTATGCCATCAGGGCACTGAGCACACATGTGAATGGAAGCTTTCAAGGTCGAGGAGCTTAAATTTCAGCCTACTGCTGACTTCTCTTCTGTTTTAACTTTATTGAACAAACCATTGTTTCTATCTTGCTTTAAATAGCATCTTCAATAAGCCTGGCAAGAAAAATTGGGAATAATGACCTCATTTGAAACCTGAAAAACTCAGATTTCAGACAATTCTTGAGACTGTCATGCTAACTTCCCATTGTAGTGACAGAACACTGAGAAAAATCAGCACAAGGGAGGAAAGATTAATTTTGCATACAGTGCTAGAGGGTTCAGTCCATGGCCACTTGGCTGTATTGCGTCTGTGCTATGGTGAGGCAATTCATAATGGCAGGGAATGTGTCATGGGCAACTCCACTTGAGGGTATCCTGGAACAGAAGCCATCATGTCCTGAAAACTACCTTGTTTGCCTGCTTGGCTGCTTGCTTTAAGCAATAGGGACTTTTAGACTATTTTAGACTTCTCATCTAATTTTTTTTTGGTTTTTCCAGACAGGATTTCCCTGTATTGTTTTGAAGACTGTCCTGGAACTCACTCTCTAGACCAGGCTGGCCTTGAACTCACAGAGATCCGCTTGCCTCTGCCTCCCTAGTGTTGGCATTAAAGGCATGTGCCACCAGTACCTGGCTCTCATCTAATTTTTATGGTTATTTTTGTCTTAAAACTGTAGAATCATAAAGGTGTACTGAAAGCAAATTGTTCTGGTGAGCTTTACAGGCATGTATGGGAAAAAATTGCAAGTTTAATAGTTGCATACCACAACAAGTAAGGAAACTGTATCTGGTACAATAGCAGCTCTCTGAGTCACTACTTGATGAAGTTTACAATAATCAATTGCCATTCTCCAAGATCTGTATGCCTTCTGCACAGGCTAAGAAAGAACGTTAAAGGGTGGCTATGCAGCTACGTCTACTGCATAACTCCTGCACCTAAGGTTCAGGGAACATTGCCAAAACGGCAGCAGGAGAATTTTAAGAGACAGAGGAGCAGGAAGTTTGCTGTAAGATTGTGTCTCCCAGAAATGTCAGAGAAGCTATGCCTATGAAGTACCACTAGTATGGCTGTCTAACATGACCTGAACAAGGACAACAATGGACATGCTAACGTGAAAGGAGAAATCCCATGGTCCCCCACTCCTAGACAAAGAACTGTAGGCAAACAAGAGACGTTAAGGGTAGAAATAGTCTCCCTCCAGATATGAGTATATAACTGGTTATCTAATGCCAAGTCTCTGAAATCATACACATGCAAGCAATGCTAAACAGACTCTAAGGGTTGCAGTTATACATTTACAGCAATAGCAGTAAGAAAATGACTAGGAATTTGAGAGGAATAGGGGTGTATAGAAAGAGTTGGTGGAAGGAAATAGAATGGAGGTAATGATGTAACTATAATTTAATAATAATAAAATTAATAAAATAAAATTAATTCTTAAAAATAGAAAAAATATCAATTGTCTTTGTTGCTGAGGTTAGAATCCCATGTTTCAATAGATTAAGAAATGATTGCGTTTGTATGGAAGAGATAATCAAGAGAAATGGCATTTAAAATTCTTGATAAAGGACCCAGAGAGATGGCTCAACAGTAAAGGGGGACTATTCCTTTTCCAGAGGACTTAAGTTCAGTTCCCAGAATCCACATCTGGAGGCTCACAATTGCCTGCAACTTCAGCTCCAGGGCGATCTGATTTCTGCTTTTGGCCTCCACAGGCACCCACTCACATGCGCATACTCCTACACAGACACATAACCATGCACACAAATAAAAATAAGCAAATTTTTCTTTTTGAAAAGAATCTGAGTTCAGTTCTTAGCACCCATGTAGGATAGCTCACAACTACCTGTGACTTTAGCTCCAGTGGTGGGGGTGAGGGGGATACAATGCCTCTGGCCTCCAAGGCATCTCCATTCATGTGCATATGCATATACCCCCAATCCACCCGCCCCATAATTTAAAATAGTGAGAGTAAACCTCTCTTTAAAAATTCGTCATTTGGCATAGACAGAGGGGCAATGTGTTAGATTTTTTAAAATTAACATTGTATCCCAAATTTAACACGTGCGCGCGCGCACACACACACACACACACAAGCTTTTTCAATCCTAGAATTACTTATAAATTCATTTATGTTTTATTCTATAACTTTTGTGATATTTCTAAAATTTTGTGTGTGCATAGGAAAATTTAAAACTATGCCTGTTTCTTTGTTATAGTTGGCATGTAGCTGTTGGCTTATGTAATTTCTTCTCCACCATCTCTGTTCACATCATAAGCAAGGGACATTTCTGTGCCCTTTGTGTCTTACCCTAAGCATAAGACCTGGATAAAATGGTTACGGGGGGGGTGAAGTGGGAGCTTCTGCCTTGCATCCTAGACATGAGCAAAGATGAGGATGAACACACACAATTGTTTCTGTTCATATGCAATACTTCCCCACCCCTACTGGTGGAGGCTACTGTATTATTAATAATAATCCTAAGTAAATGTCTTAATTCCTCATTACCAGAATTCATCTCTACTAAGGAAGATTAGCGCTTAAAATTTATAGTGTCTTCATAGGTCTCTGAAAAGATTTTAAAAAATAAAAAGCATTTTCAACGATTCATATCTCAAAGACATCTCAATGTTGTTCTCCTTTAAGCAACAGGAAACGATCACATAACAAATACAACCTTGGTCCCAAGGCCAGTCAAGCATAGAAGACAGTTTAGCAATTGACTGTGTTCATCACCCTCTTCTACAATGCACTTGACAACTGAGGCCCCCCTCATGCATCTACTATACATACATACCCTTCTCCTGACAACACACCTGCCAACCTCCGATCTCCACTCCACCAAGTTGCATTTTAGTCCATCTGGGGCTCGGTCATCCCTGAAGCTCCCTCTGTCTTTAAGGAAGGCAGGCCTTTCATCCACAGCAATGAAATTTGTCTCAAGTACATGGAGAGAGATAGACTAGAAGACCGCTTCAGTTGAGTCTGATGAAAACAGTGTTGGGAAAGGAGAGCGCCTTTGCAAGTGTTCAAGTGACACCTTGTCTAGATCTGAGTGTGATCAGAGGTCTGGGATAATGTAAAAAGGGCTTTTACTATATATAGTAACATCACACTCAAATCAGAATTCTGTGCTGCCCACCATAGTAGCAACAACCGATTTACTGGGTTAGGCTGTGATTTGCACCCACAGAATGAAAGAAAGAACCCACTTTGGCAATCATTAATTTTGGTACATAATTAGAAAATCTGTCCAATTCTTTATTATTGCATTCATGGAATTTCCCCAGCTTCAGAAATCATGTGTCAAGCCATTTTTAATCTGTTGAAAGACATTTGTGACCTTTCCTTAAGCCTAAAAACAAATAACTCACTCTGTTGGCTTCCTTTCCAGGGAAATCTGGAACAGAAGGATGCTCACAAGTAGGCAATAGAGAAGAGAGGCAGGTTTTCCCCCTGACCTTTGAAATCGTAATGTCATGTGAATTTTATCCGCATTTCTTGCTAACGGTTATTTCACTGGAAAATTTCTGAGAACTGTATTAAATCAAATGTTTATAAGAAAGCAGGTGTTTTCTCTCACGATTGTGTGTTTTCTACCCAACGTTCATTAGTTCTTCTCTTTTTCTGAGTAACTCATTCTCACAAGTGCTCCTGACTTTTCTCCTTGTAACTTAATCTCATTTGGTGAGAAGTTTGTGTTTAATAAATGCTAGTGACTAAGTAGCTAGAAATTGTAGTTTTCACACTAATATACACCAAGACTTTATCTGTAATAATTTGAGCCATAGGATGGCTGACACTTGAGGGATTGTCATTTTAGAAATATCAATGGGTTGCAGTCTACTTCAGTCTAAAATCATTAAGTCTAAGTCTTCATATATTAAAAACTCATTAAAATGCCTTTTATATTTACCTTTATTTAAGTTCTTTCTTGGGACCATCTATAGACTAGGAAAAAGGGAGGAAAGAGAAAAAGGAAGAGAGAGAGAAAGAGGTAGGGGCAGGCATAGGAAAAGGAATGCCAAGTGGCCTGTAACTGTGCTAGGCACTTTTCTCCACTCTCATTGTTATTAAAAACTGTTGTCGAAGGATAGAGACCCCTATTATGTCAGATACTGAAAGCTGGTGTTGTTCATGCGATTTCAGGTGGAAATGAAGACACTAGTGGATTACAGGCCATGTGCGTTATGTTCTACAGAACTTGTGTGCATTTTTCCTGTGTCCAGAGTTTTTGTGGAGATGCAGTAAAATAGTGATGGGCTAGTTGGAACTGCTTAATTTTCTACTCATGGCCCCTTTTCACCTGGGGAAATTTTGTGCCAAGTCTGTTGATGTATTAAATGAGTGTACAAGTCATAACATTTCCTGATAATCATAAAGGAATTTATAATTCTTTATATTAATGTAATCTACATAATAACGGGGTTATTTTTAAACAATAAAAAGAACATGGTTAGTTCTTAAATACTGAGGAATGATCATAATACAATATTAGCCTTTTTCCCCATAATTAATCCATTCTATTTCTATAAGAGCTGAAAACTTCGTATGATTAAAGTACCATGGTTTATAACAATAACAACAAAATTTGCTACCTAAGGTTTTAGCACCTCTATGTGCTGCGAAAGAGAATGAGAAGCCTGGGCCCTATGAGTAGCAGACCAGTTTTAGAATGCAAGGGAGCAGGGCTGAGAAAGAGAAGAACAATGCTGGGACACTGTCATCAGAGTTTGTAGGGTCAGGGCCTGGGTCCTGGCAGAGCAGTAGTCTAGGCTAGCCTACCTTTCCCGTTCACACACCAAAAGGACTCTGTTTCCTACTTCAGGGCCACACGCTCATCAGTGTTCCTTGCTGCTCTATGTCACAGTAGCAAGGACGTGGAAACCGAGAGATTTGCAACACGTGATGAGTGGATAATGAAAATGTAGTACCCATATGCAATGGAATTTTATTCATCTGTAAAGAAAAATGAAATTAAGAAATTGGTGGGTAAATAGAAGGATGTGGAAAAACATGATACTGAGTTAAGTGCCCAGACCCAGAAAGAAAAAAAAGATGCCACATGTTCTCACACACATGTGGACCTTAGCATTGAATTCTTAGATTTTTGTGTTTCATTTAGAGTACCTGTAGAATTCAAGAAACTAGAAAGGGACCGTTGGTAAGGAGAGAGAAGAAAAATCTTAAGAGAGGGAGAACACAGGGTTATGAAAGAGAAAGGAGGAGCAATGGGGAGGGAGAGTGTGGTGAGAAGAGTGGAGGGAGGCAGGGGAGCTAATGATAAGGCTTCTTAAAAATCAATACAGAAACCTATCATCATACCCCGCGCCCCCACACACACACATTTAATCATGAACTCAAGAGGAGTTGCATGCCTTGGCTATGGAAATTTGTATCCCGTAATCCACAGGTTGCCAAATAAAAAGTGCAGTGTCTGGTGTGAGCTACCTCCCTCTGAATTGTTAGTCATAGGGGTTGTGGAGACACCCAAATAATACAGGCTACTGCCATTCCCGTGAAGCGTGCTAGCAAAAGAAGGGTATGTAAGCCAGCAACAAGCTCACTTTTTGATTTTATCAGTGTACAAAACTGTGTTCTTAGTCTTGGAATCTGTACGCTGGGGAACTTGTTCCCACGCTTTAGGGTTTTGTTCAGATGTTGTCATCTCAAGGCTTGGCCAAACCTCCTTACTTAATACTGTGATACGCCCCACCGAGAATGTCTACGCACACACTCAAAGGCATTCCGTTCACTTGCGTTCCCTTCTGTTTTGTCCCTGTCTAATGTAGCTATTATTTACTCATTTTATTCACATTCATCATCTTTCTTCACCTCTTAAAACAGAAGTCGCCTAAGGACAAGCAATGTAGTTTGTTTTTATTCTTCTATGTATGTACAGCACTAGTGAATGCCATATCAATTTCTTTTTAATAATGAAATGCAAACGTCAGCCTATCTTACAGAACCTCCCACATCGATCTGGCAGTGGTAAAGTGGGAAGTAGGGAAGTCACATCTCAAAGGACTTGTAGGCAAACGTAGCCTGGTTGATATCCCCGGGGTGCACCCTCTCAGCTGTGTAAGCCAGCCAGCCGGGGAGTGAAAAGAGAAAGTGTCCAGAGGAAGCAATGTCACATCTTTGTGATTGAGGGAACAGATTATTCTGAAGTCAGAGGCAGAAATTTTTGAAATGAAGAATAGAAGCAATCCACGTGCCAGCTCCTTACATTCTTTGACAGCCCTTTAGTGCAGGGTCCCTAACTTATGCTGTGGCAGTGTGCCCCTATGTGTGCAAGGTCCTTTTCCCAGGCTGGGGCAGCGTGCCCCTGTATGAGCAAGGCCCCTGTCTCCATCCTCAGACAGTGTAGCCCTGTGTGTACAAAACATCCTTATTTGTTCTTGGAAAAAGTCCTTCTTTACATCTCTTCTCAAGCAGCAAGGGGGCTCTTAGAACTTCAGTCTTACTTGTCACTTAGAATTTCATTTATTTGGACAGGAAAAAGCCTAATTCAAAGGTTGATTTGACTCTTCACAAGCGTTGTTTCTTTGGGCCTGTCTCTGTCACAGACCCAATCTTAAGCTGATCATGTAATTTATTCCCAAAAGTAATATTAAATCCCCTAACGAAAGGATGGTTACTAGGTGAGCAAAACTATATATTGTTGTTCTTATTACAAATGTCTGAGTGTGAGAAAAATGCTAGGTTATGTAAAAGTCAGTAAAAGCATGGGGACACTTAATCCTAGTTTTCATTGGTCTTTTCAAAAAATGATCTCTAATTTATTAATTATCCACTCTTAGGACATTTCTAGTTCATTCATTATAGATATTGTCCTTATAAATTCTTTTTTCATTCTCTTTTTAATTTCTCTTGCTATTTATTTTTTAATTCTTTTCAGTTGAATTCTTATTTTTCATATATTTGTTTCAAAATAATGACTGTGTTTGTGGTATACTCTGTTTTGACAAATTGTGCATGAATAGTTTATAGATAGGTTTGTAAACACCTTGGTTTGTCTCAAGGAAAAAATGTAACTTCTTATTTAAAGTTCTATGGAAAATGTTCTTGGCTCCCCTTCTTTAGAAACATTCATCAGTTTCTAAAAAGAGTATTTAAAGGCCAGCCTGAGAACCTTAAGTTTAATCTTCTATAAATTCATTATGTCATACCCACTTTTGCAGTAGGAATTGTGTGGGTAGAGTCTGGTCCATTAACAGTGCATGCCTACTTTATCTTTGCTATATTTAATGGATTTTTCGAGCTCTATTTTGACTTGTCCCTAACCTTACTAAGTGGACATGTGTGCCCATCAGACTGCCTTCTGAATAACCGTGTTCACACCCCCAGTGTAAGGCTCCCGTCTGCTGTGGTCAGCTTCTTTTTTCCGTAATCATCAGTCATTTGCAGACTCTAACTGATCAGATCCCTGAGAATAAATGACTGTTTGATACTTGGCAACATATGGGCCATCGGTGCCACCTCCTTCCAAGGATCAGGGAATATTGTGGAAGACAGAACAGAAGAAGTGAGACTTGGTGGTGGGGTGCATGCTGACTTCCGGGCATGGTATGGCTGCTAAACTCTGCATCCTGTGGCAGCTCTGGATACCTCCACAAGATTGGGTTGGCCATCACCCTCTCGTAAGGGAAGGATTCACATGACCAACCCCTCGTTGAGGATGGCAAATACCCAGAGACACTTTCTGCGGTGGTGTAGCCTCTAGTAAGGAGTCCAAGCCCCTGTAGAAACCTCTCACACACGTTCCTATAGATAAGTCTAACTAAGCTCATTGGCTCACCAAAAAGGATACCTAGTTTAAAAGATATGAAAGTGGAAATGGAACTAATTAGGAAGAGGGTGGAGGAGGGGAGGGGACAAGTGAGGGAACCAAGTGGGTGAATAGGGTTAAAATATATTGTACATGTATAAAAATCTCATCAAGTAAAATCTTGTGTGTAATTAATATATAAGAAATGATTTCAAAAATTCTACTTTAAGATTACTTTTGCTTTCTTTGAGTGACCTTCTTGCTGCGTTGAATTCAGTCCATCTTTTATTTTTCAAGTTTTTAGGACTAGAATTAGAGTCAGCTACCAGAACAAGTTTTGCAAGCGCACACTTAAGAGTAGCAGATTCCGCATACAGATACTAGAGTACAGCTGGAAGGAGACACCTTTGCGACCCCTTAGTCCCGTTGCACCCCTCCCTACCCCCCAATCAACTAGCCGTGGTGATAAGCTTCATTTTTTATTCCTTTGTTTTGGAGACTTGAACACTTTTTCCGTGTTGTGGAAGCTAGGAGAAGGAAAATAGTAAAAGTATCCCGGTTATGTAAAGAAAGAGAAACTTACATGGGACTAGGCCTGGGTGTGGGGAGGAAAAGCTACAAGGCTGAAGGAGGTTAGCAGTGAGCTTGAGAAGCTAGGTGAGCACAGGACCTGGACCTAACCACTGCCCACACTTTCAGTCTGCGGTCCTTGACTTCTGCCTGAAGGACTGTGGGTTCTGACTTGTGAGGAGACAGGGAAACATGCTAGCTAGGTCAGAAAGGTGCAGATGCAAAGCATACCCTTAAAGCACCCTTCGCAAACACGGCCTTAACCCCTCAGGCCTAGTGAGGGACAGTCCACCACCCTGCAGGCACCATCGATTATGGCATTTTTCACTCAAGTTTTAGTGTCAAAATATGCTGGACAGGGTGGTGAGGAACAGGAGAGTTGCACTCCTGTCCCCACCTGGACTGTCTTCAAGGGCTCCTGGGGACCCTCAGGCTCATGGTCATGACACAAAGCAGACCACAAACTCTTAGCTAGCTAGTGACAGTTTTCTTAGATGCTGCCATTGTGGTCTTTTGATATTTACATGAGATCCCAGTAGTGGTTTCCCAAAGAGGTGGGAGGCAGTCGTGGCTGTGGAGTAAACCTGGACAGTTGCCATTAGCTTTAATAAAACACTCGCTCACCTATCTGTCACTTTTCTGTGCCATTGGAGAAAGGCTGAGAAATGCCATGTATACATGTGTTCCTTACTGCAGAGTACCACACAGGAAGGATGGATTTTATTTCTTGAATAGTAGTCTATGCAGGATCAGTCAATAAACAAACAAACAAATAAATAAACCAAGAAGCCCAGCAGAAACCAGGCAGTGGTGGCACACGCCTTTAATCCCAGCACTTGGAAGGCAGAGTCAGATGGATCTCTGTGAGTTCGAGACCAGCGTAGTCTACAAGAACTAGTTCCAGGACATGTTCCAGAGCTACAGAGAAATCCTGTCTTAACCCTCCCCCAAATAAAAGAAGGCCAACAGAGTCTTAAAGAGGCTGTTTCAATAACCATTGTATTCTTGTTTTGATGTCCAAAACCAGGAACAAGACAGAGTTTGTAGCCTTGCTGCCTCATATTTATAGGGAAATTGTAGAACGAGAAACACTGGGTTTAAACATTAGCACCACCATCAGCTCTCCATTGTCTTGAACAGATTGTTTAATTTGCATGTGTCCCCACTCTTCTTTTTTATTTTTTTCATTACTATTTTAAATAGCTTGCTTCACATGTCAATTCCAGTTCCCTCTCCTTCCCCTCCTTCCTCACCCCCCCACCATCCCCTCCAGCCTCCCATCCTATCCCCACTTCCTTTCACATAGGGGATATCCAGAATCATCATTTTGCTCAGGGCAGGGTCCAGGCACTCCCCTAAGAGCTCAGGCCAAGAGAGCATTCCTCTTGTGTTACGGACACACGAAGTCCATTTGTATTCCAGGGATGAATACTGATCTTCTGCCCAGGGCCCCATAGGTTGCCCAGGCCACCTCACTGACTCTCACACTCAGGGGGTCTGGATCAGGCCCATGCTGGCCTCCAAGCTGTCGGTCTGGGGTCCAAGATCTCCCCCTTGTTCAGATCAGCTATCTTTGTTGGTTTCACCAGCCCATTCTTTGCCAATTTGCTCATCGCTCCTCTCTTTCTGTCACTGGGCTCCAGGGGTTCAGTTCAGTGTTTAGCTGTGGGTGTTTGCCTCTGCTTCCATCAGTCACTAGGTGAAGGTTCTAGGATGGCATATAAGGTAGACATCAAGTTCATTATCAGGAATGGGCATTTAAGGTAGTCTTTCCACTATCACTTAGCTTGTCAGTTGGTGTCATCCTTTTAGATCGCTAGAGGTCTCACTGGTACCAGATCTCTCATCAAACCTATGACTCCCTCTAATATGGTATTTCTTATCCAGTCTTCTTTTTAATAGACAGGTTAATCATATGTCACTTTCTTCCCAAAGTGCTCGTGTAACAATGTGCTCGTGTAACAATGTGCTCGTGTAACAATGTGCTCGTGTAACAATGTGCTCGTGTAACAAAGTGCTCGTGTAACAATGTGCTCGTGTAACAATGTGCTCGTGTAACAAAGTGCTCGTGTAACAAAGTGCTCGTGTAACAATGTGCTCGTGTAACAATGTGCTCGTGTAACAATGTGCTCTTGATTAAAGAAGGGCAAAAAGTGTGGCAATAGAGCTGGACCAAACCCTGCCTGCACTCACTTGGAACAGGCTTCTTCAGCTGGCTTCTGGACCTCCTGATTCCAAACAAACAAGTGGCCACTTACTAAAAGTATAACCCACATGATTCTTCTGAGCAGACTCGATTCAATAGCATGGATAGGGAGTTATTAGTCTCCCTATATATTTTTGTTAGATGAGTATTTAACTGGTGTTTTGAACTAGTTTATTATACTGATTTTTCTTAATCATTGTGATTAAGGTGTTTTACTTAATAAAAGCATACATAGAGAAAGACACATATATCATGAGGATATGCTAATTTTCTATAAATAACAAACTTGTGTTTGATAAGGGAAAAAAGACCAACACCCCAGAAGTCACACTTCTAATACTGCCCACCCTCTCCCAAAAGGTGGCCTCTATTCTGACTTACCCAATCATAGATTAGTGTATTTTATTGTCTTGCCTTTAGCAGAGTCTACCACATCTATCCGGTGGCTAATAACGCTTAAATTGCTACATATCAAATATATGCTTTCACTAAATGTGTGTCTTGATGATTTAATAAAAGCTGCAGGAGAGATGGGCAACCCAGGACAGCCACAAAATACAGGCCTGGAAATCCTCCACAAAAACATTTGTTAGTGGGGCCCAGTGTGTCATTTCCAGTGGACATGGGATTTTATAATATCTTTGTGAAAGGAAAGTCTAACAAAGTTAGAACTATTGTGTTTCTTTTGTCTCTGCTCTATTGCAAAATACCATTTACAAAAAAATTTAAAAGGAAAGTGTTCTTTGTGGCTTAGCTTGGTACTTGCCCATACTTGATGAGAATTAGAGAGATACAAAATAATTCTGTCATCTTTGATTTTTAAAGACCTTTACCAAGATGTTTCTAGTGTATAAATAAAAGGCAGATGGCAGACCTTGCTCTCATCACCTCTCTATTTCCTGATGATGATGACGATGATGATGGGTTAAAGAGAGGAAGTGTGGCAAGGGGAGGGACCTAGTTATGTGCACCAACCAACCACCTCAGGGCAGGAAATCTGGTTTCCTTTCCTTTCCCTCATGTCAAATCCTCGGCTGCATTCCATCGTCTGAGGGGCCACCACAACTATGGTTGCTCCAAAAGGAAGATGGACTCCAGCCATGCTTGAATCTAGGTTTCTCCAGAACCACTGTTCCTCTGGGCATAGTTTCCCAACATATCGCATTGCTTGGGATACTTAATTTTTCTAACTAGCTTGTAAAAATGTTATAAAGCCCTTTCTTGAAATACAAAAGATGGATTAATAGTCTTTCATTCATTACACTATCCTATTCTCATGGAAAAAGACAGTTTGAGTCTTTGATTCAGATATTTGCCTAATTTTTTCCCTTGGTGTTGATAAATCATATATCACAATAGCCATAGCACAACAGTGTTTTTTTTTTTAAGGTGGTTTTGTTTTTTCTCTTCATTGTTACTTAGTTTCAGCCTGTTAATTGCAGAAACTTCCCATTGTTTTTTCTCAATATGTTTTTATTTAAATTAGAAATGTGAATGTTTCACATGTCAATCCCAGATCCTTCTCCCACCCCTCCTCCCTTGTCTCTTCACAGTTCCCCAGCCCCCCACCCAATTCCCACATCATTCCCCAGGGAGGGTGAGACCCTCCTTGAGGGGATCTCTAAAGTCTGTCATAGTCTACACAATGAGGACTCTAGGGTGATGTCTCATTTGTTGTTGGCATCTTGTTCTATCAGTTGACTTGGGGTGGTGGATAATGAACAATAAGCCCAGCTAGCTCAGTTGGTAGAACATGAGCTCTTACTCTCAGGGTCGTGGGTTTGAGCTCCACATTGGATGCCAAGTGAAGGTTTAAAGGAGTACACAAATACCCAGATGAAGAATGAACAGGTATTTATTAGGGGAGTACTCACACAATGATGGTAAATAACCACCATGGTCTGCCTGCTCCTGGAGAGGCAGCCTCTGCCCTTCAGGATGCTCCGACCACAACCCAAGAGAGTGCAAGCCAGCCCCTCCTCTTCCTTATAAGTAGTCACATCCACACACCTGAAACTACACCCTAAGATGTGGCCATCATCCCAAATCCACTGGTAAAACAAGATGCCACTACACATTTGAGCTGTTTGACTTGTGTCAACCAACATTTCCTAGGATCCTACACTGTATCAGGTATAATGCTTGTCTTAGATAAGGTTTCTTTGCTGTGAAGAGACACTATGACCACAGCAACTGTTATAAAGTAAAATCATTTAATTGGAATGGCTTACATTTTCAGAGATTTAGTCAATTAGCATCATGGTGCAACATTACAACACAGAGCTGGTGCTGGAGCTGAGAGTCCTACATCTTAATAGGTATGCAACAGGAAGTGATCTGAAACATTAGCAGTAACTTGAGCATATATGAGACCTCAAAGCCCTCCTCCGCAGTAACACACTTCCTCCGTCAAAACCACACCTACTCCAAGTAGGCCACACTTCCTAATAATGCCACTCACTTTGGGGGGCATTTTCTTTCAAAACACCACAGTGTTAGATACAGGTGACAAAATGACCCCAAACTTGTCCTCAGGAGCTGGGCACAGGTGATTCCTCTATATACTTTTCTATATGGGTCAGCTGACATTTTTATGGTGCAGGCTTATAGGGGAGAAGAAAGGCACCATCTATGGGAGTGAAGCTCCTCCATATCTGAATGTAGAGATGTTCTGTAGTCTGACCAGTTACAGAAGAGGAAAACATGAGAAACAGAAGATTTACTACCAGTGGACCCCCAACAGGAAGGTGACTCTTGAGAGAAGAAGAGATTTGCTCCTCCAACATCTAGCATTGATCTGAAGGCATTTGGAGAAAATCCAGAAGAGGTGATAGACATGGAATATTTGAAAAAAAATCTAAAATGATTTAAAGTTCTTGGTCCCAGATAAATATAGGAGGATAAAAGCAGATATATGTGTGTAAAGAGGAGGCGGGTGGGCTTAAGAGTAAGAAACACTGTCCTAACTTCTAGCCTGCTAATTTCTTATGAGTAGAAGGCAGACAAGAGAACACAGCTCAAATCTGATACATGGTAGATAGTTTAATGGACTTCTTTCTACCATGTATGGTGGCAGATGCTTGTAATCCAGTTTTCAGGAAGCTGAGTAGGATGATGGAAAATTCCGGGTCAACCTGGGCTACCTATTGAGATCTTGCACCAAATTAAAAAAAATTAAGACTCATTTAGTTCATTGTGCCTCAAATTTTCCCCCTGTAGTAAAAAAAAGTTAACTTTTTAACTTCAAATCCTTTATCTTTTAAAGCAGTATGAAGGGCATTCACTTGAAAATGGAATATACTAGATGTTAGGGTATAGACATAAAGTATCCCCTATAGAGTCAGTTTTTTGAACAGTTGATTCATAGCTGGTGGCACTGGTCCAGGGAGACACTGTTTAGTGTTTTCAAAGTTTCAGTTAGGTAAGAGACACAGATTAAATTTATTGTATAATATGGTGACAATGTATTGCAACCTTGATTAGATTTAAGTATATAAAATAGTTCTTGCCTTTTAATTTGATTCACCCATTCTACAGGGCAAATACAATTCAAAACAACTTCTATATACCATAAACATACATGAAATTATTCAACAATTTAGAAACAAAATTTTATAAAGACAGTTGACCAAGACTATCAATCCAAAGAGGATACTGATATTTATCTTTCATTAGAAACAAACACATATTCATACACACACACATATGAACATACATAATTTAAAATAAAAACAAGACTAATAACGGAGAGTAGCTGCTCCCACGGTGGGCAGTGGCTGGAAAGGAGTCCATCAGATAATCAATACATTAAGCCATGTAGAGGCTTGAGATGGAACAATAGAGAATTTGGATAAATGATAGATTGTTACTTGTACCAAGAACATAATAGAAATTAAAACGCAGAGACTGATAGGTTCATGGATTGAGATTTGAAAAAGGAGACTTTAATGTTTGAAATGAAGATGAAGAAGTAACTTTTTATCCACTCACCCATCTGTAAGACTGTGATTGGTAAGCACTTAACTGTAGCCCGTTGCTTACTAACTGAATAATTGGAGCCTGTCACATAGAATGATGTACCCACCATATTATGGTACATATATTAGGGTATTTAAGGTCTCACTTATTACTGCTAATACATGACGGCTTGACACAACTTCCAAACCTGCTTTAACGAGCCATATGCTGTTCCTTATTTGGTAATGTATATGTTAAATTTAAATACCAAACACCAGCAACCTTGGGGTTAAAAATAGTAACTGGAAAATACTCAATGTTCTTGAAAATAGTAAAAGATATGTCTGACTGCTTTCATATAACACAAAGTTATGTACCAAATAAAGAAAAAACTCTGTCACTAGCTGGATGCTTGACACAGTTCATGTGATAAAAGTCTCAATTCTTTTCAAGAGTTGTTTCAAATGACAGTAGGATGGGTTACTCTGGCGGGTCACATTTATCTCATGCCTATGCTAAAGTCAAAGAAATTGTCTGCTTGCTTGGGCCTGGAAACTAAGGCCAGGGTGCTCAAGCTATTCTGGCACAGGCATTCTTCCCTTATAATGAGGTCAGAGACTCTGAAAACCCTGTGGCCCCACTTACATACCTCTGTACATTGATTTTATTCTAGAACTGAAATGAACTTACTTTTGCAATAGCTTCTTAACCACTATTGTTAAAACAAATGAAGGTGCCTGTGCTTAAATCTGGAAAACATTTTTAACTTTATGAAATAATTTAACAAAAGTAACAAAGACTTCTGTTTTTTAAATCCAAACAACATGTTTTCAGGGAAATGTGTTTTGAAAACCAATAAACAAACAAACAAAAAACACTTTTCCATCTAAGATCATAAAGCAGCAGGCCGCTTGGTTCAGTAAGTGTATTTCCTGCTTGTCTCTTCCTTTCTTTTGTCCCTCCTTCCTTCCTTTCTTCCTGTCTTCTTTCCTTCCTTCCTATCTTCCTGTCTTCTCATCTTTTCTTCCCGCTCCCGCACATCTTCCTTTCTTCCTTCATTTTCTCTTGACAAAGTAGTTTACATTGAAAACTAAACAATTCTCTAGAGTTAGACTCTCTTAAAATGTTTGTGGAATATTTGCTGTAGAAACCAAAGGACAGGCCTGCAGAGACAGCACGGTGGCTAATGTTGTCTGCTACCAAACCTAAGAAACTGCATCCAATCCTCAGGCCCCTGTGGAGTGAAAAAAAAAGAACTCATTCCCAAAAGTTGTCCTCTGATCCCACATGTGCACCCATAGGTACACAAATAAATCTTTTTTTTTTTTTTTGGTTTTTTACAAGACAGGGGTTTTCTGTATTGTTTCGGAGGCTATCGATCCAGCCCGGCCTCGAACTCACAGAGACCCGCCTGCCTCTGCCTCCCAAGTGCTGGGATTAAAGGCATGCCCACCACTGCCCGGCCACAAATAAATCTTAATAAAAGGAAACTAAAGAAGAAAAATGTTACAGCAGCAAACGTTTGATACAATGAGTACATACGTCACAGTGTGGGAAATCTCTGACAACAAATTGTGTGAAGAGATTAGTTTCGCATTGCTTCTTCACGACTGTGAATCTTACATTCTTTGTATCTGCCCTTTCGTGATTCCTGAGCTTTAGTGGCGGTGTGGGGAATTATAGATTTCCCACTTAGGCCAAGAAATCCACAGCTATGTATTCACCGCTTTCACCAATCCATTGTAAGTCTTTGTATTGACCAAAGAAGTTTCTTTGATGAAAGCTGATATCAACGGTAATCCATGGGTATACATGTAAATAGTTAGAAGATAGCTTGGTCCCATATCCACTTAGCAAAATAATAGTATCTCCCCTATTGTCTTTGACCTTCCCAGACACAGTATCTAGGCCAGGTTTATAATATTAGGTATGAGTTTGTTTCTCTCAAACAGATCTCAGAGTTAACTATAAAGCACTTGGTTATCCCCACAATAGTCATGCCACTATTGTACTGTAGCTGGCTAGTACTCCCTTTGAACTTCCTGTTTTCAAACCTCTGAACTGTGCACTATACTATGCAAGGGCTTGATCTCAAAAGGAGACACACTTTTGCCAGGCAATATGGCAAACCTCCTGTGAAAAACAAAAGCTGCAAGCTACATCAGCTGCCTGGACACTTTTTGTTCCTTGTGGCCAGAAAGCAACAGACAAGAAAAGACACAGTATTCTCAAGTATGATGGCTATTCTTGGTTGGCAGCTTGACTACATCTGGAATTAACTCAACCCCAAAATGGAGGGCATATCTGTGAGGGCTTTTTGCTTAATTCAATGTAGGAAGATGCACTACTAATCTGGATCTTTGAGGTAGGAAGACACATCATTAATGCAGATGAGAGGGGAAAAGACATAACTTTAATCCGGATCTAGAAGTGGGAGACATGCCATTAATCCAGTTAATTTGATTAACCCATCTCTAATCTGGGATTGGTCAGTTTTTCCTGCTCAGGGATGGGTTGCTTTTGTGTCAGGGGCAGAGATGGCTCTGATTTCAGGGACAGTGTTTCTTTCTCTGGTCCTTTTTAGCTTTTAGGCTCCAATTTTAGGTTCAGGGCGCATGCCTTTAATCCCAGTACTAGGGAGGCAGAGGCAGGCGGATCTCTGTGAGTTCAAGGCTAGGCTGGTCCGACAGCCTCCAAAACAATACAGAGAAACCCTGTCTCATAAAAACCAAAAAAAAAAGAAAAAAAAAGAGAGAGGCTTCTCTATATACTTGCCTGGGCTGGCAAGGTGGAGGCAGTAGATTCTTTACTAAGGTCCATGTTCTCACTAACCCCAGGAAGCTGGCAAGGTTTCAAGTACCAGACACAATTTCCCTCCTGTTGAGTGGGTCTTACACCTATGTGAGTGCTACTTATTGTATCTTTCCATGCTGGTAATTGTCGTGGTTTGTGTGTTGCAGCTGGATAGGACTGTTTAATTGCTTCCCTCTTTTGGCTAATTGCTGTAATCATAGAACTAACAAGAGGCTCTGAGGTCAGATCCAGCTCCAGTCATCCAAGTCCTGTGTCCTACATGTCTGCTGTCATCAGCAAATAGGGGCCTACCCTTAGCTCCTGAGAGGCATCCATGGCTACATTTACTGTCTGTATTGTTTGGGGAGTCACTTGGACTACTCTGACCATTTGAAACATTTCTCATGCTTGGTACTGGGGTTTTTGTTAGTCTATGATTCTTTGGAAACATTGTCAGCTCAAGTGGTGGCTTAACTTCCTTTAGGACAGAGCAGGCCTCATGCACAGGAATAACTTGCCATGTAGGTTTGTTTGTTTTGTTGTATTTTTGTTTAGGCTTCATCATCATCATCATCATCATCATCATTATTGGTTTGTTTTGATTTTATTTCTTTTTTCTTTGGTTTTGGAGAGAAAAGGGGGAGGATTGATTATGAATGATAGTTGGGTGGGCAAGGAGGATCTGGGATGAGTTGAAGGAGAAAATATGATGAAAATGTAGTATGTGTGTCTGTCCAGCCACCCACAAGTCACAAAGCTCTCCAGGGTTGAAGCTTCCTTTAGTTATCAATTGTGTCATGATGAGCTTTTTGGGGATAGTTGTTTTTGAATCATCTCTGCTTGTATAGGTAACCCCTTGCCCATTCTCCTGTTAGTAACCCCCAATAAAATTCACTGGTCCACCAAGACGGCTTTGGTTTACTATGGCTCCTATGGTCTCAAACTCTACTACTTTTTCATGCCACATGTAGTCCAAAGCCTATTCTCCAATATGCCACATACACCAATACCTCCAGTTCTTTGCACACAAGGTTTCCCTTTCTGAGGCTATTCATTATCGGCACAGTTCATCCGACTTTCACTCAGGTCTCTGGTCAACATCTTTTTTTGGGGGGGGCTGGCAGAGTAAACTCAAAGCTTATTACATAGATAACATAGTTATAACATCAGTTAAAATTGTAGCTTTTCCAAATATATTTTGTGTGGAATGCTTCTACAAAGATGAATACCCTAGTAACAATCCAAGGATGAGGTCAAGAGTCTTAAAACAAATGTAAGGTGAATATATAATTTAAAAGGATGCAGTATAATCAAACTATTCTGGCCTAAAGAGTCTTCAGAAAAAGGCAATCTGTCAGTTTCCCAGGGTGTAATACAGATGTGTAGCTATGTCTGCTGGCTGGTTTTTATGTCAACTTGATACACAGTAGGTTCATCTGGGGGAGAAGGGATCGTAATCCAGGAAATGTTACCACAGGATTAAACAGTAGGCAAACCAATAAGTTCTTTTCTTGATTGACGTTTGATATGACAAGGTCCAGCCCATTGTGGTCAGTTCACCCGTAGGCAGGTGGTTCAGGGTAGTATAGGAAGCAAATAGAGCAAGGCAGGAGAAGGCCAGAAAGTAGCACTCCTCCTTGGTCTCTGCTCCAGTTCCCTCCTCCAGGTTCCTGTCTTGAGTTCCTGTCCTGTCTTCCCTGCATGGTGAACTCCATGATGTAAGGGGACATAAACCCGATTGTGTGGGGGACTGAAGGGCTTGGGGGGGACTGAAGGGAGGGTGGGAGAGGAGGGGAGGGAGAGGGAGCTGGGACTGACATGTGAAACAAACTTGTTTCTAACTTAAATAAAAAAGGGAGGGGGATGACATAAACCCTTTCCTCTCAATGTTGATTTTTGTGGTTGTGTTTTATCACAGCAATGGAACCCTAATTAAGACACCATCTATAACATTTCTTAATGTATATTACAAGGCAGATTCCAGATCCAGTGACCACAACTACAGCAAAGATCACACACACTCTCTCCCATTTTTGAGCCAACCTCAGCTCATGAACATTCAACTGTCACTTTAATCAGGAAGCACCATCCCTTGAAGAAGGAAACTGACATTTTGCTATAATACATACCATAAATTCTGGTCAATATTGTTTAATTAGTACTGCTCTCATGTACTAGTTTACCAGTCAGTTTGTCCTTTATTGTTTCATTTTAGTGCTTAGAATTCAGCATCCTATATGGACCACCTACACAAAACTTTAACACATAGCAGATACTCCAAAGTTTTTGTGGAATGGATGAATCCTTAAATTTCCCTCCACTACCCTGATTTTCTTCCCTTTTAGATTTCTCTTGCATTGTTCTAACATGTCCTCCAGATTTCCTAAGTATCATCTGCATATACAGAAAATAAATCTTTAGGCCTTTATGTCCAACCCAACAGACTGTGTGACTGCACACAAAACCCTGTACACTGAGTTCTGAAGCCATTGCCGGAGTCTTAATTGTGTTAAGATGTCTGTTTCATGTTGACCTTGTTCTACACGTGACCTGATGCTTGCTTGGGAGAAATTAACTATGCTCTCTATCCATGGCTGAAATTCTTTGCCTTAGCTTGGTTTTCTTCTGCCCTTTCTTCAAGGATCGTGTAGTGTTTCAGGAATTTAAAAATTGATCCTTACAATTCCCATTCTCCAAAACATTTATTCTGAGGAACCTCCTGGATTAATCTCCAATCTTTTTTTTTTTTCCTTGAGAGATCTTTTTAAGTAGGAAAAAAAACCAACAACCTCTTACCAGGTTTAGAAATGACCTTCAAGCTGGGTGTTGGTGGCACACATCTTTAATCCCAGCACTCAGGAGGCAGAAGCAGGCAGATCTCTGTGAGTTCAAGGCCAGCCTGGTCTACAGAGTGAGTTCCAGGACAGCCTCCAAAACAATACAGAGAAACCCTGTCTCGAAACGCTCCCCCCCCCAAAAAAAAAGAAATGACCTTCAGAACTGAATGTGTTGTCTCACATTTATAATCCCAATACTGATGAGGCTGATGCAGGAAGGTTGCTGATAGTTCAAGACTATATGGTAAGTAGTGATTTCCAGGCCAGCCTAGGCTACAGAGTGAGACCCTGTCTTAAAAACAAATAAAACAGTTTTAGCAAAGAAGGTCAAAACTGTCTTGCTGACTAGGTAGTTAAAGATAATTGACTCTAGTAATAGTGACAGAATTACTAAGATACTTGCTGATAGACATTACTCTTGTCAACTGAAGGTATGACCATTACAGCACCTGTGAATCAAACGTCTCCACAACACAAATCATAAATATGTTACAAGTACAAAGTACTACCCACAACCAATATGTAAAATAAGGTTGTTTTTTCCAGAGACTCAAAAGGATATGAAAATGTTATGGTTATAAACAATTTGGAGGGTTGCTGAGAAGGCTCAGTGGGTAAAGGCCCTTGAAACACCAACATAATGACCTGCTTCCGATCTAAGAGGCTCCACATAAAGGTAGAAGAGAACATAATCCAACTCAAGTATGCATGCAGCTGCACAGACCCTCACCCTTACAAATCACACACATACACACAATAAAATTATATTTTTATTAAAAAGTTTGAAGAAGGCTTTGGCTTCTCTTGACAGTCCATAACCTGGACACATGTACATATTAATAAAGCTTTTCCTGTCACCTGCTGGTGCTTATTTTTTGTGATTTACCATAGTGTGTCCCCAATCTTCCTCTTTACAACAAAGAGTGTGATTAATTAAAGCAATGCCATTCACATTTCAGGTTGCTGTGTTTGCTTTATTCAGTAATGTACATGTAGTCCATGATCTCAGTTACAACATTTAACAAGGCTAACAAGTATTCAGAAATTAGAATTTTCTGTTCTGATACTTTATCTTCCAACTCATGTACTGAATTATTTCAGTAGTTCCTCAATTTCTAGGATCTCTTTTTTATTACATGCTATCAAATTGTATTTTTAATAAATAATTGTCTTAAAAATACTCCTTAGTCTTTTTCCTTTGTGTTCAACACTTTTCCTTCCATTTTTCATATGGTAGACTGTATCCATTGTCTGGTGATGAATGATTCTTAAGAATGGGCAATGATTTTTTTTCAGCTGATAATCTTCAATTAAAGTTCACTAAATAACAATAGTTTTCATTGGAGCTATTTAGCCATTAGTATTTGGGGATCAAACATTGATAGATCATCTTTCCATAACATGGAAACCATCAGTTTTCATAACGAATCTACTGTACTTGTGATAATTGGGGAGATTCCAAGGAAGCTGGTTGCTAGTCACTGCAATAGATAAGGCACTGTAAGAAGAGAAACTCAGAGCTGAGGTGGCATGTAGGTGGAACTGAGAGGAAGCACAGAACCTAGGATTCTGCATTGAAAATGAGATTCTTTTTGATCAAATAAAATGATTATTAAAGACAGGCATGGGGCAAAGACCAAATTAACATGGGCTCAAAGAAAAGACCAAGCAAAATTCCTCTATGACTTAATATTTCAGATGGGTTGAGAAGGCCCTGCCACTCAGCCTGGATGTGTGGAGGAGTGATGGAGAGGCTTCCCAAGCCAAAGCCTTACAGGCCTGTACAGTCAGGCCTGGGTACTCAGCAGCTCTGATGTCGCTCCAATCCTCCCGGACTTACTCCCCCAGTAACGTCACCTTTAGGGAAAACCCAATCCTTTATTATACTTTGTTTAAAACGTATGCTAACACTTTGAGTCAGGTCTGCTTTTCTGACCAAATCCTACCTAAAATAGCTGGCCTCCATGAGAGAGTCTGAGGGTAAGATTGAATTTGCAACTTTATTAGACTGCATGATCCTGGGCAGTAAAACTGAAAGAGAAAGGAACTAGGAAGTAGAAGCCAATGCAAACTGACAAATCACTGGATAGCATCTGCTGTTGTGGCATGGAGTCCACGAAGAGACAGTGTCAGTCTCTTGGCAAGTATGTTTGCCTGACCAAATGGTCATGTCAGGATGAGCAGGCTGAGTGCCTGCAAACAGTCCACTGAAGGGAGAGGAGTGTACCAGGCACATCTAGGCCATTAATCTAGTCAGTGTCACTAACACTGCAGGTTATATCCCAAGGCCCTTTGGGCAGCCACGGGGAACCCTGAAAGCCTACTGGTATTGCTAGTGTATAAGATGGGAACTAAGACAAAGCCATTTATTGAGAGTATAAGAAATAATGGGGATAAAACCCTTCCTGGATGCTTGAGATGCATCTGATACAGTATCCAAAGATGGGTTGTCTACTGGCACAACAATGCCGTAAAACAGTTCCAGTCAGTGCTGTAAGGCACGCCTTGCCCACATATCAGGAGTCAGGTAGATGGTTGTCAAGTCCTGACCTACATAGGAGCACAGGGGCAGAAAAAGGGCAACGTTGCGCCCTCCAGCAGGTTAGCATAGCCATGTACATTTATATATCAACAGCCAAACCACAAACATAGAAAAACAGCCGTCTTGGAAATGTTTATGGCTCAGATTCAGAGTAAGGGGTACTGCCAAGGAGCAAAAGAAGGGCTGAAGGGCCATTATATGGGCAACAGCAGGAAAGGCCATTTTTAGAGCTTGTCATACAAAGAGAAACAAGGCAAGGCATGCGGGCCATCTTTCTTATGGCTGCTGTGAGATGGGTGAATGAGTGTAAGATCATTCTCTCCTCTTTTCCCTTCAACCTTTTAACTGCTTTGATGGCTTGTAGAACTGCATAAATGGCAATAGATTTGGCTCGGAGAAGTCTAACTTTAGCATATACCCTACCCTACCCCACCCCGATCTAGACTTTGTCCTACTTAAATCAATTTAAGCTGACCTTTATTGCTATCTAGACTTTTTCCTACTTAAATTAATTTAAGCTGACCTTTATTGCTAAAGATATGTTTTAAACATGAAGAAATTTACTTTAACCACATATTATTCACTCTGGAAGAAATAAATTCCATCTCCTATGGCATGCCTAGTACACCAAAACATACCAGATTCTGTTGGGCCATGTGCTCTTGGCCCTGGGTCACCTGACTTGCTAAAACAGGTCATATGTGTATCTATCCCTCTGGCAGGACCATGTGATGCGACAGTTGTCTCCTAGTGCAGAGGCCAGGCAGAGGAGGAAGGGCAGACTTACACAGAGAGCACAACACACTACCTCTGCCAATTCTTCATTAACCTCAAACAAACAATGTTTTGCCAAAAGATTCTGTCTTTAAGTCCAAAGCTGAAGGTGAAGATAAGTGAAAAGATAAGACAATCTCCAATCATATATAATGCCAATCATGTAAATCTAACACAATATATTAAAATGTACAATGCAACTGAGATATGCCCAAACTGAGCACATAGCTTCTGAACTATGTCTTGCAATTAGGACCATCTCTTTAAAAAAGAACAAGACTGGACCTTTCTTCCCAAATCCTCCCACAGGCACTGGGCACGGTTATTTCCCCAGGGGAAACAGGCTCAACTGCAAACTTGTGAACATTAGCAGAGCAATATGACAAGCAGAGTGTGCGGAACTAATGGGTGAGAGTTGGTTTTGTCTTCTCTCCAGAGCCTTTGGCATTCTTTATCAAGCGGTACATAAAAGAATAGAAGAATAAAAGATTGTCATATTGTCCTTTGTACTTTTCTTTCAGCATGTCACTATGGTAGTCTACCAGGAAGTAATAAATAGCTTCAATTGTGGAAAGGAAAGTATCTGGCTTCCCTTTTTGATGGCGCCAAAAGCAAGTTTTTCTTGTTTTCAGTTCAACTTGTAATAACTCTGCCAAACAAACAAAAAAGAGAACATGTAAATACTTCTCAATCATATTATTATTGAGGACAATAATAATAACTGGTACAATAATGTGTGTTGATACACAATGATGATTTAATTACATCAAGGATTTTTTTTGAAAGTACAGGTAAGTTCCTTCCATTCCAATTCTAAGCAGGGCAATATTTAAATGTACAGTGGTACATAAAGACACAGCAGGGCACAGAATGAGACTCTGCATCCCCATCCTCTCTGGTTCTCAGAGCTTGTAAGACACATTAAAAAGTCAACAATCAAGAGAGTCTTATATCTCAGGGTTTTTATCCTGCTAGCTTCTATCTAAAGTTCCTTTTAAAATTTTGAGTTGTTGACAAAACTTCATTATCCATTTGCAAAAAGAATTTATCGATAGTGATTGTTTTCTTCTGAAATGGTCATTTTTATTCACACCTTTTTTTTTCTTTATATTTTGTTGTAGGCGCTAACTAGGGAGGTGGAGAGACAAATACAGGAGGAGGAGGAGGAAGGTAAAACAACAGGAAGGATGTTGAACAAGTTATAAGGAGCCATACCACTAACTACCTACCTAAAATACCTGTAACACATATAAGGTGTATAAATACACAGACATAGTTCAAATAAAATTTTCTCATCTGGGCTGACAATGCTCCCTCCAAAGATCTAATAAAACCCCCAATACCAGGCATGAGAAACCCTCTTTTGAGTTGTTGCTGGTCAATGTTTCCAAGGGACTCAAAAACATTTACAGGTTTTTGTTACTGCCCTTGTTTGTCCCCCAGAGGTGGAAGGTAAAAGTCCCTACTGCTGAAGCTACTATGCACTTCAGACAGAGGGTACCAGAAGACACCATGTAAGTTTCCAAAAGAGGGAAGCAACCAACAGTCCTACCCAGCTATGATGTCTATGAACCACAACAACCAGCAAAGCACAATAATCCTAAGGGTAGAGTAGTGGCCCCCATACCCTAGTGGTAACCAACTAAAGCCACTGAAGAGAGAAATCATGCCTGATACTAAAAACATAGCCATCTACCCAGGGCTAGCATAATCATGGATCTTGGAAGAGAACCTCTATACTAAACCAGTATAAATCCTTAACTATTTTCAACATGCCTTCATAATAAAAGACCTCAAGAACAAACAGAGTATAACACAATATGGTAAAAGCTATATATGACAAATAATAACCAAAATTATACTAAACAAGGGAAAACACTTATTTCCTCTAAAATCTTGAACATATAAGAATGTCCAGTCTCCTGATTCCTATTCTATTTAATCCTTGAAGTTTTAACTACAGCAGTAAGATATGAGAAACACATAGGGAGGATCAAAATTGGAAAGGAAGAAATTAATCTTTTGCTTCTTGCAGACAATATGATTCTATACTTAAAACACCCCATGGGCTTCACTAGAGAATTTCTGGGTCTATTAAACATGCTCAACAAAGTCAAAGGATACAGAACCCAGTGACTTTCATATGTAGCAACAACAGATTTGCAGAGAAACAAATCAGGAAAAAATATTTCACTATAATTGCTTCCAAAACAAAACAAAGCAAAACCAGCTATCTAGAAATAACCTAACAAAGGAAGTGAGAGATCTCTACAAGGTGGAGAGCTTTGGAAAAGGGAACTCTTATTCACTGCTGATGTGAATGTGTAGCCACTATCGAAATCACAATGAAAGTTTTCCAAAACACTAATAATGGAACTAGCACACAGCCTCACCATACCACTCCTGGGAATAAACTCAATGGATTTCTTATCATATCAGAAGGATTGTCTCTCATCCATGGTCATCACTGATTTTTATACAATAGTAAAAATCATGTCCTACATGTCCATCAACAGATCAATGAATAAGGAAAATGTAGTAAGTATACCATGGAATTCTATTTGGATGTAAAGAAACTGGAAAACAATGCATAAAGTGACATCACCAGACTGTCAAAGGCAAATACCAGAATTCTCTCTCATCAAATTGTTACATATGTATATCTAGACAAGAGTACATGTGAGGAAAGGAGAGCGTTGGGATAGGGAGAGCAACACAGGGCCTCAACCAGAACAAGTATGGAGGAAAGTGCCTTGGTATTTGTCAACTTGGTCATCTAGTTAAAATTAACTAAGAGAGACACATTTTATGTAAGGAACTGATAAGTAAAATGATATGAAACATCTTCAGCAACAACTTTACACAGAACTCTTTACACAACAGAGCCATAAGCAAGCTAAAATGAGAACCTAGAAAATAATGTATCACAGAGACAGGAGTGAGGTCACAGGCAAGCACACACTACCTCTGCCAAAAGGACCCTTGAAGGAATTCTTGAAAGATATATTATGTTTCAGCAAAGGAAGCAGGGGAAAAAGGAATACTGAGCAACAAAATGGTCAAAAGTTATATAATCCCAAATACACAGCAATCAGTAGAGATCCTATTGTGGACTGACAGTAAAGGACAGACAGAAATAATGAACAACAGTAGCAGTATGAGCCAGGAGGAGGCTGAATGAAGTATAGATGTAGCAAGTCCTTTAAGTATTTGAAAGGAAAGGCTAAATGCTGACTTTGAATGAAGGCAACGATGTAATTCTATCACTAGACCCAACATGATATATTGGTGTTTATTGGGGACAAAAAAATACAAAGAACCATTGGAACATTTCCCTGTTCTTCCTAGGGGAATCTGCTGACCCACCAGAAAGAGCCCTCAAAGGAAAGTCATGTGTCAAGCTCCTCTCTTTCCACTTCTGTATGCCTGAAGCCACACCCAAAGGGGTGTGGCCACCATTTCAGGTCCACAGACCAAATGCTTATATTTGAACTTAAAAAAAAAAGAGCCTTTTTAACGAATTCACTTTCTCTCTCTCTCTCTCTCTCTCTCTCTCTCTCTCTCTCTCTCTCTCTCTCTCTCTCTCTCTCTCTCTGTGTGTATGTGTGGTGTGTGTATGCTATATATAGCCTGTGTGTGGTGGCAGTCAGAAGAGGCCTACAGTAAGTAGTCAGTTCTTGCTTTATATCATGTTGGTCCTGGGAACTGAACTCATGTCCAAGAAACATTGTCCACCCGGCTTTGAACTTTTTAAAATGCTGTATGTACAATTCTCTGAAAGAATTCAGATAGGATTACTTTAAAAAGGAATACATAAAAGTATAAAAACATTTTAAAACTTATTTCAGGGAAAAAGAAAAAAACAGAAAAGCTCATGTGTGGTAGTGCGCACCTGTGATTTTAGCGCTCTGGAGGCCATTACGGGCTACACAGTGAGTAGCAGCCCAGCCCAGCTAGCTATACAGTGAAACTCTTCTTGTCCGCTGGCTAGTATGCTAGCATTCATAGGGCTGGAGGGTGCTGCTCACTCACCACAGACCATGTATATTCAATATCAAGCTGCCAAGCAAGACATACCTATTGATTCAATAGTGGCATAACTGTTTGGAGGCTAAGCAACCTCTCTGTGACTGAATCTGAGGCCCACTCCAAGGGAGAGAACACACACTTGATACTCTACACTTGGTCAAAAGCTTATGGCTGGGAAGGCATGTCCAAAGGGAAGAAGACACTACTGTGCTTTCCCTAAATGAACACGTCAAACAGATTTCTAGTCATAGCCTGGGGAAGCTCCTGTTGAGAGTCAATGCAGAGATGAATATCTGGTCGAAGTACTGAGAATAAATGACTGACGGAACTCTCAAACATAAATGGGCTCTATGTCATCTCCATCTTTTCTCAGTGTGGCAATGTACAGTGTATCAAAATGCTGAGATGCTGGGGGTAGCAGGGAGGAACAGATGCCAGTCATCATGCGACCAGGAGCTTAACAATTAGGCCACCATAGCCAGGGCATTGACTGCATTAAACAAGTTCAGTGAATGACAGCTTCAGTGTTGCATCCACTAATGTAAGCTGATAAATGACTGTATGCACAGAGCCTGAAATGACAGTGTTTAAAACACAAACAAAAGTACCATTTCAAACACTGTATCAGTGTTGTCAAAAATGAAGGGAAAGAGCTGCCTGAGTGTGGAAGACAGGACAGTCCACTGATAATAATCTGGAATCCATCTGTCCTCCACATTTTCCCAGTGCCCTTTGATGAATCATCCAGAATGCTATCCCACACTGTACTTTGGCTTTAGGTAGATTGAACATGAGTACACCAAGAACTCTGACCTTTCAGTGTTTTATTCTGATACTAGTGAAATGTCCAGAGCTGTTGTCACTGTAAACTTTAGCAAAGTAATTGTTTCACTAGCAAGGTAACTTTCTATTTGCTCTATTTTACGTGTACGAGTGTCTGCCTGTACGTATGTATGAGTGTGTACCATGTGCATGCCTCAGAAGAGGGTGTTGGATCCCCTGGGACTGGAGTTACAGGTGGTCATGAGTTAACATGTGGGGTGCTGGGAACTGGATCCAAGGTTTAACCACCAAGCCATGTCTCCAGCCTGCTATGGTGATCCTTAATTTGAGCAGTCAGAGGCAGAACTTCTAATACACACATCTGAGAGCTGAAGCATGGTTTGTTCAGCTTAACCAAATGAGAAAGTGTTTAAAATCTAAAGCCCATGATTGCTCACAAACATGGGGCATTTCTTATAGAGGCAATTTGGTTTATCCAGAAATCTTTCTCAAACATAGAGGCTATGCTTATGGCCTGCCCCGTGATTCCTGAGGAGTCAGGAGAGGCAGGAGCTGAATTAGGACATGCAGAGAGTTGTGTTTAGAGACCCATTTCATGGTTGTGAGCCAGCACAGAAGTGAGATGCGTGCTTTCTATGGGAATCAGAAAGGAGGAGCCAATCTTTTATACAAATCTCATTTCAGACAAACCTAAACAGACTGACTTTGAATAGTACCAAAATAAATCCATTTATAGGTTTTTCAGGGACTTGTATTCTTTCGTTTGAACCTAGAAATCTCCATATAAGGTAATAATAAGAAAAGACATGCCAGACAAATCTTCAGACTGCAGGGTAGCTTGTTGTAGTATCAGGACAAGGGGCTGTGGCAGGCAGTGATCTCTCACGCCTTCAAAGCGCAGGGCAGCATGGATTCATCTACTAAACAACAATAAAGTCTTCAAAGTCTTGTGATTCACAGGTACAAACTAATTAATTAGCTAACAAATTCATTAAGCCAATGCATTGTACTTTGTACTTCCTTTAGTTTGGAAATGATTAAGACTATAGTACGTCTTTTCTTGAGGGACCTTTTGGCAACCATGCAATACCAGCTGAGTAGTTCTCTTGCCTTCTAATCACAAAGCTGTTCAGTAACTGGAAAACTCCTTAAGCTTTTAGAGAAACCACTAAGGATGTTGGAAGCACTAAGAAAGGTACAAAGAAACAAGAAAAACAGTATGACCTCCTGAACTTCAGGATAGCAGCTGTGTTACGTGGGCAAGGACAGTAACTTTTAAACTCTTATTAGAAGCTCAACATTTCACTCAAGCAAAAAAGGCATACTGGACCAGGATATGACTCAGTGAGTAACACTATACAAGTGCATGAGGACCTGAGGTTGGGAGATGGCTCAGTGGGTAACACCTGCTGCTCAAGAGCATGGACCTGAGGCTATAATCCCAACACCTTTGGTGAGATGGAGTAGAGATGGGGGGATATATTATATATACACATAAACACACATATGGGAACTTTTTTCATAAAAGGCATAAAGATAGAAATAAAGAAAAATAAATTCTTATAACATTAAACTGAGTTAGACTACCACTGTGAACTCATAATATGTATACCTATTTGTTTTCTTGGTTCTGTCCAATGAAGAAATGGCATGTAGTAACTAATTTACACAATATAGCTTTTAAGATCAGATCCTACTAAAATGAATCACAGGTCTTTAAAAAAAAATGATGACTCCAAGTTTGTGTCAGGAAGAAAGTCAAAGTAGGTTTGAGATATCTTGCTGTATCTACTGAGGCCAGTACTACTACAAACCACGGAAGTCAGCAATAAAAAGGCCAATTAATACACGAATAAGTAACATGACTAAACTTTCTCCATTGTTCACTTCTCAATTTAACGATTGATTGATGATTCATGGATCAATCAAACACTGTTGAGAAAGTCTATAGCCTGAAAGCATTACTCCAATATACTAAAGGAAAATAAACTTTATGGTGGAATGATCTAGCATCATTATAAATATGGGAACAACTTGTTTATATGCCCCCCAACTTAATGCAACAGTAAGTATACAACTTCAAATCACCCTGCATGAATTGTTCAATCAAACAATTGATGACCTGACAGGGAAAGGACATACTATCAATAATGATAACAAACAACAGATACAAACTGGACAAGTCTGGATCTACTCTTTCTTTAAAGTACCCTAACTGTGGGTACTTTAACAGTGGTCAAGCTTGGTCCCCAGCACCCACATTAGAAAGCTCACAACTGCCTGCAACTCCAGCTCCAAGGGATCTGATGTCCTCTTCTGGCCTTTACAGGCTTCTATATGTACATGTACACATACACACATAAATTTTAAATAATCTAAAAAGTATGCTAACCAAAATATCTAGACTGAGTCTAGTCATTAAACAATCAAGCTGATCACTTTACCAAAATCTAAATTAAAGAAAACTTAAATTAGAAAACTGCTCTAGATTAAGAGACTAAAGCTATACAAGCATCAAAAATTCGAGTTTAAATGCTGTGTTGGGGGAAAGTCCACAAAAGCCATTATTGTTTGCATCAGAAAATGTGAGGGACTGTATGTTAGATATTGTACAAGTTCTGTTAACTTTCTTAAGAGTGGTGATGGTGTTGGTTTTATTACATAGGAGTGTCATTATTAAAAAGAACAACAGTATTTAGTGCAGTTTTGCAAAGTCCATTGCTTACTTTAAAACAGTTCCCCCAACAATGTACATAGATGCATAAATGCACACGTAATACAGAAAGGGAGAAGAGAAAAGAAGCAAGTGTGAAGGCTAAATGTACCTTTTCTTTTGAGGGATCTACACATTGGAAGCTTTTCTAAATAAAAGCTGTCAGGGGAGGAAAGTCCCTAGACACATTTTCTTACCCCGGAGGCGCTCATCAGAGGCTATCTGGTTTGTCTGGCTCCAGGTGCTGTCAATGAAGACCACTCTCTTCAATGATGGGCCTTCGTGCATGCTCTCATTCAAACCAGAGCCTCCCTCCGCCTCGGTTCTCTTCAGTTTAAAAGGTGGCATATCAAGGTCATTAGGTTTGCTTCTACCTTTACTTTCAACCCTCTTTTTCAGATGAAAAGAAACATCTTTTATCGAGATGGACTGAGGTCCAGGAAAAACAAGTACAACCTAAAACAAACAAACTCTAGTTAGTTACATGCTACTGTGATCTTCAACATAAATTCTGGCTTAAAACTCTACGAAAAAGAGATGCTGAATGTCTAAAAATAAGCATTAAATTGATTCTATTATTTGTTTTCTTCCATATATGGTAAAGCTTTGGCTTATTCCTATTAGCATGTATTCATATTATAGTACCTGGAGATGTTAATTCAAAATAAGTTACTCAATGATTGACAAAGCCAAGTTAACAGTACCTTGAGTTAAATTTCTGTGGTGTAGTGCTATCCTCCTATAATCCCAGCAGTAGAGATGCAGGGACATGAAATCAGGGCTTCCTAAGAGTTGCAGGCCAGCCAAAGAGACAAAAGGGCAAAAAAATGATCCTTTTTAAAAAATAACCATTGGAAACTTTTTAATGACTAAACACTATTTTCACTTGTATAATAAGGAAAGATAAAATAAATAAGGTAGGGGAGGGAATAGTGTGATAGTTTTTTTTATTACAGCTATTAGTGATGGTAGTATAAAATAGTATAATATGGTGGATACTGTGAAACATATTTGAAGGTCTGACATCTACAAGGTTAAGACAACAAGGATCTTGATTTCAAGGCTAGCATTGACTACACAGTGAAACTCTGTCTCAAAAATGTATAAAGAGTGTAACAGTGTGTTCTACTTAATCAAATAAATGGTATTTAACTGACCAGAGAAGATTACACAAACATATTACTATATCAAACTCAGATGTGATTTGGAAATACAACTTTCAAAATAAAGTCATATTATATAGAAACATATCCTGTGAAGATATCACTGAAGTCAAATGCCTTTAGCATTAAATGAGCATAACACTAGATTGCTAAGAAGATTAAATCATGTCTAAATAAGTTCAGAAAGGAGCTAGAGTTAAAGCGCCCAGAAGGTTCTGAGTTCCAAGCCACCCACCTCGTGGTCCTTCCCTTCATACTCTGGAATGCACGGGTAAGTGTAGATGCTCACAGAGCTGGGTGCTAAGAGCTTTGCATGCACAGCAGTGCTTTTGCCATCTGTTTCGTTTGGATGCTTAATGATATCGATCTTCAATGGAAGCTAAAGTAAAAAGACAAATGAACAAAAGAAGTATGAAGTGCTGACTTTTATGTCAATATAAAACATCTGAAGATACACACCAAGCTCACACTGAGCTCCCATGAGTACACTTACAGTTGGAGACCATGCCATTTAACCTAGAGTACCAAGGACAGTAAGTCATACATCAAACCCCAATGGCCTCCTCCTTGCTGACCATGTACCTGAGCAACTATTTCAGCACAGGCAACATGGAATCTGCTCTTAAAATAATGACCCAGGGATACCTTACTTAAGTCATATACATATTAGTCCATGGCAAGGACATTTAAAAAGCAATTTCTATGAACTCTAGGATTACTTTATGCTGTTTTCAAAGGAAATGGAAGCTTGGGTAAAAATTCATATTTAAAATTCAAGTAGAAATCCTGTTCCTCATACATTTCTCAAGTCAAAGTTACTTTAAGTTTTATGATCTTTGGCAATGAATTTTCACAGCACAAGTTAACCTGTCAATAGGAAAAACAGCAACAGAATAAGCCTTAGTCCTTTATATAACCCTTCTCAAGTTACACTTGATAAAAGTTGTTTCTCAATAATACTTGCTCAAGTTATTTCCCGTAATTAAGGACATATTAATTCCTCTGTTCAAAAACAATAATTTTCTTGGATTTCTTGAGCTAATTTTTTGTTTACTATTTAAGCTTCTTCATTTCAGACTCTGTTGTTTGGTAAGTACATCTACCATCTTCAAGACCCTCATTTCATGCAAAGGTAAGGGCTCTATGAACAGGTCCTGAGCAGCAACCATTTTACTCTGGGACAGAAAACTGTTCCAGCATAAAATCAAATATGCTACGTCTACATTCTAATAGATTTTAATGTATATATTATACCTGCAAACTAGCTACCACACTCAAGAAAATGATCTGTTACCACCAAAAGGTCTTCTAGTACCCTCTCCTCTTCCTTTCCTACTAGCCAGTTGTCACTTCAGTTTACTTTTTCTGGGGTCTTACATAGCTAGAATAATAAAATATGATCTTTCCATTTGGCATCTTTAACTCAAAATAATGACTTGAAAATGCATAAAGATACTGCTTATCATTTGTTCTATAGCTCAACCTATCCCATTAAAGATGAGATTAATGTGGAGAGGCAGCCTCAAGGTCACAGGGCCAAGACTGGGCTTCTAAAATGGGACAGCATAAGCAGAGATAAGGCATCAGACAAGAGGTAGCATGATAGAGTCTTGTAGTGCCTTACCTTCGGCACCCAGAGAGGAACCGCATTAGTAGAGACTGCCATGTGAAGAATAAGATGTTTTAATGGTGCCCCCAAGGCTACTTTTTAAAGAAGTAGTTGCTGCATACTACAAAGTAAACCACATTTCCTTTCTTTTCTTTCTGAACAATTATGTGAGGACAGGATGCTATAAATAGTATATCTCAAAGGAATGCAGTACAAATAAGTACCTCAAACAGTGTCCAACCAAGATTCCAACACCACTATCCCATTTCATCCCTGTGTGTAAACATAATTCCATTGTTTTTTCTAATTTGTTGTAGCAGACTTCAAGGTATAATCAGCATATTTTTTAATAAGGAATGTGCCTTTTAACTTACAAGCCATAAGAAAATAACTATACCAAGTTAACATTGAATAAACTAATATTTGCTTATTTGGAATATATATAAAAAAACTGAGGTACAATTTAGAAACAACATTGGACTTCCTATTTCTCTTAATATATTAACATATCAAATTTTACACACAGGCACTAAAATATACTCTTTAGAAAACTATATAGTTGACCAAATAATTGGCATTGTTTTTAAGTATTTCTAGTAAATGGTGAGTACTGCCACTGCTTTGGAAATAATCCTGTTGTTAAATTTCTATCAAAGTAGTAGGTCTATAAATACAACCTGTCACTTTTTGATCTGCAATCCTTTTTGGAACAAACCTTAAGAAAAAAGTCTTTTTAATGTTTTTGAGACAATGTCATACTAAGTAACATTCAAGCCCATTTGTGCTAAGTGTAGAATTGAAACTCTCTAAAGTCCTAATACATGCCGATCCCATTGAATATAATTATTTGGCTTACTTCTCACATTTGCGTCAATGCTAGACAAGCTAACACAAAGTAAATTATTTATATATAAATGACCTATGAACACTTTACCTATAAAAGTCTTGATAAATACCACAGACCATAAAAAGCTATCAATTGAAATCAGCTCTCCAAGTGGTTTGAAACCACTATAATTATAACACGGTCAAATGTGTAGGCCCCAGGCCTTTACACTTTATCTTAGTTTAACATAGGTCATGGCCTTCTGCTCCATTCTATATCGGATGGGGAAAGTCACCAAACTTCAGGTAAACATCCACTGTGATTCTACCTATAATGTTTTCCCAAGGATCATTTACAAAGACTTAAAGTTATGAAGCTTCTTCAAGTGAGACTATTAAGCCGTCTTTATTAATTTTTTAAAACTAATTAATGTCATTGAAATTACATAATTCATTTCAAACAAGAAAGAGATTTTGATGGGGAAGTCCTCCTATGTACATGTTGTCTGGTTGGTTGATAAATAAAGCACTGTTGGCCAATAGGGAAGCAAGGTAGGTGGGACTAGGAGTTGAGGAGAATTCTGGGAAATGCAGTCAACAGGAGGAGTCGCCATGTGATCCCTGGAGGAGAGAATGCAAGTTTGGAGTTCTCAGTGAGATAAGACCTTATAAAAATATATATTAGTAATTATGGGTTAATAAGTCAGAGCTAGCCACTAAGAGACCATAGCAAATAGCCAACAGGTTCATAATTAATATAGTGTCTCATGTGTTATTTGGGGGCAGAGACAGCGGCGGCACCCAGGTGGCTGGTGGGAGGAATGCATGATAAAAGACATAGTTTTAATAGGGTCAAATTATCAATACAATTCACTTCCAAGCTTATCAAATATATTAGAGCGGGCAATTATATATAAGCTATCTTTTAAAATTGCCTCTTACCTGCACAAACGGAATCTGCTCAATGGGCACATTTTCCACTGGGATATAGCAGGTGTAGCAGTAGAACATCCTTGAGCCACCACATTGGAGACACCGTGACCTTCCACTACGTTGAGCCTTATGAAGCACTTCCTGAGATGCTAAGCATAAGTTCTGAAGAGGGTCTTCTGAAGCTATGGAAACAGTTTGTGTCTGTTTTGTTTCCATACAATTTGCATTCTTTTTTTCACTTTCTTGAAAAAATACAGATGGACTGAGAGCCATTCTTTCTTTGAACCAAAATGTTCTGTTTCTAAAACATGTGTCATAGGTGCTCTGTAAAAATTAAAATGAGGAGGAATGAAAAGTGTCAGTGTTGTGCTATTGTTACAAATAAAACTGTCTAATAGAATTTATACTGTTGGAGGATTAGTATTTACCAACAAATATTACTAAGTTAAAACTCACTGAATTGATATGCTGGTAGTGGTGAAAACTTGTACAGCCACTTTGGAAATCAGTATGGTAGTTTCTCAGGAAAATGGGAATCAGTCTACCTCAAGATCCAGCAATTCCACTCTTAGGCATATACCCAAAGGATGCACATTCATACAAAAAGGACATATGTTTAACTATGTACATAGCAGCATTATCTGTAATAGCCAGAACCTGGAAGCAACCTAGATGTCCTCAACTGAAGAATGGATGGAGAAAATGTGGTACATTTACATAGTGGAGTACTACTCAGTGGGCGAAAACAACAACAATGAAATCTTGAAATTCACAGACAAATGGATAGAACTAGAAGAAATCATTCTGAGTGAGGTAACTCAATCACAGACAAACATGGTATGTACTTACTCATATATGGATATTAGACATAGAGCAAAGGAGTACCAGGCTACAATGCATACCTCCAGAGAAGCTAGGAAACAAGGAGGACCCTAAGAGAGACATACATTGTCCCCTGGAGAATTGAAAATGGACAAGAGTTCCTGAGCAAATTGGGAGCATGGGGCAGGGTGTAGGAAAACATGAGGGATCGGGATGATTGAGTCAGGGGAAGAATAGAGGAGAGCAAGAAAAGAGACATCTTAATAGAGGGAGCCATTATAGGTTTAAAGAGAAATCTGGCACTAGGGAAATATCCAGGGATTCACAAGGATGACCCCAACTAAGAATCTAAGTAATATGGAGAGGTTACCTTAAATGCCCTTTTCCTATAATGAGATTGATGACTACCTTAAATAACATCCTAGAGCCTTCATTCATGATGGAAGCAGAAGCAGAGACGCACAGCTAAGCACTGAGCCGAACTCCTGGAATCCAGTTGTAGAGAGGGAGGAGTGATGAGCAAAGGGGTCAAGACCAAGCTGGAGAAACCCACAGAAAGAGCTGACCTAAGCAAGTGGGAGTTCATGGACCCCAGTATGGCAGCTGAAGTACAAGCATGGGACTGAATCAGGCCCCCTGAACATGGGTGTCAGTTAGGAGGCCTGGGCAGTCTATGGGGCCCCTGGCAGTGGAACCAGTATTTATCCCTAGTGTACGAATGGACTTTGGGAGTCCATTCCCCATGGAGGGATGCTCTCTCAGCCTAGACACATGGAGGATGGCCTCACACTCCCTGGGGAGTGGATGGGGAGTGGGATGGGAGGATGGGAGGGAGAGGGAACTGTAAAATACGATTGTTTCTAATTTAAATAAAAATTTATATATATAAAAGAAAATACAAAATTAAAAGACAATCAACTCAAAAGAGCAATTTCAGTTGCTCTTACAAACTATTCTTCCAACAGAAAATGGAAATGTGATACATTAAAAAAAACACTTCAAATACAAAATTTAAGACACTGATGATCCATTTTGATAGTACCTATTTTGTCTCAAATATGACAATCTTGATTTTAAAATATTGAGAATATAATGAAATTCTGTTTGTATCACACAGAAATGCATTCAAGTATGTAGACTCTAGCTTTGAATTGGCATTCCATGACAGAACTCTCATGGTGAACTGTAATGAAAATAAAAAGCTGCAGTGGTATAAGTAAATTCAGTTGGCTATTAGGAATACACACAATTTTTCACTGATTCTGACCACTGTTCTAGCTTAAAACTCCTACCCCGGGGCAGATCATAGAAAGTCTAACTTTAAATTGTTCCACTTTCATAGAGGATGAACAAATACCCATTTCCAAATGGATTCTGCCCTATGCCTTGGAGGAGGGGAAGCTGAAGAATCTGATAGGCCCTGATGGTTCCCTTTCACTCTGCTACCAATCAAGCCTATAAAACACTATCTATAAAAACCCAAAGCAGGAGCTTCTGGGAAGTTGACTATGGAGGGACTCACACAAGCAGAACTCACTGTAAGACAGTGCACTTCAACTGTTATCAAGAGGAAGTGCCTCTGCTTGGATCCCTTCCTTCCACATGTCTGCACATTTGAATCTGTTAAAATATCTTTATAGGAACCATCAAATGCAGGCACAGTGTTTCCTAAGATCTGTGGGCCACATGAGCAATCAAATGCATCTGAAAGAATCTCAAGTCTGCAGCTAGTTAAAAGGAAAGTCTGAAGGTCCAGCTTGTGACTGACTGAACTGTCAGCCTGTGGATTCTGACACTGTCTCCATTAGAGTCAGTGCTGAATTTGAGGACTGGTGTCCACCATAGAATTACTGCTGGGGTTAAATCCTCACACCTTTTGAGATCACAAGTATTCCTGATGACTATGGAGTGAGAGTAGACAAAAAAAAAAAAAAACCTTTCTTCCTTTCTTCCTAACATAGATGTGTTCTACAAGATATATTGCTCTCCAACTTGAATATATCAGCAACCATAACACATCTGCTAGTGCGAAGACAGCTACTGACAATTATATTTGTAAAATATCCCATTGTGAATTATATGATCTTAAGTCTTCTAAACTTTTCAGAGTATATAACCTTCAGATTCTTTAGTAAATATAAAACAATATAAGAGGTTTCCCACTTAATATTTTCTATGCAGATTATGTATATGCATGTGTGAATAAAGACAATTAATGAAATAAAGGACACGGGTATGACTGTATACTTAAATATGTGAAGAGAGATGAGAATGGAGTTGTGGGGGATTGGAAAGACTTATAGTTTATTCATTTTGCAACTGGCTGAAAAAATAATTTATAACTCCTCCTTCCACTCAATTTCTCCAAAATTAATTATACTCATGCAGTTTCATCCTATCTACTTTGCACATAACATTTATATTTAGGCTCAAAGTCAGATTCAGTTCCTTATTAGTCCACACGAGCAAAGACAAATCTTACATTTCTGAGTATTTATTGCTGGGTCCATATATTTGATATGGAGAAATGTGTTCATTTAGAGGCACTTTTCAGTGACGGTTTCCTTCTGGCAAGAGTAGAATTCTTTACGATTCACCTATTCTTGATTTTTGTTCATACTTTTAGATAGATCCAAATACTTGTCAACGAAATTAAAACCATTTTGTAAAAGGCATCCAGGAATCTCACTTCTCAACTCAGGGGCTCTACAAAGACAGGCACAAAAGGCAGCCTGATGACTTTATTTTCTTCAAAGTAGAGGGGAAGGCTACCTCCTCCATTACAGTCAGCTGGTTTGCCTCCTAAGGGTGCAGTCTTTAAAGTTCTTCTGCCTTGAATTGTGGACGAATTCAGGATCAGACAACACCGTTTCCAATA
The DNA here is from genome assembly GCF_017639785.1 of Mesocricetus auratus. Classification (NCBI taxonomy): domain Eukaryota; kingdom Metazoa; phylum Chordata; class Mammalia; order Rodentia; family Cricetidae; genus Mesocricetus; species Mesocricetus auratus. The sequence continues at coordinate 92,756,668 of NW_024429189.1, read as the reverse complement.
TTTGTTTGTGAAGTACTAAGAACTGGTCACATAATTTGTACAGGTACAATACCCCCCTCTTTTTTTTAAGTCCAAGATACCGCCATTTTTTAACATAGGACTAGAAGCCTCTTCCACAGAACAGCCTATATATCAGGCAATGTGTCTTGTAAACTTTTAATTTGGAGTCCAATCATAGAGTCCTGAAATGCTGCAATGTTAGGCATCTCTATTCATAACCCTAGCAATGCAAAGTGTCAATATACTTGTCTCACATTCCCAAGAAACAGATACAAGAAACGACTCTGCTTATTGGCTGATGGTAAAGCATACACACCCCTGTGGTCCTCTTTCTGTGACCACCCTCAGACCACTCCAAAGCCTGAATTACAGAATGGCGCTCACAGGTTGTTCCAGGACTGAGCTTCCCCCAGGTGGGAAGCCTCCTAAATAGTCATTTAGGCCTCAAACCATTCGAAGCTGTCCCCACAGACACGACACAAGCGGCGCTCGCCCGCAGTACAACCTCCGTGGGGCCCGTGGGCTCCCCGGCCCCAGCCACCCTACCCGAAGGAAGGCGAACCTGCTCCACGCCGAACTCGCGGTCCACACCGCCTCTGCTCCGCGCGCCCTGCCCGGACCGCTTTCTGCAGGACACCGGAGGGCGGGGCCGAGGGGTTGCCAGGGCCACGGTGACGCTAAACGCTACGCATGCTAGAAGGGAGAGTCCGGTGGAGCTTGTTGGACGGGAAGTCCCGCCTTTGCTCTCTCAGTGAACTTTCCAGTAGGGATCGTTGGTTTCCGGCTGTGCTGTCTGCCGCCGTGGCCATGCCACGGAACTGGGAACGAGTTCCGGAAAAGCACTTTCGAGAGTAGTTGACCCGACATGGTGAGAAAATACTAACTCCTCAGAACACTCCGCTTTACCTCCCCTAAATACTGTATTTAACAGAACTCAGACTTGTAGCTTTATGTGGCAGTATCAAGTATTTAATGCCCGGTACACTTCTTAGGAAAACAGTTTGCACGTTATTTGCTTTGCTTAAAACACGTGGAGTTGGCACCTACTGTACCTTTTCCGCATTGAAGTTGAACATATATGGATAACATTAAATTATCTTTCTATGTCCCACCCCAAAGAAACCTAAAAAAGTGGTTGTTAAAATAAAACAAAGCTATCATATCAAGCTATTTATTTAGTGAGTGGTAAATTATGAAAAATGAGAAAATGCGAAAAAAAGAATAGAGCCTTGTGTGGATTCATGAGTTACAAGGCCAGTGTACTGGTTCTTACTGTAGGGAAAAGGGCCAGCCAAAGAAACACACCCTGAGCAGAGTCAAAGAAACACACTTTGTCCCTGCAACAAGAACCAAAGAAATGCACCCTGATCCTGAAACCAGTGCCAAAGAAACACACTTTGTCCCTGGAATCAGAGCCAGTGAAAGAAATACACCCTGGCCCTAAAACTAGAGCCAAAAGGCTAAAAAGGACCAGTGAAAGAACACACTTTGGCCCTGAAACCAGAGCCAAATCTGACCCTAACCCTGTGCAGAAAACTAACCAATCCTTGAGTAGGAGCTCTAACCATCCTAAACAGGGGGATTGAAATTGGACCAATCCCCACCCTGGAAAATCTCGCCCCTAAGAATGCCTATATAAACCCTGTGCCTGTTCAGGTTCTGGCTGTTCAGGCTGCCCTGCTGTCTTCTGCCACCTTGGCAGAGGGCAGCCACTCTCCTGGTTCTTCTCTCCCAATAAATCTCTTGAATAAGGTTTGGACAAGACCTTCTTTTGGAGTGGAGCAGAGACAGCCCTGAGCAGAGCAGAGCAGAGCAGGGCTGTAACACTTTCCCTTCCCCTGGCAGAGTAGTTGTTACACTCCTCTCTCCACTCTCCCAGGGAACAGAGCTGAACTGTAACACCTTCGCTCTTTCCTGCAGGAACAGAGCTGATACACTGGGAAAACCTTCCAAGCTGGGGAAACCCTCTCCTGCCAGAGCAGAGCTGATACACTGGGGAAGAAGCCTTTCCCTGAAGCAAGGCTGTAAGCTTCTATGCTTCTGTGACCTGTGGCATTCCTTGGCTCCTGAGTGCCAGGATATCTTTCCATCCAAGCTGTAACACTCAGTGTTCTATGACTCCCAAGTGCCAGAATACTTTCCATCTGAGCTGTAACGTTTAGTATTCTTTGGCTCCTGAGTGCCATAATCCATACCTGTCCATCCCATCCTATCTTTCCAAATGCTTACACTTACTAGAATTGATACAAAAGTTCTAATAGAACAGTGGTCAACAGATGAATTCTCAGAATCACACACATAAGTGGGAGTAGGGACCTTTTACAGCAGTTAAAAGGAGTTGCCTGGCCATGAGTGGGAGCTCATGTTTTAGTAGAGTTTAAAGGGAGTTGGAGGGGAGTCTTACAACAACCATTTTCTTTCCTTTAGGCTGCTCTTTTGGGGTGAGGTACTAGAGGACATTAGCATCAGCAGAAAGGGAACACAGGCACGGATTTGAGGCGGGTGTGGTTGGGGGGTGCAACATTCTGGGTGGAGAAAGCAATGACAAAATTTCTAAGCCAGGGATAAAAAGTTCACAAGCATTTTCTTTTTAAATGTAACTCGGTTTTATCATAGCTGTTCAGTTGTATGGATGCAAAGGCAAGGGTTAACTACCAGTGTTCTAGGTTGCTCTGTCTGTGTAATAAATTACTCCAGGGTATAGTACAGTACAGTCATTGAAAACAACCGGGTGGTCTATTGCATAGTAAGTTGGATTTTCTCTTGTAACTTGACTGGAAAGACTGGGCATATTGTTAGAACTATTGATAAACTCACTCTGTGGCCTGGACTTCTCACAGTGAGCATGAGAGTAGCAGACTTAGTAGCTTATGCTGGGAGTTTCTATTGCTGCACTAAAACTGTGACCAAAAACAACTTGGGGAGGAAAGCCTTTATTTGGCTTACATTCCATGTCATACTCCATTGAAGGAAGTCAAGGCAGGAACTAAAACAAGTCATGGAGGAGTGCTGCTTCCTAGCTTGCTCCCCACTCCCCATTGCTAACTCAGCCTGCTTTTTTATACAACCCAGGACCACCTACCTGCTTAGGGGTGGCAATGCCCCTTTGTTCCTCCTCACAGCATGGACCCACACACATCAAGCATTAATCAAGAAAGTGCATACTTGCCTACAGACAATCTGATTGAGGCATTTTCTCAGTTGAGGTTTCATCTTTCCAAATGACACTAGTTTGTGTCAAGCTCACAAAATGCAACCAGGACACATTCCAAATGGAATGCTTCCAAGAAGGCTGAAATGGCATATCTACTTTGTCCTATCTTCAAAACATGACTGTCACTTCTCTCATCTTCTTCTGCTTGCAAATCAGATATTAGTCCTGCCCAGATCATAGGAAAGGGGACATAATTCCTACATTCCAAAGCGTTATCAAAGAATTTGTAACCTTTAAAATAAACTAGCATATCCAGGAAACCACACATCAATGGCTTAATACAAAAATCCTTCTGACAAAAGATCCATATAACTGTTCCTAGTTAGATGTACTATTAGGCACAGGATCACAGATTTCTTATTTTCAGTCTTTTGGATGCCTCCTAGGAATTTGGGTCATAGCTTATCTGACAATATAGAAAGTATAATGACTCATAAAACCATGCTCTAGGACAGACCCCATTCCTGAGAGTAATTGTGCAACCCAAATTAGAGTGGGGGTTGTTATTGTTTGTTTATTTTAAGATGTTGTGTGTGTAGAAAGTTGAGGATGGAGAGGGTGGATATGGGAGGAGATGGGAGAGGAGGTGACTATGGCAAAAATGCATTGTGTGAAATTCTCAAAAAAGTAATTAAATTATCACAATTAAAGTGAGCTATGCAAAGACTAGTGTTTATTACTAGTTGAAAGAAGTCAATATGAAAAGGCTATGTACTTGCTATTTTGTGTCGTATCATAGCACAAGTGTTACATGTTTGTGGTGATGAAGGCATAAATAAACCTACTGTGCTACCATCCATGCACAGGTGCAGCTCATTCAATAATGTGCACTAAGTGTGTGGTGTGCTATCCTGCCTAGCTTTGTGTAAGCACATGCTACAGCTGGCATGACAGTTTGTTTGCTCACTGATGTATTTCACACAATGTAGCCAAATAATTTAGTGACTTACAATTGAGGAATAGCTCTTCTGTGTGTTGGTACATATCTCTAATCCCAGCTACTCAGGAGGCTGAGGCAGGAGGATCATGAGTTGGAGGCCAATTTGGGCAGCATAGTAAGATACTGTCTCAAAAGGGGCATTACTGAATCTACAGAAATATTTTTAAATGTTAGATTCTTAGTAAGAATTACTTAGTGAAGTTTTCATCAAGGTTCTGTTGAAAATGAAAATTGGTATACAACCATTTTTGGAAGTCTTGTTGGCAGGACTCACTACAGCTGACCTATCCATCCCACTCCTAGTTACAGATTGTATGCCACCAAAAGATATTAACAAGAAGCAGTTCAATACATACCGAGAAAATCCAAAGAATCATTAGGTTATAAAAAGCCCGTACTCCACAAAACTGGAAACATCTAAAAGAAATGAACAATTTTTCTTGATATATACTACTTAACAAAGTTAAATCAAGATGAGATGAACCATTTAAATAGACCTACGCCCCCCCAAGGAAATGGAAGCAGTCATTTAACGTCTCCCAACCAAAAAAGAAGCCCATGGTCAGATGGTTTTACTACGAATTCTGCCAGACTTTCAAAAAAGAGCTAATGCAAATATTCCTCAAGTTATTCTATGAAATAGAGACAGAAGGAACATTGCTAAATTCATTGTATGAAGCTAGTCATCCTGATACTCAAACCACACAAAAGACTCAACAAGGAAAGAGAATTACAGACCAGTTCCCCTCATGAACATAGATGCAAAAATACTCAATAAAATACTGACAAACTGAACCAAAGAATACATAAAAAATATCCACCGTGAAGTAGAACTCGTTCTAGAGATGTAAAGATGTTTCAACATATGAAAATCTGTCGATTTAATCCACTCCATAAACAAACTGAAAGAAAAACATCACATGATTTTCTAATTAGATGAGGAAAAAGCCTTTGACAAAGTCCAGCAGCCCTTGATAAGACTTGGACAAATCATGGATACAAGAAACATACCTAAACATAATGCAGGCAATATCAAATTAATGGAAAAAAACTTAAAGGAATCCCACTAAAATCAGGAACAACACAAGAATTTCCATTCTCCCCATATCTATTCAATATAGTACTTGAAGTTTTAGCTGTCACAATAAGAAAAACTAAAGGTAATCAAAGGAATACAAATTGGAAAGGGAGAAGTCAAAGTACACTATTTGCAGATGATATAATAAGATATATAAATAACCTCAAAAATTCTACCAGGAAACCCCTACAACTTATAAACAGCTTTAGCAAAATGGATGGATACTAAATAACTAAAAAAGGAGCTCTTCTATATAACCACAAATCATATAAAATGTCTTGGGATAACTCTAACCAAGCAAGTGGAAGACCTGTATGACAAGAATTTCAAGTCTTTGAAGAAAGAAATTGCAGAAGATATAAGAAGATGGAAAGATCTCCCATGCTCATGGACTGATAGGATTAATATATTTAAAATGGTCATCTTACCAAAAGCAATCTACAGATTCAATGAAATCACCATCAAAATCACAACACAATTCTTTACAGACCTTGAAAGAACAATATTCAACTTCATATGGAAAAACAAAAACCCAGGATAGCTAAAAAAATACTGTACAATAAAAGAACTTCTGAAGGTATCATAATCCCTGATCTTAAGCTGTACTACAGAGCGATAGTATAAAAACTTCATGGTATTGGCATAAAAACAGGTTGATTAATGTAATTAATGGAAAATCCAGAATAAATCCACATGCCTATGGACACTCTTTTCTTATTTACAAAGAAGTCAAAATTATACAGTGGGGAAAATAAAGCATTTTCAACAAATGGTGCTGTTATAACTATGTCTGCATGTAGAAGAATGCAAATAGATACATCTTTATCACTTTGAACAAAACTAAAGTCCAAACGGATCAAAAAGCCTGATCATAAATCCAAATACACTGAGCCTGGCAGAACAGAAAGTGGAAAATAGCCTTGAATGCATTGGCACAGGAGACAACATCCTGAACAGAATTCTAATCACACAGGATCGAGACTGACAATAAGTGGGACATCATGAAATTGAAAAGTTTCTGTAAGGCAAAGGACACTGTCAAAAAGACAAATATGACAATTTACAAAATGGGAAAGAGCTAACCAACCCCACATATGACAGAGGAGTGGTATCTGAAATATAAAAAGAACTCAAGAAACTAGACACCAACAAACCAAATAATTAATTAAAAATGGGTAACAGATCTAAACAGAGAATTATCAACAGAGGGATCTCAAATGGCTGAGAACAGCATAAAGAAACATTCAACATCCTTAGCCATTAGAGAAATGCAAATCAAAACAACTGTGAGATTCCATCTCAACACCTGTCAGAATGGCTGAGATCAAAAGCACAAGTGACAGCTCATGCTGGTAATGATGTGGAACAAGGGGAGCACTCCTCCACTGCTAGTGGGAGTGCAAACTTTTACAACCACTTAGGAAATCAATGTCTTGGTTTCTCAGAAAATTGGGAAACCATTTACCTCAAGACTCAACTATACCACTCCCACGCATACCACAAGGACGATTGCTCAGCTAGGTTCATGGCAACTTTATTCACAATAGCCAAAAGCTAGAAACAACCTAGATGTCCCTCAACAAAGGAATGGATAAAGAAAATGTGGTAATTTACACAATGAAATACTACTTATCTGTTAAAAACAATGACATCAAGAAATTTTCTGGCAAATGTATGGAACCAGAAAAGATTATCCTGAGTGAGGAGACCCAGAAAGACAAACATGGTATGTATTCATTTATAAGTGGATATTAGCTGTAAAGTAAAGAAGGATCATACTACAATTCAGAAGCCCAAAGAAACTAAGTAACAAGGAGTGCTCAATGGGGGGAATGCATGAATCTCACTGTGAAGGGGATGATGGGGGGTGGAGATGGGACCTGGAGGTATCAGGTGAGAGAGAATAGAGGGAGAGAGTACTGGGAGAGACAACTGGAATCTGGGGGACATCTTGGGGACAAGCTATAAACCCAGTGCAATGGAAACTCCCAGGAATCTATGAGGGTGAACAAGACTCCTAGCAATGGGGGATATGGAAGGTGCACTGACCATCTCCTATAACCAGGCAAGACTTCCAGCGGAAGGATTGGGACACCAACCAAGCCATAAAACCTTCAACCTACAGTTTTTTCTGCCTACAAAATGTGCTGGGGTAAAAGTTGCACAGAAATTGTGGGGTTGGCCAACCAATAACTGGTCCAGCTTAAGACCTATACCATGAGAGGAAACTCACCCTTGACAATGCCTGGAGTGTCAGGACCTAGAGTTGGGTTAGCCCAGAGATCTAGGACAGAACAAAAATGATTGGAAAAAAAGTCAATGAAATGATTCCTAATATTCTGCTACACTTATAGACTGTTGCCTAGCTCAGTCATCACCAGAGAGGCTTCACCCAGCAACTGATAGAAACAGATGTAGAGACAGAGCTGTGTGAATCCTGTAGAAGAGGGGAAGGAAGAATTGTAGGAGTCATAGGAGTCAAGGTCCACAGAATCAACCAACCTGGGATTGTAGGGGCTCATAGAGACTGAACCAACAACCAGGATGCCTACATGGGACTGACTAAAGTCCTCTGCATACATGTTACACTTGTGTATCTTGGTCTTCTTGTGGGAATAGGGACTGTCTCTGACTCTGCTGCCTGCTTTTGGGACCCTTTCCTCCTGCTAGGTTGCCTCATCCAGCCTTAATAGGAGATGAGGTTCCTAGTGTTACTGTAACTTGATATACCATGGCTGGTTGGTATCCCTGGAAGGCCTGCCCTTTTCTGAAGAGAAACAGGAGGACTGGATTAGGGCATAGTGGAAGTGGGGAAAGACTGGGTTAGGGATATAAAAACAAAAACAAACAAAGAATGTTCATGTTAAGGAGTAAAACACAAGTAGGGAGTGACTCAGGTTCCCTAAAAGTAGAACAGGCAAACAAACTTTGATCATATTATACAGTGTTATAGTAGAACCATGGACTTACATTAGATAAGACAGCATGAGTGCCTCTTACAGCTATAATGTGAAGTTCAGAAGTCTGGGGATCTTGGTTTTGTTTCCTACAGTTACATGAAATCTGGAAGAGAAAAGTCTTACTCTGTATGAAAGGTATTAGTGTGGCCATGCTGTATTAATAAGAAAGACTAACTCTGTGTCTTTTACCCATGAGTAGGCCAAAATTATTAAGAAGAGTTCTGATCACTCTTGTTTAATCCAGAAAAGCCTTGTATAGAGAGCTTAATCTAAGAAATAGAGGTTACATCCAAAGTTCTGAGCAGAGAGGCCTTTCTGTTTTGAGTCATGGTCTTAATAAATTGCCTAAGAAGCCCTCAAACTTGGAACCCTCATGCTTAAGTTTGCTGATAGCTGGAATTTGCAGGCCTATGACACCATCTTCTTCATGTACTGTTAGTCAATCCATATTATAAAATCTTTAATATCTTTATAGTACTTTAAGTCCTTGTCTGCTTATTACAGTAAATGATTTCCTAGACCATAACTTAAGTTGACAGTATTTCCCTACATTGTGGATCTCATTTTTCCTCTTTAGTTTGTTCTGTATCGCTTTATTGTTGAACATTACATGCCAATCATTGTGGAAAGCAGGTGAGATTTGATTGTCTTTAGTTCTGGAGAGCACAGGCATTTTTCTTTATTTGGCTTTTAGAGTAAAAGGCTATTCTGGAACCCTCTTAGGATGAAAGACTGATCCAGACTCTTAGAGTGAAAGGTTGGTCCAGACTCTTAGAGTGAAAGGCTGATCTAGAATCTTCTTTGAGTTGAGATTTAGCATTAACTGTAACCTTAATTGAATTGAGTTTATTTGGTATTAACTATACTTCCAATCTCTTCTAATTATTTCTTATATTTTCTAGATATTTGAGCTAGAAAAAGTTTGGAGTGACACTTAAATTTTTTTCAATGCTGCTCAGGTCTGTACAGCTTTCCTTGTGTATGCTCTTCCTCCACAGTGACCGTATTGACATCATTCATAGGTGAGGCTTCAAAGTGACACAGAGAGGTTATTTAAGCCATCTGCTTTTGCACTTAGGTGTCTTTCCAGCTTGTTCCCTGAACTCACACTGATTGCTGAGGTCCAGCTGATCTCTCTTCGTGTCCGTGTTTTTTCACCATGGCAGGCCAAGCTAAGATTCAATGGATGCAGAAGCCTGTATCTCAGGTAAGGAACTGTTGTTGATCTGTGCTTATTTATAGAGTATGTTCTGTCTTGATTTCATGTAATCAGCAGGGCTGGCTTCCTGGGATTGCCCTGCTGTTGAATTGAGCTTGGTGCTGAGAAGAGCCCTTCGTGTAGCCCAGTACTTTGATAAGCTTGGAATAAAGTGTTATAACCTTGGTTATCAGTATCTTCTGGCTTTCATTAACACTTAGAAAAGAATGCTTTTTACGTGACCTGTTTTTTTCCTTATTATGTCTACAGAGAAGCACTCTACTTCTATGAAAATAGGTGTTCATTTAACTTCTCGTTCCTTACCTCTTTTCATTTTATTCCAGACAGTGAATTTCGTATTGCAGTTGACTAAAAGTTTCCTATGAAAATTTAACTTCTGCAATTCAGTTTTCTATTTCCTATCAAGTAAAATGTGATACTATTTTCAGTTTACGATTGAAATAATTTGATAACCATTAAAAGAAAACAAAACATTTAAATTTATTTCATTTATTTTATTTCTAAGCCTTTTGTTTACTCTGCCCCTCATAGCTTCTTCTCAATTAGATCCAGGGTTCCATGTTTTACTTAATACTTACTTGACTTCATTTATTCTTGTTATTTTAAGTAATGTTGTAGCAAATTATTTATTTTACTATTATTTGTTAAATGCATGTTTAATGATACATATATTTAAATAATTTTAAGAGCATGAAATATTCCATTTAACTACAAATGTGTAACTAGTTTTACAAAGTATATTCCTATGCTTTTATAAACTGGCCCACTGAATGGGTAAATGTACAATAAGTGTTTTAGTAAATTAAAATATGATTTCATTCTTTTCACCCATTTCATTATAGCTATTAATGCATTGGACTGCTGGGCTCTTCTTTCACTTTTTCTCCCTCACTGTATTTTCATTCTCTAGACATGTTAGATGTTTCTCCTATCTATCTACTTACCTATTCATCAAGTGGTGCGTATATCAAATACTTACAGACTTGGGACAGCCACTGTATCTTAGTTATGTGATTCATCTATGATGTATATAGTCTTTTTTTCTCTAGAGACACAAATCTGCTCAATGTCACCCTGAGGAAACTTTGTAAAGTTCAGTGGGTAAAGCCTTCTTGGGGAGAAAAAGTGACTTTCTGTTTTTGTCTTTTTGGGGGATATTTTGTTTTAAAATAGGGTAGTTAATTGGCCTTGAATTTTCAAGCTTCCAATTAAGAGTTAATTTTAATTAGATATTTTAATTGAGAGCTACACAGACCCAGAAAAACTCGGAAAGAGAGAGTGTTAGACCAGGAAGTATCTAAGCAGTAGGAGGAATGTGGCAAAGTCTCTCTAAGATAAGGACTCAGGTTTCATCTTCATGAAATTAGTCTATTGTTGAGTACATCTTCAATGCACAGAGAAACCACTACACAATAAAAATGGGATTATGTATTGTTATCCTGAAGCCTCAATAGTATACTCACAATTTCCTGTGGCTTTCTTGTCAACAGAGGAATATTTATTATATTTCTGGCTCTGGGTTTATTATGGAACTCTTGTCGGAATTTGAAATGAGAGCATTCAGCAAGATTAACGATGGGGTTTCTTGTAAAGGCGGTATTTAAACATGTACCTCTGTCCCTTTTTAAAATATCCTGACTTTGCAAAGTGCACAAATGGATGTTTTATAATACCTTATAACTCTAAAAATTATAACTTAAGTATTACATTTGCTTAAGTGAGTTGTGTGTGTTAAATACAATTAGAATTAATGTCACTGACTGATTTTGCTTCACTAGAAAGTCCCAGACCCTCCAAAGACCTTTGAAGAATTCTTAAAGTCTCAAAACTGGGTGAGTAGAACATCCTATCCTCATTTCTCTGCAACATACCTTTTAAAAACATCAGACATGGAAATAAAAACTGGAAATTAAATAATGAAAATGTTTACACATATTTGTGTCCTTTTCAGCGGATTGTATGTCATTTCCAGTTGCTTTCAACAATAATGTTTTCACATTTAAAAACTGTTCGCCCCGTACATACAATTCGGTGTACTTTGCTAAGTTTTTTGTCTTATGTATTTATACCTTCAAGAAAAATCTGACAGTTACTCTTTTTTTGTGATTTTTTAAATTTATTTTTCAGTTTAAATTTAGATAAGAAACAAGGTTGCTTCACAAGTCAGTTCCAGGTCCCTCTCCCTTTCCCTCCCCTCCTCCCGTGCCCTCCCTTCACCCCCCAATATCCTCTCATTTCCCCAGGGAGGGTGAGGCCCTCCATGGGGGTGTCCATAGTCTGTCATTTCATCCAGGGCAGGGCCTAGATCCTTCCCCAAGAGTTGAGGGTGAGAGTGCACCTCACATTGTTGGATGGGAGTCCAAAGTCCGTGTGTATACTCGGGATGGGTACTGATCTGCTGCCCAAGGCTCAATAGATTCCCTAGGCCTCCTCACTGACACCCAGATTCAGGGGGGGTCTTAATCAGTCCCATGCTGGATTCCCAGGCTGATGCCTGGGATTCAAGATTTAACCTTTGTCAGGTCAGCTGTTTCTGGGGGTTAAACCAGCCCAGTCTTAATCCCTTTGGTCATCAGTCCTCCCTCTCTGTTACTGGCTTTTTTGAGTTCAGCTCAGTACTTAACCGAGGGAGTCTGCCTCTGGTTCCATCAGCCACTGAATGAAGTTTCTGTTTCCCAGACTCTCTGACCATGGGATTGTAGGCTGGCACTCCCCAGATCTATGTCTAAAATCCATATATGAGAGAGTACATGCCATGTTTCTCTTTTTGTGACTGGGTTACCTCACTCAGGATGGTTTCTTCTAGTGTCATCCATTTGCCTGCGAATCTCAGGATTCCATTGTTTTTTTTTTCTGCTGAATAGTACTCCATTGTGTAAATGTACCACATTTTCTCTATCCACTCTTCAGTTGAGGGACATCTAGGTTGCTTCCCAGTTCTGGCTATTACAAATAATGCTGCTATGAACATAGTGGAACAGACATCTTTGTTGTATGAAGGGGCATCTTTTGTATATATGCCTAAGAGTGGAGTTGCTGGGTCTTGTGGTAGGTTTATTCCCATTTTTCTGAGGAACCTCCATACTGATTTCCAAAGTGGCTGAACCAGTTGGCACTCCCACCAGCAATGGAGGAGTGTCTCCTTATCACCACATCCTCTCCAGCATAAATTGTCGTTGGTGTTTTTTATTTTAGCCATTCTGACAGGAGTGAGATGGTATCTCAGAGTTGTTTTGATTTGCATTTCCCGGATGGCTAAGGATGTTGAGCACTTTCTCAAGTGCCTCTCAGCCATTTCAGACTCCTCTATTGAAAATTCTCTATTTAGTTCTGCAGCCCACTTTTTAATTGGGTCCTTTGATGTTTTGGAGACTTGCTTCTTGAGTTCTTTGTAAATTTTGGAGATCAACCCTCTGTCAGATGTGGGATTAGTGAATATTTTTTTCCCATTCTGTGGGCTGCCTTTTTGTCTTGCTGACTGTGTCCTTTGCCTTACATAGGCTTCTCAGTTTCAGGAGGTCCCATTTATTAATTGTTGATCTCACTGTCTGTGCTAGTGGTGTTGTGTTCAGGAAGCTGTTCCTGTACCAATTCGTTCAAGGGTACCACCCACTTTCTCTTTTAAGAGGTTCAGTGTGGCTGGATTTATGTTGAGGTCTTTGATCCATTTGGACTTAAGTTTTGTGCATGGCGATAAACATGGATCAATCCTCATTCTTCTACATGCCAGTCTCCAGTTATGCCAGCACCATTTGTTGAAGATGCTTTCTTTATTCCATTGTATATTTTTAGCTTCTTTGTCAAAGATCAGATGTTCATACGTGTGTGGGTTAATATCAGGGTTTTCGATTCCATTGGTCTACCTGTCTATTTATGTGCCAATACCAAGCTGTTTTCAGGACTATAGCTCTATAATAGAGCTTGAGGTCAGGGATGGTGATGCCTCTGGATGTTGCCTTGTTGATCAGGGTTGTTTTGGCTATCCTGGGTCTTTTGTTTTTCCATACAAAATTGATTATTGTTCTTTCAAGGTCTGTGAAGAATTGTGCTGGGATTTTAATGGGGATTGCATTGAATCTGTAGATTGCTTTTGGCAGGATTGCCTGACAGTTACTCTTATTTAGCCACTCAGCACAGCTCACTGATAGTTTATAGAAAACTTAAGTCAATATTTCTTGATTACTGAATCAAAGTGAAATGTTCAAAATATGTTTTCATATCATTATGTGTAATTACTAAGTCTTTCTTGAGCTCCCAGGACTACTAAGGAGTTTTCTCTGACGATCTATGAGTTCACTCATTTGCAAATGTGAAGCTAAGATTTGTTATACTGAAAGACCCCTACCCAGGACCCCCTAGGAAAAGAAAAGCAAGGCCAGTCCGTTGCCTAATGAAAAAACTCAGACCAGGTGCCTTGGCTAGCTGGCAGGATGTCAAACAGGATCTGTGGTCACCATAGCAGTCATGGGACCCGGATAATAATTGCTGAAGCTTGTCGGGGTCTTTCATGAGGTAATACCAGGAAACTTAGTCTGTGGGAACTACCCCTGCCCCCAAGATGAGCCAATGAAATGCCTGTTGCTATGCTGATACTTATGTAATCATTAAAACTCTATAAATATTGTACTCCCTACAAGCCCGGTATGCTCTGCACCCGAGTTGCAGTAGCATCTGCAGGTGCCTGTGTACTCAATAAATCACCTCTTGCATTTGCAGCCAGTGGTCTGGCCCCGGTTCTTGGGCAGAGGGTTCGGTTCAGTTCCCGGCGCTTTGATGCCGAGGTCTTTCAATACTTTGAGGTATGTCAGATAAAAGTTGGAATAACGACGCTAGTTTGAAAGATAGGTGACTTTTTAATGAAGTATGTTGAAATTTAAGAAATTAACGTACAATTATTTCCACTCATGTAAAACATGAACAGAATTTGCTATGAAATTTTTGGCAATGAAATTTCATGTGCATGCATGTGTTTAAATGAGTGCTTCTGTCCCAGTGTTTTGAGAAGGAATTCCATTTAAAAGCAAAATAAAATAAATAAAACCTATTTCTAAAAGTTTATTTCCTTTTTTCCATTGAAAGAAGTTTTTTTATAGACAATATTCTGATCAAGGTTCCCACTTTCCCCCACTCCTACCAGTTCTTCCCATCTCTACATCCACCCAACTCCACACCTTATCCTTCCTTTTCTCTTTAGAAAGTGAACAAGCAAACAAACCAGAGTTTTGAAAAACACAAAGAGCATGCTCACGTGTATGCACACACACACACACACACACACACACACACACACATTCGCGCGCGCGCGCGTCACTCATAAAAACAAAATCAAAAACTATAATACACAGGTAAAATCGCAGTAAGACAAAAAAATTCTCAACAAAGCAATTTGAGTTCAAAAGTACAAAAATACCATTAGGTCATTATGTGTTGTATATCTACTGCTAGGTATGAGACCTATCTTTGTTGTTGTTGTTGTTGTTTGTTTTTGGGTTTTTTTGTTGTTTTTTATTTTTTTGAAAAAAAATTTTTTATGTTTAAATTTATATTAGAAACAAGGTTGCTTCACAAGTCAGTTCCAGGTCCCTCTCCCTTTCCCTCCCGTCCTCCTGTGCCCTCCCCCCAACCCCTCCTATTATCCCCTCATTTCCCCAGGGAGGGTGAGGCCCTCCATGGGGGTGTCCATAGTCTGTCATTTCATCCAGGGCAGGGCCTAGATCCTTCCCCAAGAGTTGAGGGTGAGAGTGCACCTCACATTGTTGGATGGGAGTCCAAAGTCCGTGTGTATACTCGGGATGGGTACTGATCTGCTGCCCAAGGCTCAATAGATTACCTAGGCCTCCTCACTGACACCCACATTCAGGGGGTCTTGATCAGTCCCATGCTGGATTCCCAGGCTGATGCCTGGGATTCAAGAGTTAACCTTTGTCAGGTTAGCTGTTTCTGGGGGTTAAACCAGCCCAGTCTTAATCCCTTTGGTCATTAGTCCTCCCTCTCTGTTACTGGCTTTCTTGAGTTCAGCTCAGTGCTTAGCTGTGGGAGTCTGCCTCTTCTTCGATCAGCCACTGAATGAAGTTTCTGTTTCCCAGACTCTCTGGCCATGTGATTGTATGCTGGCAGTATTTATTTATTCCTCAATATAATCTGCTTAATCTGTACAATGTTACTTATATGTCTTCTGGGATGACCATTTGGTGTTGGATAACTGATTGCTATCCTCTTCCCTGGGAAGACTATTACACTCTAAGCATACTTTAGTTCTTTGGGTAGGGTTGAGGAATCATGAGCTTTTACCCTGTTCACTTTAGCGTGTCTCTTATCCTTGTTAGGCTCATGTTTAGTGTGACTTTGGGTGTCTCTTAGGAGGCACAATCCCACTGCAAACTCCATGACCTCTGACTCTTGCAACCTTTCCATCTGCTCTTCTTCATTTTTCCCTGAGCCTTAGATGACAGAGCCATTTTGGAAATCTCTTTATTGGAAATGGGCTCAACAACTATGTATTTTGATTGGCTGTGATTTTCTGTAATGGTCTCTATATGCTGCAAAGAGAAGTTTCCTTGATGATGAGTGAGAACTGCACTTATTTGTGGGTATGAGGAATAACATTTAGAATGTAATTAGAGGTTATTCTGGTTTAATAATGGTGGAAAATGTGTTTTCATCCAAGATCCATGACTTTACTAGCCCAGGGTAGATAGCTAGGTTTCCAGTACCAGGTGTGATTTCTTTCTTGTTAAGCAGGTGTTAAATTGGATTAGAGAGCTGATAAATACCACCAAAGTATGTGTGCCACTACAAAACCTTAGGGTTACTTTTCCATGCTGGTTGTTGTGGTGGTTTATAGCATCATAGCTGGGTAAGTATGTTGGTTACCTCCCTGTTTTAGAAGCCTGCCTGGTGCCTTCTGGTTCCATTAAAGCTACTCCTTAGGGAGAAGGCTTTTAGGTCAATTATAGCTAAGAGGCCTCGGAGTCATGCCTCTGAAGTGTATGCTGTCTTCAGCAATAAGGACTTACCTTTTCCCTCTGGAGGACAACAGCAATAGGCAGCATGTTTTGAGAGTCTCTTGGACAGCCCTGGCCAACAACTCAAAAGATGGCTCCTCATGCCTAATGTTTGAATTTTGGAAGATGGCCTTTGACTTTTGGAGGGAGCTTTGTCAGTTCAAATGAGAAAATTTCGTTAGAGCTATACATGCTTACCCACATGTATTGTAGTGGTTTTTTGGCAGATAATTAATAGCATTATTCCTTATGACTTTTATAGACATCCACAAACCATGCAAAACATATGCAATGATGTGTATTAACCTAGAAAATGCTAAATGAAATAAACCCTACCCAGAAAGACCATTGCTGCATTTTGTACTCATACAAGGAATCTGAAACAGTGGAACACAGTAGCAGAGAATAGACTGGTGGTTGCCAGGGACTTGTAGGAACAGGAGGAGAAATGTACTGAAGGATATAAAATTTTCTATTATATAACATGAATATATTCTGGAGATCTAGTGAGCAGTATAGTGACTCCAGTTAATACATATTTTAGAATTGCCATGAAAATAGTTATTAAATTTCTCACCATAAAAATAAGCAAAACCTATATGAAACAATTAGTATGTTCTTAGCTTCGTGCTTAGCTAGTCATCTTAATTTTATAGATATTAGAACAGCATGTTATTTATCATAAATATGTATAATTTTGCTTATTTTCAGTAACACTGGAAAAGAAAAAACTCAGCTATTGTGCCCCCTAATTCTTTCTCTTTATTCTCTGACAAATATTGAGGGGTTGTTTTAAACTGAAATAGTCTAATACTAAAATAATTTAATTCTGAATATTTATGTTTCTAAATGTTATTCTTTTTCTATAATAGCATCATTAGATCAACTGATAAAATTTCAATGGGATCTAATTTAGATAGGGAAAATGCATTAATACTAATTTTTGATTGTTATAATGCCATTATAAGGAAAATACTTTCATTTTTTCCGAGATACTAAAGTATTGAAAAATAATGGGTCATCAAAGCAGCAACTTATGCTCAAATGATCCCCAAAACATGTTTTTAAAAGACTTTCGAAACTTTGTTAGGTTTTTGGTTTTGTTTTTGTTTTTTTGAGATAGGGTTTCTCTGTATAGCCCGAGCTGTCCTGGAACTTGCTTTGCAGACCAGACTGGCCTCCAACTCACAGAGATCCACCTGCCTCTGACTCCTGAGTGCTGGGATTAAAGGTGTGTGCCACCCCAGCCCAGCCTTTTGTGAGGTTTTTAATTGTTTGGAAATTTATTTTTAAAACATTTAATAAAAATAATGCTTTAGAGTAAAGTTTCAAATTAAACTCTGATTTAAATTAATTTAAAATGATGTAAAATGTGTGTTTGTGCAGGATTATTGGCCCAGGGATGTTTGTTTTAGAGATAGTAATATGTGGGAAGATGCTCTGAAAAAACTAGAAGAGGATACTTCATTTGCTTCAATTTATTCTTCTCTATGGACCAATGTTCCTCGAATATTTGAAACAGTCAGCATCATGGAGTCAAGATTAAGAGAATGTTCACATCTTTTGCAAAAGCATTCCTCCAATTTATTTGAATGTAACAGATTGATTTCCAAGAAAAGTAAGATCTATTTTTTATGTGAATAAAGTAATGGTCTGTAGGATGTGTGTGTGTGTGTGTGTGTGTATGTGTGTGTGTGTATGCTGTCTCTATGTGTATTCTCATAAAGAATGAAATTCCGAAGTTTAAATATTTTTAAACTAAATGTTTAAAATCTCAACATCCAGTAGGACCTAATAAATGTTTTTAGGTAGATTTGAATATGTGGTTTAAAAGAAATAATTACTGGAACAAGCCTAAGATAGTTGCTAACTTTGTTATACTGGAATAGAGGTAGCAAAGCATCAGGGGTTCAGAGAAATAAGATGGGATGATTGATGCTGTAAGAAGAAATCTCCATCAATAGTAAATGTAGAAATCAAAGTAATGGAGTGAGAGCTCATCCACATGGTTTAGGTTAGCCTGTAGGTTTATTTAGTATATGATGTAAAAGAAATCAATTTCTGAGATTAATTCTTATCCTCAAGCAATGATAATTTTTTATCCTTGGTATTTGTATACATTTCCCAATCTAATTGTATTGATCAGTACTTCCAGAATAATTTTTAAGTAATGATAGCAGCTGTTGTCTCATCCTTCAAATTTTTTAAAAATCAGCATACAAGGTATTAGATATCATTATGGCATTTCAGGAAAAGTGAATTTTAGTAAATTCACCTCCCCCTTTCCTTCTCCACCCCCTCATCCCTGTGCCACTGTGGCCTCCTTCCAAGTCCCCATTCTACTTTAATGTCATTTGTGTCTCCTTCCTCCTCACCCCGTCAGTACTAGTTTTTATCCTTTCTTGTTTCCTCTCCAGCTTTTTAGAGCTGACCACACCCATTTGTACATGCATATGTACATTACAGGATGTGTACATTATGTACATTACATGGAGGGTTACATATCTGAGTCTGGGTCCCTTCACTTAATATACTCCCAATTGCATTCACTTTCTAATATTTTCATAATTTTATTTTCTTTACAGCTGAATAAAATTGTATTGTGTGTATATGCAACATTCTCACTATCCATTCATTTGATGGTATCTAGGCTGGTTCCATTCATCTCATGGATATCCAGGCTGGATCCATCTCCTTGTTTTTGTGAAAAGAACAATAGTGAACATGGATGACCATGTGTCTCTGTGGTAGAATGTAGAGTCTTTTGAGTATATGTCAGCTGTTGTACAGCTAAGTCATGTGGTAGTTCTGTTTGTAATGTTTTGAGAAACTTCTAAACTGAATTCCATATGGCTGTACTGGTTTACACTCCCTCCAGCAATGAACCAGGGTTCCCCTTTCTCCACATAATCACCAACATTTATTGTCAGATTTCTTGATGGTCATCATTCTGATTTGGGTGAGTGGAATATAAAGGTATTTTCAATTTATATTTCCCTAATGACTAGGGATGTTGAACACTTTTTAAAATATGTATTGGCCATTTAAAGTTTTGTCTGTTTTCATTTAATTAGCTTGTTTCTTGATATGTTTCAGGGCTTGAGGAAGATAACTTTTTACCTTGTAAGTTTTTGATATTAGCATCTGTCTGAAAAAAGATTTTGTTCTCTAATTTAGAGATTTTTCTTTATCTGTGAGGAGAGGACTTGGTACATTGCTATTGCTTTGGCAGGATGACCAGTATTGAATATTCTGATCCGTGGCGTGGGAGGTCTTTCTATCTGCTGGTGTCCCCATCAATTTCTTTCTTCACTGTCATAAAGGGTTTGTTGTAGAGGTCCTTCATTTCCTTGGCTAGGTTTATTCCCACTTCTCTCTCTCTCTCTCTCTCTCTCTCTCTCTCTCTCTCTCTCTCTCTCTCTCTCTCTCTGCCTCTCTCTCTCTGTCTCTCTCTCTGTCTCTCTCTCTCTGTCTCTGTCTCTGTCTCTGTCTCCAATATGTGTATGGTGAACAAGACTGACTTCTTTATATCCTTTTATATCTTTATATCCTTTTCAGTATACTGTATACCTTTTTTTTTGTATCCTGCAACTTGCAGAAAGTATTTATTTGGTTTACAGGGTGCTGTTTTTTTGTTGTTGTTTTGTTTTGTTTTGTTTTATAGAATCTTTAGGATTTCTTGCATGTAGAATTGTATAATCTGTAAACAAGGATTTTTATTTCTTCTTTGTCTATTCCTATTCCTTTTATTTTTGTCTCTGGCTGCATTGCTCTGGGAAACACTTCAAGCACTATATTGAGCAGAGAGTGGAAACACTGGTTCCTGATTTTAATGGGAATGCTTTGGGTTTTTCTCCATTTTTTGCATTAGCTTTCCTCTTAGGACATCTGTCATTGTGTCCCTTAGATTTTGGCATGCTGTGTTTTCAGTTTCATTCATATCTAGGATGTTTTTCTCCTTACTGATGTCCTCCTTGTCTAAGTACCATTCAGTAGTATTGTAGCTTCCTTGAGTTTGCATACTTTCTCTGGGTTCTATTGCTGTTTATGCCTGGCTTTGTTGCACTATGATCAGACAAATGCAGGATGTTATCATTCTTTTGAATTCTTTGTCCATAAGATCTTCCAGATCTTTGCTATTTGTTATTATAGGATTAGTAGTTTGGGGGAGCAGCAAAATGTATTTTTTCATGTTGCATTTATCTCTCCTTTGATACTTGTGCATCTGATTTGAGTTGTTACTTGGGTCTCTTTGTTCAGATTACTTTTGTTCTCTTTCAGTGTTGGCAAGTATATTATTCATGAGATGATTAAGAGGGAGGCTGAGGTGATCAGGTTTTGGGTAGATATCAGTAGAAAGACAAGTGAGCTCAAAGACCAGGGCATGCATAATCTTGTCTGACTCAGAGACTTGCTGAAGCCCAAACTCCCAGTTCCATGCTAGCTTCTCTGCTGCCTTATTCATATAATTTAATGAGTCAACTGGTTACACAGAATGCTTGAACATGATGATACTGGCTATGCAATACAGCCTATTTATTCTGTTTATTATATAAATTTGATTAGTTACATCAATTAGATATGTAATATTCTTTGATTTTAGATTTTTCAAGTCTAAGAATGTGTTTAAGTTCATACTAAATTCATAACTTAAAATTTTTATGTTGAGTTCTTAGATTTTAAAAACGTCATTAATTTTATAGGTGGTATATATGTAGCATATATGCATCTAATTAATATATATTTGTATTTATGTGTGCTTTGTATATGCATATATAAGCTATATATGTAGCTTGTATGCATATATACATATATTATCTTTGTAGAGAAAATATCTATGAGTAGGCAGAGAAAAATATGAAAAATCTCCTTTTATACTTTCCTACTCTAGATATCAGAGGTAGTTATAAAGTCTTATGTCATATAACTTAATGTGCACATATCTTTTACTGGGCCATGCACTATGGTACTGCATTTTATTGAATTTAAGGTAATCTTGAAGCTGCCAAATCTACATAACTGAATGATTTGAAATATATGACTTCTTTGTTAGATATCAGTTGAGATAAAATGATAGCTACTAAAGTACCACAGACATGTTAGGTGGGACTTGATGTTTTGGAAAAACAAAAGGAAACAGAAGATAAACAATAGTTCCATTATTTATTAAGGATATGTGTCTTGTCAAAATCTTAATTGATTTAATTGAATAGTTTTATGTATAATTTTTATAAATTATCTGTAATTTTCTTGTTTTCTATTTTTCATTGTTGTCAATTCCTTTTTCTTAAAGGTTCACATACAAATCTGGACAGATACAAAAGACCACTGTATAAGAGGAAGATAATGGTATGATATTTGTGTTTACCCTCCCTAAAAAAATGTATTTTCATAGGAAATGTAAATTCTGCCATTCTACAGATAAGAACTGATGATACTTTAAAAATGTCTTTTCAGTCTTGGTTAAACAACATTTCTGTCTTGAAGATCTAGGAAATTATTTTTTGACATTCAATGTTAGGGCCCTGAAATCATCAGTTATTATACATATATATAATCCTCTGGATATTTAATAAGTGATTGTGTGAGCCAAAGCTTCATTAATTATCATTAAATATAAACATTTTGGTGTTTGTTTATCATGATTTTTAATGTATAAATCATTTAATTTAGATGTTTAAATACTTTGTTTTGTATTTTCCCAGCTTTCAGATGAAATGGAGACAGAGAAGAATATAGAGGTATTTTAATTTTCTATACTGTGAGATTATATATCAGGTATATTATGTAGGGCCAAAAGAATGCTTATAATGCTGTAGATGTAGGTATAACTATAAATTTGTGCTCCAAGAAAGTGTGGAGAATAAGCTTAGAAACTTTCTATTCTACCCTGTTCTTGCTTTTTTTATGCATGACCTATCTAAAATAATTGATATTTTGAATATATGCCAAAATATGTTCTAAAATATGATTCTTTTTTTGAAATTTGGCTCACAAATATGCAAATACTTTTAATTTCTTAGAAACAAAATATATTAAAGATTTTCCTAGGGGAAATACATAATTTTAATGTATCAACAAAAAATAGCATAATAACGTTTGCTAAATAATAGTTAAATTTTTATCTGTCTTCTAAAGTCATATGAACCTCTCACTATACTAGGAAGAGATCGTTTTTGTTAAACAATATTTGCATTTTTTCTAGGGTTGCAACTTCTCAGGATTCAAACCAAATGAACTAACACAATTACCCAGACATTTGGATGCTAAGCAGATTTATCTTTTTGTTTTAAGAAACAATAACTTTAAGGTATATAAGCATTATTTTATTTTTATTCTATAGTGAAACTTTGAGAATGTGATTTAATGAATCAGGCCTTTATTTAAAACTATGAGAAGTTAGATATTAAGCCAACTTGATTCTTCAAATGTTAATTTTAGAAGGAAACATTAGTAATGTTTATCCCTGTTTACCAAACGAAGATGTATTGGTGTCGCATTTTCTTTCCTATTGCTCTGACAAAATACTATGACTAAGGAAACTTATAAAAGAAAGAGTTTAATTGGGTTTATGGTTTCAGAGGGTTAGAGTCCATGATGACAAAGCAAAGGTCATGGTAGCAGGAAAAGCTGAACGCTCACATTTTGATTCCAAAGTAGAAAGCAGAGAGAGCTAACTGGGCATGACACCAAACTTTTGAACATCAAAACCCACATTCTTCTTCTTCTTTTTTCTTTTTTTGTAATCTGCCAGTTCTTCCATTGTGCTGAGTCACAGCAATCCTTCTGTCTCCATACCCCATCACGGATACCACAGTGCTGGTGTCACATATGGCAAAACCTCACTTTTTACATAGGTGCTGGGGACCCAAATGCAGATCCTCATGCTTGGGCAGCAAGCCTTCATATAGTCCATCTCCCTTCCTTGGCAAACAGTTCTACCAACCGAGGACCATGTATTCAAACATAGGGCCTTTGGGGGCCATCCTCATTCAAACCACCACAATTGGTGTGTTAGCATCTCTAGTGTCTTGATGCAAGTATCCAATTGGCTGGAAATGTGACTATGAAAGATGTTTTTACTTCTGTGTTTCCACTCTTATCAACTCAAGCACTTTAGCATGCTGTTTTTACTCTAAAATTACTTGTGAAACACTCTTCCACTTACGGCTTGTGTGTTCTTTTAAATCTTGAAAGTGCCTTGGTATACTTTTGTGTTACATCCTATAGTATAACAAAAGATAAAGACTGAAAGTGTAGGAATGTGACTAGTTCAGTGGCCATTGGTCATCAGGGATGGGCTGAACTTTGGGTAGTTATTGGTAAAGTTGATCATTGTCCCCTTTTAGTTGCAATGTCTATTTTTCATGTTTATGTATATATACTATGCATGGTCTTTGTATTGAAAAGATGCTAAGTATAAGTTGAAGCTGTTACCAGTGAAGTATGGTTTGTGTCCTAGGGAAAAGATGTACTCCCATAGAAATCACAATCTCCTTGTTGTAGACTTACATTTGATGAGCAAAAAAACAGTATTTATGTATTTCATCAAAAGGAATGTTGAATTATATTGAATCTGAAATTTATAAATTATTGTGACAATTAGTCAGTGAGTTTAGATGACATTGAAGAGCTTCTGAATAGAAAATGAAACTATTTAGAGTCAAGAGATAGTTTACAAGATTGTCAAAAATCTTTGCCAGATAAACGTCTGAAAGAATTAATATCTAAAATCTATAGTTAGCTCCAAAAATTAAGCATAAAGTTTTCAAGTCATCCAATCAATAAACAAACAAATGAATTAATTATACATGTTTCAAAAGAAGAAATATATATGGTCAAGAGACCATGTAGTATCCCTAGTTACCAGGGAAATACAATTAAAATTACTTTGAGATTTCATTGCCTCTCAGTCAGAATGGTTATTAAATAAAGCAAAGAACACCAGCACGTACAGTCAAGGATTAGGGAAGTAAGAACCTTTACATAACCTTGGTAAGAGTTAGGCTAGTATAGACAATGTGGAAATCAGTATGGATATTCTTCACAAATATAATAGAAAAACTTCAAAAGGAATTTAATCATACCACCACCATATTTGCCATGCATGCTTATTACTGTAGTATCTAAAATATCTGCAATATAGAACCAGCCTAGATGCCTATTAACAGACAAATGAATAAATAAAATGTGATAGATGCACATATAATACACAATCACACACACACCTCATGGGATTTTATTCATTAATATGGAAGAAAGTTATTTGCATGAAAATGGATGGAACTGGAAGTCATCAAATAAAATAAAAGCCATCAAGCAAATAAAACCGAATTCATAAAAAAGGTCAGGTTTTTATTCATATTTGTTTTTCATATGTGTCTACATACATGCACGTGTGTGTGTGTGTCTGTCTGTCTGTCTGTCTGTGTGTTTCTCTGTGTGTGTGTAGAAAGGTGATGAGTCAGGTAAACATTCTAAAAGAAAGGAAAGAGGGCAACAGGGGCGGTTATTGAAGGAGATACGGATAAAATAGTATTTGTTTTCTCTCATATGCAGAATGTAGATATATTTGAGGGAAAAAAGGGAACAGTGAGATGGAAGATTATGAAGGAGGGGGTTCTGTGTGTGTAAGGGTGAATATATGCAAGGCGTATATATATATATACACATACATATATGGAAATGTCATAATGAAGCTATTATTTTGTATATAAGCTAAGAAATTATTTTTAATGTGAAAAAGAGCAAAATATGATATACTGAATCTACTTAAGTAAAAAATGTATAGTTTCTAGTATTTGTGGTAAGTAAATTTAATTTGGGGTACCAATTTAGGTGAATTGTCTGCACAAAGGATACACTGATACACTATGTTTAGATAATTTCATGAGAGGATTTACTGATTTAAAATTCCATGACTAAATGAATATTATCTTAAGTTTTGAAAAAGTAAGAAATGCAGGCTGTTTTCTACATTTTTGATGGTCTAGTCTACATCATCCTTGCATTAGGTACTACCCCTGCCTGATCCATTCCTCTTCCTCTACTTCTCTTCAAAACATTAGACCTCCCGTGGGTATCATCCAGTCATGGTATATCAAGTTGCAGTGAGACTAGGCACTTCCTCTCCTATTAAGGCTGGATGAGGCAACACAGTATGCATAGAAGGTCCCCAAAACAGGCAACAGAGTCAGAGACAGCCCCTATTCCCACTGTTAGGAGTCCCAGAAGAAGAACAAGCTACACAACTGTAACATATTTGTAGAGGGCTTAGGTCAATCCCATGCAGGGTCCCTAGTTGTCAATTCAGTCTCTGTGTGCCCTATAATCCCAGGCTGGTTGATTCTGTGGATTTCATTGTGGTGTCCTTGACTCCTCTGGCTCCTACAATTCTTATTCTCCTTCTTCACATGATGTCTAAGATCTACCTAAAGTTTGGCTGTGGAGCTCTGCATCTGTTTTTCCATCAGATACCGGGTGTAGCCTCTCTGATAACAATTGGTCAAGGCATCAATCTATGAGTATAGCAGAATATCTTTAGGAAACATTTCTGTGACTTTTTTGCTAGTCATGTTTGGATCTATTCTAAGTCTCTGAGCTATCCTGCCTCTGGGTCCTGGCCCTCAGGGATGAGCTCCCCTCTCATGGTCTGGGTCTCAAGCTGGAGCAGTCATTAGTTGGTCTCACACACAATTTCTGTGCCATCTTTACCCCAGCACATTTTGTAGGTGGGACAAATTGTAGGTTGAAGGTTTTGTGTCTGGGTTGGTGTCCCAATCCCTCCAGTGGAAGTCTTGCCTGGTTACAGAAGATGCAGTTCAGGCTCCATACCCCTCATTGCTAGGAGTCTCATCTGTGGTCACCCTCGTAGATTCATGGGAATTTCCATTGTGCTGGGTTTCTAGCTCTTACCAGAGATGCCCCCAGATTCCAGCTGTCTCTCCCAGTACTCTCTCCCACCTCTCTCCCCAACCCAATCCCTCCTGTTCCCATCCCCATCCTCCATCTAGATCCCTCCCCCATCCAATGAAAGTGTCTATTCTATTTCCCCTTCACAGTGATGTTCTTGTATCCCCCCCTTGAACCCTCCATGTTATTTAACTTCTCTGGGTCTGTTGATGGTAACACCACAGTTATCCTTTACTTTATGGTTAATATTCACTTATGAGTGAGTATATCCATGTTCATTTTTTCTGGGTCTGAGTTACCTCACTCAGGATGATCTTTTCCAGTTCTATCCATTTCCCTGCAAACAGCATGGTGTCATTGTTTTTAACAGCTGAGTAATATTCCATTGTGTAAATGTACCACATTTTCTTTTTCTTTTTAAAACCTTTTAGTTTTTGTTTTATTTGACAGTGTCTCATGTCTATTCCAGTGTTTGCTCTGCCATTAAATCTTTTGTTTTTAATAACTTTATTTTAAGAAATATATTTTACATATAAATCCCAGTTCCCTCTCCCTCCCATCCCCCATCCACTCCCCAGGTTGAGTGAGACTTTCCATGAGGGATCATTAAAGTCTGTCAAGTCATTTGGGGGAGTCCCTAGGTAGTAGTGGAGAGACTACCTTAAATGCCTTTCCTCTATAATGAGAATGATGTATTTAGACTAAGAGAGTATAGTTCCATAGAGAATGTGCTCCCAAAGTCTGTTCGTGCACTAGGGATAAATACTGGTTGTACTGCCAGAGGCACCATAGATTGATTGCCCAGGCCTCCTAGCTGACACCCATATACAGGGGTCCTGGTTCGATCTTAGGATGCTTCTCCGGCTGTCAGATTGGGGTCCAAGAGCTCATACTAGTTCAGGTCAGCTGTTTCTGTGGGTTTCCCCATCATGGTCTTGACCCCTTTGTTCATCACTCCTCCCTCTCTACAAATGGATTTCATGAGTTCGGCTCAGTGCTTAGCTGTGGGTCTCTGCTTCTGCTTCCATCAGTTACTGGATGCAGGGTCTAGGATGGCATTTAAGGTAGTCATCATTCTCATTATAGGGGAAGGCATTTAAGGTAGCCTCTCCACTATTGCTTAGATTCTTAGTTGGGGTTATCCCTGTGGATCTTTGGACATTTCCCTAGTGCCAAATTTCTCCTTAAACCTATAATGACTCCCTCTATTAAGGTATCTTTTTTCTTGCTCTCCTCTATTCAACCCCCTACTCAATCTTCCTGATCCTTCATATTCTCCTCCCCCCTCTTCGTCTCCCTGCCTCTTTGGATTAACAGCCCACCAGTCTACAATCCATACCTTCAGAGAAGCTAGGAAACAAGAAAAACTCTAAGAGAGACATACATTGTCCCCTGGAGAATGGGAAAGGGACAAGAGCTCCTGAACAAAATGGGAGCATGTGGGAAGAGGGAGGGGGCTAGGGGAAAGACCACATTTTCTTTATCCATTCTTCAGCTCTGGGACAGTTTCTATTATGAGTAAAGTTTCCAGTTTCTATTATGAGTAAAGCTGCAATGAACTTTTAGAGACTACTTCCATTTCCTTGGGGGTGATAGGTCTATTTAAATTATCTCATCTTTTAAATGTGGTAAGTGGTATCTGTTGTCTAGAAAATTGTTCATTTCTTTTAGATTTTCCAATTTTGTAGAGTACAAGTTTTTGAAGTATGACCTAATGATTTTTTTTTATTTCCTCCATGTCTGTTGTTATAACCCCCTTTTCATTTCTGATTCTGTTACTTTGGATAGTCTCTCTTTGCTTTTTAGTTAGTTTGGATAAGACTTTGTGTATCTTGTTGATTTTCTCAAAGTACCCACTCCTTATTGATTATTTGTATTGTTCTCTTTGTTTCTATTTTATTGATTTCAGCCCCGAGTTTGATTATTTCTTTCTATCTACTCCTCTTAGGTGTGCTGCTTTTTTTTTGCTCTAGAGCTTTCAGGTGTGCTGTTAAGTCACTGATATGAGATGTCTCTAGTTTCTTTATGCAGGCACTTAGTGCTATGAACTTTCCTCTTAGCACAATTTCACTGTGTCCCATAAGTTAGGGTACGTAATGCATTCATTTTCACTGAATTCTAGGAAGTCTTTAATTTATCTCTTGACCCACTGGTAATTCAGTAGAGTTGTTCAGTTTCCATTAGTTGTAGATTTTCTGTTGTTTCTGTTGCTGTTTAAATCCAGCTTTAATCCATAGGATACAGGGTTATTTCAGTTTCCTTGTATCTTTTGAGGCTTGCTTTGTGACTGATAATGTGGTCGGTTTTGAAGAAGATTCCATGAGGTGCTGAGAAGATAGCATATCCTTTTATGTTTGAATAAAATGTTCTGTAGATATCTGTTAGGTCCATTTTAATCATAACATCCATTTTGTCTTTGTTTAGCTTCTGTCTGGATAACCTGTCCATTAATGAGAGTGAGTATTGATGTCTGTCACTCTTAATGTGTGGGGTTCAATGTGTGACTTAAGCTTTAGTAGTTTACAAATGTGGGTGCCCTTGCATTTAGGACATAGATGTTCAGAATTGAGAGATCATTTTGGTGTATTTTTCCTTTATTGAGTTATGAACTGTCCTTTTCCCTCTCTTTTGATTAATATTGGTTTGAAGTCTATTTTGTTATATATTAAGATAGCTAATAGCCTATTTATTAGTCCATTTGATTAGAAAATCTTTTTCCAACCCTTTCTTTGATGTTGAGGTGTGTTTCTATTATGCAGCAGAAGGATGGAGCTTATTTTTTTATCCATTCTGTCAGCCTATGTCTTTTTATTGGAGAATTGAATACATCAATAACGAGATATTAATGAGCAGTGATTTTTAATTCCTGTTATTTTGTTGTTGGTGTGGGGGGTATTGTGTGTGCATGTGTGCTTTCGCTGTGTGAGATTGTGAGATTATCTATTGCCTGTGTTTTTGTGTGTGTAGTTACTTCTTGTGTTGAAGTTTTCCTTTTAGCAGCTTCTTTAGAGCTGAATTTGTGGATAGTGTTTAAATTTGATTTTGTCATGAAATATCCTTCTTGTTTTCTCCATCTATGATGATTGAAAGTTTTGCTGGGTGTAGTAGTCTGGGCTGGCATTGATGGTCCTTAGAGTCTGTAAGATGTCTGTCGAGGCCTTTCTGGCTTTTAGAGACTCCATTGAGAAGTTGGTTGTAATTCTAATAGGTCTTCCTTTATATGTTACTTGCCCTTTTTTCTTTGAAGCTTTTAATACTCTTTTTTTGTTCTATATGTTTAGAATTTTGATTATTATGTTGCAGAGAGGTATTCTGATCCAATCTATTTCATCTTCTGTGAGCTTTTTGTATTTTTATAGTCATGTCCTTCTTTTTTTTCCTTTTTTTTGTAATTTAAGTTAGAAACAAGCTTGCTTCACATGTCAATCCCAGCTCCATCTCCCTCTCTTCCTCCCTGCCCTCCTCACTAGCCCCCCCAGTCTCCCACACAATTCCACCAACCCCCAGGAAGGGTGAGGCCCTCCATGGAGGATCTCCAGAGTCTGTCATTTCATCCAGGGCAGGGCCTAGGCCCTCCCCCAAGAGTCCAGGCTGAGAGAGCATCTTTCACTGTGGGATGGGCAGCCAAAGTCCATTTGTATTCCAGGGATAAATGCTACCCAAGACCCCTAGGCCTCTTCACTGACACCCACATTCAGGGGGTATGAATCAGCCCCATGTTGTCTACCCAGCCATCAATCTGGGGTCCAAGAGCTCCCCTTTGTTCAGGTCACCTGTTTCTGTGGGTTAAATCAGCCCAATCTTAACCCCTTTGCTCATCAGTTATCTCTTTCTGTCAATGGATTCCAGGAGTTCAGTTCAGTGTTTAGCTGTGGGTGTCTGCCTCTGCTTCCATCAGTCACTGGATGAAGGTTCTGTTTCCCAGACTCTCTGGAAGTGAGATTGTATGCTGGCTCTTCCCTGATTCATGTCTAAAATCCATATATGAGTGAGTGTATACTATGTTTCTTTTTTTGTGACTGGGTTACCTCACTCAGGATGGTTTCTTCTAGTGCCGTCCATTTACTTGCAAATTTCAAGATTCCATTATTTTTTTCTGCTGAATAGTACTCCATTGTGTAAATGTACCACCTTTTCTCTATCATCTCTTCAGTTGATGGGTATCTAGGTTGCTTCCAGGTTCTGGCTATTACAAATAATGCTGCTGTGGACATAGTGGAACAGACATCCTTGTTGTATGAATGTGCATTTTTTGGTTATATGCCTAACAGTAGAATTGCCGGGTCTTGTGGTAGACTGATTCCCATTTTTCTGAGGAATCTTCATACTGATTTCCAAAGTGGCTGTACAAGTTTGCACTCCCACCAGCAGTGAAGAAGTGTTCCCCTTTCACCACATCCTCTCCAGCATAAACTGTCATTGGAGTTTTTGGTTTTAGCCATTCTGACAGGAGTAAGATGGTATCTCAGAGTTGTTTTGATTTACATTTCCTGGATGACTAGGGATGTTGAACATTTTCTTAAGTGTCTGTCAGCCATTTTAAACTCCTCTACTGAGAATTCTCTATTTAGTTCTGTACCCCACTTTTTGACTGGATCCTTTGGTGTTTTAGAGCCTTGTTTCTTGAGTTCTTTGTAAATTTTGGAGATCAGCCCTCTGTCATATATGGGGTTAGTGAATATCTTTTCCCAATCTGTGGGTTGCCTTTTTGTCTTCCTGACTGTGTCCTTTGCCTTACAGAAGCTTCTCAGTTTCAGGAGGTCCCATTTATTAATTGTCAATCTTAATGTCTGTGCTACTGGAGTTACATTAAGAAAGAGGTCTCCTGTACCAATTTGTTGGAGAGTATCTCCCACTTTCTCTTCTAATAGGTTCAGTGTGGCTAGATTTATATTGAGGTCTTTGATCCATTTGGATTTAAGTTTTGTGCATGGCGAAAGACATAGATCTATGTGTAGTCTTCTACAAGTCAGCCTCCAGCTGTGGCAGAATCATTTGTTGAAGATGCTTCCTTTTTTCCTTTGTATAATTTTAGCTTCTTTGTCAAAGATCAGGTGTTCATACATATAAGGGTTAGTGTCAGGGTATTCAATTTGATTCCATTGCCCTATCTGTCTATTTTTGTGCCAATACTAAACTGTTTTCAGGACTATATATCTGTAATACAGTTTGAAGTCAGGGATGGTGATGCCTCTGGATGTTGCCTTGTTGAACAGAGTTGTTTTGGCTATCCTGGGTCTTTTGCCCTCTGCAATCTGCACTCTGCCCTCTACCTTCTGCCCTCTGCTCTCTGCCCTCTGCCTTGATTGGGGGTGAGAATAGGCAGGCTCTCTCAGCAGGCTTCTGGTCACTCAGGGTCGAGTCGAGTTTATTGCAGTTCCCAGTCCAGGAGATCCCAGAGAGGAGTACAGGTTTTCAAAGTATGACCTGATGATTCTCTGGATTTCCTCAGTGTCAATTTTTATGACCCCCTTTTCATTTCTGATTTTGTTAATTTGCATGTTCACACTCTGTCCTTTGGTGAGTTTGGATAAAGGTTTGTCTATCTTGTTGATTTTCTCAAAGAACCAACTCTTCGTTCTCAGCCCTCAACTAGATAATTTCCTGGTGTCTACTCCTCCGGGGTGAGTTTGCTTCTTTGTGCTATAGGGCTTTCAGTTGTGCTGTTAATTCTCTAGTGTAACTATTCTCCGATTTCTTCATGTGGGCACTTAGTGCTATGAACTTTCCTCATAGCACTGCTTTCAAAGTGTCCCATAGGTTTGGGTATGTTGTGTCTACATTCTCATTGACTTCTAGGAAGTATTTAATTTCTTTTTTATTTCTTCTTTGATCCAGGAATGGTGCAATTGTACATTGTTCAATTTCAATGAGTTTGTAGGATTTCTGCAATTTGTGTTGTTGTGGAATTCTAACTTTAACCCATGGTGGTCTGATAAGGTACATGGAGCTATTCCAATTCTTATGTACCTGTTCAGGTTTGATATGTTGCCTAGTATGTGGTCCATTTTTGAGAAGGTTCCATGTGGTGCTGAGAAGAAGGTATATTCTTTTGTGTTTGGATGGAATGTTCTATAGATGTCTGTTAATTCCAATTGGGTCATAACTTCTATTACTTCCTTTGCTTCTTTGTTAATTTTCTGTCTGGTGGACCTGTCTAGTGGTGAGAATGGAGTGTTGAAGTCTCCCAATATGATTTGAGTTTTAGTAATGTTTCTTTTACAAACGTGGATGCCTTTGTATTTGGGGCATAGATGTTCAGAATTGAAACTTCATCTTGGTGGATTTTTCCTGTGATGAATATGAAGCGGCCTCCTTCATTTCTTTTGTTTGATTTTAGTTTAAAGTCTAATTTGTTAGATATTAGGATTGTTACCCCTGCTTGTTTCTTGGGTCTATTTGATTGGAAAATATTTTCCCAATCCTTAACTCTGAGGTAATGTGTGTCTTTGAAGATGAGGTGTGTTTCTGGGGTGCAGCAGAAGAATGGATTCTGTCTTGAATTCATTCTGTTAGCCTGTGTCTTTTTATGAGTGAATTAAGACCATTAATATTGAGGGATATTAATAACCATTGATTGCTCATTCTTGTTTCTTTTGGAGTTGTTGTTGGTGGTGGAATTATGTGTGGATTTTCACCCCTTTTTTCTTTTGGCTGTTGGTAAAGTGGGATTATTGATAGCCTATGTTTTTCTGGTTGTAGTTAGTTTCCTTGGGTTGGAGTTTTCCTTTCAGAACTTTCTGTAGGGCTGGATTAGTGGACACATAATTGTTTAAATCTGCTTTTGTCATGGAATATCTTTTTTCTCCATCTATAGTGATTGAAAGATTTTCTATGTATAGCAATCTGGGCTGGCATCCGTGGTCTCTTAGTGTTGGTAGAGCATCTATCCAGGACCTTCTGGCTTTCAGAGTTTCCATGGAGAAATCAGGTGTGATTCTGATAGGCTTGCCTTTGTATGTTATTGACCTTTTTCCTTAGCGTCTCTTAATATTCTTTCTTTATTCTGTATGTCTGGGATCTTGATTATTATGTGGCGAGGGGATATTTTTTGTC
The DNA here is from genome assembly GCF_017639785.1 of Mesocricetus auratus. NCBI lineage: Eukaryota > Metazoa > Chordata > Mammalia > Rodentia > Cricetidae > Mesocricetus > Mesocricetus auratus. Next base: position 92,723,285 of record NW_024429189.1, on the reverse strand, counting down.
GTCCACTCTATTTTATAGTCTGTAAGCTTCTTGTACCTTCATTGGCATGTCTTTCTTTAGGTTGTGAAAGTTTTATTCTATGATTTTGTTGAATATGTTTTCTGCCCCTTTGAGGTGGATTTCTTTTTTGCTTTGTTTTTTGTTTGTTAGGGTTTTTTTATTTAACTTTTTACACATGAAACTGTCAGTTCCCTCTCCCTCACCTCCTCCTAACCCTCCCACCCCATTCCATCCCCCCTCTGCTCCCTAGGGAGTATAAGGACTTCCATGAGTCTGTCATATCATCCCTGGCAGGGCCTAGGTTCTCCCCAATATGTCTGGGCTGAGAGAGCATCCCTCCATGTGGAATGGGCTCCCAGAGTCCATTTGTGTGCCAAGAATAAATACTGCTCTACTCTCCAAGGTCCCACAGATTTCCAAGTCCTATTCTTTGATACCCAGGTGGGGTGGGAGTGTCTGGATCAGTCCCATGTTGGTCTCTCAGTCATCAGTCTGGAGTCCATGCATTCCCCCTTGTTAAGGTCAGCTGCCTCTGTGGGTTTTGCCAGCCTGATCTTGATTCCTTTGCTCGGCACTGGGTTCCAGGAGTTCAGTTTGTTTTTTAGCTGTGGGTGTCTGCCTCTGCTTCTGTCAGTCACTGGATGAGGGTTCTAGGATGGCAGATAAGGTAGCCTTTAATCTCATTATCATGGGAGGGCATTTAAGGTAACCTTAATGCCAGTTAGTGTCATTCTTGTAGATCTTTGAAGATCTCACTAGTGCCAGATCTCTCCTCCAACGTATAATGGCTCCCTCTATTATGGTATCTCTCATCCTGCTCTCCTCTATTCTTGCCCTGGCTCAACCTTCCTGCTCCCTCGCCTTCTTCTATACCTATTATTCTTAGGTTTGATCTTTTCATGGTGTCCCATATTTCCTGAATATTTTGTGTTAGGGATTTGTTGGACTTAAGATTTTCTTTGGTCGATGAATCTATTTCCTCTAGTGTATCTTCAACACCTGAGATTCTCTCTTCCATCTCTTGTATTCTGTTGGTTATGCTTGCATCTGTAGTACCTGACCGTTTTCCAAGCTTTTCTATTTCCAGCATTCCTTCAGACTGTTTTTTTTATTGTCTCTATTTCAGCTTTCAAACCTTGTACTGTTTGAATTGTTTCTTGCAATTTTTGCTGTCTCTTCCTCTCTTTCTTACATTTGTTGAATTTTTTGGTTTGTTTTTTATTCCCTTTCTTGCCTTTTTTGGTTTGTTTTTTCTTCCATTTCTTTAAGGGATTTTCTCATATCCTCTTTGAGGGCCTCTATCATTTTCATGAAGTTGTTTTTAAGGTCTTTCTCATCTGCTTCATCTGCATTGGGCTGTGCAGGTCTTGCGGGTGTAGAGTCTCTAGACTCTGGCAGTCTCATATTGGTTTTTCTGTTGCTGGGTGTGTTTTTATATTGTCTCCTTCCCATCATTTCTTCCAGTGGGTGCAGAAGGAGTCTCTTCTTCTGGTGGGCATGTGACCATGGTTCTTTTCCTGTTGATGCGAGTGGGTCGAATACTGTGGTGGTGGTTTTCCCTTTGCGTGGGTAGAGGCGGTCCTGGTACCAGGGCCTTGGCAATCTTTGGGTAGGCTGGACCATGTCGGGATGGGTGGGGAAAGGGATTATGGTGCTGGCAGTCTCTGGGCGGGCTGAATCCCGTCGGGATGGGATCCTCAGTGCGCAATCCCCAGGTCTCCGGTGGTTTTCGCCATGTCCTTCATTAGGTTAGGAAAACTTTCTTCTAATACTTTGCTGAATATATATATTTTTTTAAATCTAAGGTTCTTCTTCTTCTCTTATTATTCTTTGGTTTGGTCTTTTTATTGTGTCCCAGATTTTCCAGATGTTTTGTGTTAGTAGTTTTTTTTAGATTTGACATTTTCTTTGACTTTTTTTAACATTGTATTTTCTCTATTGTATCTTTAATACCTGTGATTCTCTTCTCCCTCTCTTGTATTCTTTTGGTGATGCTTGCCTCTGCAATTCCTGTTCACTTACCTAGATTTTCCACTTCCTGAATTCCCTCAGTTTGTGTTTTCTTTATTGCTTCTACTTCTTTTTTTAGGTCTTGAATAGTTTCCTTTCCTGTCTCCCCCACCCCCAGCTTTTTTGGCATTCTTTAAGGGACTTATTTATTTCCTCTGGTTTTGTTGTTGTTGTTTTCCAGTTCCTTAAGGGTGTTTTTCATTTCTTCTTTAAGGACCTCTATCATGTTCATAAACTCTTTTTTTAGTCATTTTCTTGTACTTTGGCTGTGTTGGAATATTCGGGTCTTGTCAAAGGATAGCTGGGCTTTGGTGGTGACATATTGCCCCAGCTGTTGTTCATTATATTCTTACACTGACATTTAGGAATCTGGGTTTGGGATAATTAGGTCTAGCTTCTGATTTTTGAGTTTGTCTTTGTTGGGTGGGGGTTTTGTTCCTTGGTTTCTTTTTCATCTTTGGTTTTCTAGTCTTTGTGGCCTGGATTTCTGGAGGCAGGTATGACCTCTGATCTAGTAGGGAGACTCTGTCCAAGTTGGAAGCTGGTCTTCTGGTGGTTAGCTTCATCCTCAGTGCCACAGGGGTCTCTGTTCTTCTTGCCATGTGTAGTTTTTGAGCAAATAAAATGTGGCTGGTATGTCTAATAACTTAATATTTTTCATTCAATTTCTCTTAATAGAGTTACATCCAAATATGAAAACTAATATGTATTAAAATAGCTATGTTTGAAATAAAATTACAAATATATTTTATAAATCTATTCTATATAAACATGTATTTATGAATCTAGAAATACTATTGTATCTTTGATGAAAATTTAATGTTCAAATCAATATATGCTTTAAATACAAAGTACATTCCATCATTTTTAAATCCTTACCACTAAGGATGCAACATATTTAATTAGTGCTTTATCAATTATGTGTTGATAGGACAATATTCTAAGTATATTTGGGTCAATAAGTTATATCATCAAGCTTAATTTCACTCTTGGTTTTTACTTTAACTACCAGGACAGTTAATATCACTCATGTATATTGTTAAATATCTGTCAGGCAGTTAGTTCGGTTACCATTGATTATATTCTGTATAAAGCATATTTACATGAATATATTCAGTAATGTATTTTAATTTGTCACTGATAGGAAAACATGGTTAAATTCTGGAGAACCCATATTCTCTCAGACTGCTCCATTGCTCTTTTGCATGACTCTTTTTGGTGGTGGTTTCTCCATAAATTCAAGGTAAGTGACATTTTAAAAATATGGAAAAACTTTGATTTTGTATCATAATTCTTTTTTCAGTAGAAGCAATATTAATACAAAAGTGTTTTACATAGATGAATCTTTGAGCATTACACAAATCCTATTTAAACTTTCTTCTTTTAGAGGAGTTAAATTCCAATATGTATTTCAATAAACTGGATTCTTTATCAGTCAGAAAAGATAAGGGAGAACCAATACTGTAGAGAATAATAAAGTTGCATCTTTCCATGTTATTATATACTGGTAAACTGAGCAGAAAGTCTACTACAAATCAGTAAACACTGAAGATTTAGTAAAGCACCTGGTGGTCAGGCAGACAGACAGAGATCCTTTAATTGATTCAGAAAGGTGAGAATCTGAAACCTGCGAACCTGAAAATGAAATTGGTTGTACTGAGGTACTATTTGACCAGAAGAATTTCAGTAAGAATGAATACCCTAAAGTTGCCTAAAAGCTTGGCTCCCCAAAATGATGCAAAAAAAGTTGAAGGTGGTCTGCGCTGTGACCCCCAGTCTACTGCAGCCTGAGAGAGTGCACACGACAGTGCAAGGCCTTCACTGGTAGCTGCACTCCACTTCCAGTTCCAAAGTTCACATCAGAGGTCTGAGCATGGTTCTCTGCTCACCCATCACAGGTTACACTGCCCATGCCCATAGAACCCTGCCACTAAGGGAATGAGTCCATTAAGGTGATAAACTTCCTTTAGGTGCTGTCTCTGTCATATTTACTCTGAGAACAACAAAGGCTTCTAATTCCTCATGTTGACTTGTTTGAGGAATTTTCCTTTTTTGTTTTCTTTTTAAAACAATTTTATTTTTCATACCAGTTACCTCTCCCTTCCATCCTCCCCCTTCCCCCCAACCATCTCCCCATCCAGCCCCCTATCTACTCCTTGGAGAGGATGAGGCCTCCCATGGCCTCATTAAAGTCTGTCACATCATTTGGGGCAGGGACCAGTCCTGTATCTAGGCTGAGCAAAGTATCCCTCCATAGGTAATGGGCTCCAAAAAGCCAGTTCATGTACTAGGGATAAGTACTGGTTCCACTGCCAGCAGCCCCATAGACTGCCTAAGCCCCCCCAACTGACATCCACATTCAGGGGGCCAGGTTCCATTTTATGCAGGTTCCCCAGCTGTCTGTGGTGAACTTCTACTGAGCAATGGGCTCCCACTTGCTCAGGTCTGATGACTACCTTAAATGCCATCATAGAGCCTTCATCCAGTAACTGATGGAAGCAGAAGCAGACACCCACAGCTAAGCACTAGGCCAAACTCCTGGAATCCGGTTGTAGAGAGGGAGGAGTGTTGAGCAAAGGGGTCAAAACCATGTTGGGGAAACCCACAGAGGAAAAAAAACTAAAAATGTATCAGAACTTATGAAAATCAGAAATAAAAGTAGGTGTACCATCACCATTTTTACAGAAATAGATAATTGCATTATTAGCTTTTTATCACTGTAACCAAACTATCTGGCATGCATACCTTGAAACAAAGAGTTTATTTTTCTCATTTTTTCAGATTTAATTACTGATTCAACCTCTTTAGCAACTGTAACCTGTCTTAATTGTCTTTTTCTTTGTGAATCAGTTTTGTCAGATTTCATGGTTTTAGCAAGTTTTTTATGTTCTTATAAGATATGACAGATATATATGACTGTCATCTAGGAAAGTAAGATATAGTCCCATCCAAATAGTGGAATTAATAACAGAGATACCATCCAAACTCCACTGTGATGCCAAAACAAATGATCCTTCAATTATACTGGCCAAACTATCCTTTAAGAATAGACTATATTCTTATATCATACGCATATGCATGTATGTATATGTATACTATATTACATGTAGTAATATTGTACACAGAACTTCCTAGTATAAATACATGCATCTCCTTTAAGCCTGACAGAAGAGATCAAGATTCCTTGTTTGACAGACTCGCAGAAAGTTATGTATCACTTTTCCTGAGAATACCTCATAAGAAAAAAGATGCATTCTTTCAGGTACATGTAAAACCTTAACAGTTATAATAATAATCTTCATAGTGTATGAAAAATGTATTTTGTTTAACTATATATGAGCATAGTTTGATAACCAAAACTAGTCAGATGTAAATGGAAATATTTTTCAAGTTATGTTTTAACACTATGACCACTACCCAGAATATTGTTTCCTTTGGACTCATAGTCTTAGGATCACTGTAGTTCTATAGTCATGTTGGTTGGAAACTGGTAACTTCTATGTATATTCTTGGTTTTGTTCTATTTACCTATAAAAATATCATTTTTTACTCTATAATAAATCTTTTAATCCATTTAAGCAAAACTGAATAGTTTATATTATACTTACTGAATAAGCTATAATTAAATGTTATTTTCTTTTTATTTTATATTAATTAATAAGTAAGTTTAATCAAAATAATGTTGTTTTGGTAAAGTGAGAAAATATAAGGGAATTCTTTGAATGTTTTAAATACTAATACTTAGTATTTAAAAACACAAGCAATATTCAAGTATCTTATGTTTTAGCAATCTGTAAATCAGAAGTGTAAATCACTTCAGAATTCATAAATGTTTTCACCTTGTTTGACAGAACATTAAATATTCTTAATGAAAGTATAAATAATTCTAAATTTAACGATTTGTCAAATATTTACACTCAGTCTTGGTTTATCTTACACTTTCATAAACTGTTGTGGGGAAAACTGTAGTGCCTGGGAACTGAGAATGAAAGACTTGTCAACTATGGGCAACACCATCCTATTAACTTCTCTTCTGGAGTCTATAGAATGGAGAAAGCAAGCTGAGCACCAGCATATATCTCCTTCTGCTTCCTGTCTGTGGAGTCCCATGTGACCAGTTCCTCAAGCCCCTAATGCCATAACTTTCCTGCTGTAATAAACTGCACCCTGGAACCATGAGCTGGAATAAGCTTATTCGTCTTTAAGTTGTTTTTATTATAGTATTTTATCACAGAAACAGGAAAAAGAAATGAAAACCATCTTCTTGTAATCACCAGGAGATGGCATAATCATATACACACACATACCACACCACACCACACCTTACCACACACCACACACAGTATTGAGAGGTCCTTCTTATTCAACCTGTTTATCATTTTAATTTTAACTATTAGTAAAACGTATGTGTCACCAATAATATGTGGCCATTTGTGTAATCAAGATATTCATAGCTCACTGAATAAAATTAGACACACCAATATGTAGCAGAATTCTTTCCCTCCCCCATCCACCTTCCTATTGTGTCCCCCCCAGTCAAGGATGCTTTAAAACGACTATGTACCAGAAAATTTCAGCACTGTTTGATTAAAATAACCTAATTAATTTCCTATGAGCTACTACAAATTATAATAAACTTTGTTGTTGAAAGCAATAGAAATTCATTTTCTTGTTATAGAGGCCAACAATCCAAGATTAATAGAATTTAAGTCTAAAATGAAGATATCAGCAATGCTGTTTTCTTTAGACACCCCAGAGAGAACTCGTCTTCTATTTCTTTTATTTCTGGTTTCAGGACCTGACAACTTTCTTTGACCTATGGTTCCATCACTGCTCACTCCCTTCTACTGTCACATTGCCTTTTCCTTTTCTGAAGTCAGTCTGATCAGCCTCCCTCATAATGATATGTGTAATTACAGTTAGAATCCACAGATAATCTAAGTACTTTAATCTGCCCTATGACTTCAGTTTCCTTCATCCTAACTGACATTTACAGGCACCAGGGGTTTGAACATGTGCATTCTTTCATTCATTAGTTGGTGCACTACAGTGACCACTATAGACTTCTCTAATGCTAAAACTTTAATCAAATGAACTCATAGCTTATGATTCTCAATGATTATCTGAATTCAGACTACCACAATAGTAATATCATGTGTCTTTAATATAAAAATATGGTCTCTCTCTCAATGTTTATCCCTCAAGAAAAATGTAATAACTGGAGCATCTGAAAGCTAGGCTATCATATAGAAGCATGGTTTGAGAGGTGCTGGCCAAAGGGCCATCTGAAATAGGATGTAGAGGGAGCAGTGTTGGTTGACAAGATATAAAAGCAGTGATAGTCTCTTCGGTTGTACCAGCTTAGGACCTCAGATGCAGGAAAAAGACACAGTAGCTAATCTAATGATGCTCCGTGCTACCTAGGCCAGATCAAATCAACCTTAAAACTTTCCCTCCAGGGAAGAATGAGGAGATTGCTATTAGCCTTCCTCCTGAGGAACTTTTCAACTTTAGAGGTACCTAAACCTCTATTATATTTATTTATTACTGCCTTGTTTCTATATGTGTGTGTAGGAATGTGGATGCACATGGCACGTATAGAAGTGAGAGGATATCTTTCAGAAATCAGTTCTCCCCTCCTACCAGAGCTTCCAAGGATCAAATTCACGTTGTTAGACTTTTACCAACTGATGTATCCCACTAGTCAAATATTCTTACATGTTGTACATACATGTATAACCGGCTTCATTCTGGGTAAAATGGAATTCCAAGCAAAACATAGCCCCAAGGCACAAGGGAGGGAATAATTGGGAGAAGAAAACTGCATAGCCTGTGCCTGCTAGGATCAGGTGGAACTGCTGGAGTCAGCATAGTCTGCTCTTTTTCTGAAGAGTGTGCTCTGGTTCCTAGTTTGCTCCAATTTAACTCTTGACTGGTTTATTACCATATCCCTTCTGAATTCTTCCAGAGCACAAGAGGCTTGAGACCAGAGAAAAACAGAGACCTCCCTATGACAATAGGATATTGGATGGGCTGTAATTTTGTAGATATCTTACTGTAGTTTAATATTTAATACTCACTATAACATATAAAGTTACATCAGTAACAAATATCTTAAAATATATTTTCATTGTGATCACATCTATATCATTTTCTAAAAGATAACTATAGTGAGATTAAATGAAATCAATAGTTAATCAAGCCAATTACCCATGTCTAACTGACTTCTAAATACACCTTATATACACAGATGAATGTAGCTCTCACTGCTCATCAAATTAGTTTCTATTTACATCAAGCAGAGACCATTATAGAGATGTACAACTGATAAAAAACAGAAAATAAGTGACCATGGGGTGTCTACCCCTAATTGGTACATCTGCAATGTAGCCCCTACACTTAAAGATCAGGGAAAGATTGTAAAAGCCAGAGACAGTGTCCTCTGACATGACCGGGAATGGGAAATGATATGGTTTCCTAAACATGAACTGCATATTAAGAATACAAGGAGACATACCAGTATGGACAGGGAAGATTTTACAAGGTTTTGCCCCTACCCAAACAGCTACAAGCAATCGATGTCTGCTGAGAAGTGTAGAAACAGTTTTCTTCAAGGATGATCCCCTTGATAGGTTATCCAATCCTAGGTGGTTAGTACTGAATACATGTATATATGAGCAGCATTAAACTGATTCAGTAGATAATATGTATGCTTGAGAGGGAGTGGGGGACACAAGAGGAGTTGGAAGAGAAGAAGCAGGCATATGGTGGAATTCTTTAAAAATGTTTAAATTTACGTTTAACAAAAGAAATAGCGAGTCAAACACTGCCTTTAATCTTATCCTTTATTCAGGAATGTTTGCAAAGTGCTACCAGGTAGACTCATTTTTAGCTGCTTTTTTTTTTTGCTTGTGTTCCTCAATTAGAGTTGCCAAAAAGCAATAAAATAGCTAAAAGAAAGATATTAAAGGGGAGACACACATCCTAATCATTTATTTGTTATTACTGTTATTTATTATACATAAAATATAAAAGTCACCTAACATGACTCCATTTGGACAGGTGTATCCGGATTGTTTGGCACAAGCTATCTATGCAGCATTCCAGGAATCATTTCCAGAATCTAGTTACCTCTTCAATAATGAGTTTAAAGAAGACCTAGGAAATACTATTTTTCTGTGGTTGTCAGGTATGACTATGTCATTTAAATATTGATTATTTGATTATAATATTTTTAGATTGAAATATTTTGCTCCAATTAAAATTGATAATTTACAAAATATCATACCATTATCTGTCTTAAAATGATCATCACTTTACACTGAAATTTTCATTATCAAAAATAATTATGTATGTCGGGCGGTGGTGGCGCGCGCCTTTAATCCCAGCACTCGGGAGGCAGAGGCAGGCGGATCTCTGTGAGTTCAAGGCCAGGCTGGACCGACAGCCTCCAAAACAATACAGAGAAACCCTGTCTTGTAAAACCAAAAAAAATATGTATTAATATTGTAATAAAGCCAAATCATTTTTTGTTTTGTTTGAGATAAGCTCTGTCTACATAGCCCTGGCAGTCCAAGAACTCACTGTGTAGATCAGGCTGGCTTAGAACTCACAGAGATCTACCTGTCTCTACCTTTTGAGTGCTGGGATCAAAGGTGTGCATCATTATGCCTGAAAAGCCAAATCATTTTAAGTGGTGGAATTATTATAGAAACAGAATTTCTTCAAAATTGACATTGGGGTGTGTGTGTGTGTGTGTGTGTGTGTGTGTGTGTGTGTGTGTGTGTGTGTATGTGTTTACAGTATAGACTGCATGCCAAAATAAATACTTTAAACTGCTACGAAGAGCACAAGTTTTTCCTACATATCCATTATTGACAAAATTGTGTTTACATCCAAATTTGAATGCTGAATTTCTAACCCTGAAAATAGGTATTTTAAAGAAGAAATTATGGTTTAACATGTTTGGTTCCCTAAACAAATAGGATGAGGTCTCTCATGAGAAGATGGAGAAATGAATGACGTAAGCAAGATAGTAGGGAAGTAAATACTGTTGTCATCTAACAACATAAAATAATTCAATTATCTAGTCAAGAAAAAAAGTAGCCAGAGGGAAGGCCTAGGATTTCCATTAGAACCTGCAGGAAAACAGTAGAAGAGAAGAGGAGAGGGAGGAAGAGAAGGAGGAGGAGGAGGAGGAGGAGGTGGCTGCAGCACATGGAGAGATCAGCATATGTAAAATATATAGAGTACTAAGAACCAATGAGAAGGGTAGAAGCCATCAGAAGCACGATGTGGTACAACTATGGCCCCCAGTGACCTGTTTTGCATTGAACTATAGCAGTTGTGCATCTTCAGGAGCTCTCCTAAACCCTCTCTCAGTACTCACCAACTCAGACCTCAGTAGCTTTACAGACACATTGGTGACTTTTACCGTTGAGGTACCTGTTGCTGTGGAGGACTTTCCAAAGAGACTTGTGCTAAGCTGCCATTTCTAAAGAGTCACTATTGTGCTGCTTCAGGACCACCACCTCCTCAAACCCATACATACCCTAGAAATAGAGATGCTGCCTCTATGTGCACTCCTATATACCAGGCCGTGGCCGTGTTAGCAGTGTGCTTCCACACCATTCACACATGACAGACACAACTGTAGAGAACTAGCCTTCACACTGAACCGTAGAGCCCATGTTTCTTTACATATGCCCAACCTGCATGTCTATACTCAGGAGCCCAGATTCCAGGACAAACTCCAGAGATAGTGTCACAATGAAAGCACCCATGACCTGGATCTTAGGTACATAATTCTTCACACATGTGCGCTGCAGAGCTCATCTCTGTTGTGCTCCACAAGTAACCCTGAATCACACACTATTACCAAATTTGTGCCAAGGCTACTGCTCCCACCCATTCTGGGATCTCAATTCCCTAAAATGCTACTATTCTGTATCCTATTGACCCAGAGCTAATGCTGAGTACATGGCCATTGTATGTCTACATTCCCAGGCTTTCCCATCACTGTGGCATGCTAGACCTGCTCAATAAGTTTTGCTAGAACCTAACCCTGGGACTGCTACAGGACTGTAGGTGAACTTTGGTAAAATCCTAATTTGGTTTGTTGATGAGACCTTCTAAGGCCTTAGACATGGCATGTGTATCACCAAGGAAAAGAATCCTAGGAACAAGAGCATAGACAGGAAATGTTGTATCTTAGATTAGGGCATAGTTTCTTAGATGTGAAATAAAAATCATAATTCATAAAAGAAAATCTTGATGAACTGGATTTCATTAAAATTAAAATTTAATCTATTCAGAAAGTACCTTAAATTGAATTTTTAAAAAGCAAGCAATAGCCTGCGTGAAGTATTAACAAAATTCATGAAAAAAACTAACAAAAGAAAACAAACAACCTCCTACTGAAAAATTGGCAAGCCAGGTGTGCCACATGTCTACAATTTCAAAACTTGACTGTCTTGTATACAAGGATCCAAGTTCAAAATCAAAATAAATAAATATAGATGGAGTGTTTGAACAAAATGCATATTCAAATAATTGACATGAACCCAAAGAAACAATCTCAAGTTGTTAACACAGCTGTAACATGAATAATAAAATCCCAGAGACAGATATTGAGGTTCAAGCTTAAAGATCAAAAAGCAAAGCAGCCAGCCACTAGCTCTTACCTCTACCTCAGACCAAAATGGATTATCCTGTCTCCACGAATCCTCAGAGTACAATGCTGACTGCACTACTCTCCATGAATCCTCAGAGTACAATGCTGACTGCACTACTCTCCATGAATCCTCAGAGTACAATGCTGACTGCACTACTCTCCATGAATCCTCAGAGTACAATGCTGCCTGCACTACTCTCCACCAAGCCTCAGAGTACAATGCTGACTGCACTACTCTCCACCAAGCCTCAGACTACAATTCCTAGATTGCTATGCTCTCCTCAACATGGCTGGAGACTAATGCTCACATGAGACCCTTTTCTTCTTTCTTTAATATCTCTCAAATCCTATAATTAAAGGTGTGGAATCCCAAGTGCTGAGATCATCCTTTGTGTAAGCTGTTTCTCTTTTAGACTGGATCAATTTTGTGAAGCTCTGTGTGGCCTTGAACTAACAGAGATGTGTCGCCTGTCTCCTGAGTCTTGGGATTAAATGTGTGCACTACCACCACCTGTCTCTCTGACAAGCTAGTATGGCTACTGGGATTAAAGGTGTGCACCACCAATGGCTCTATGGTTTTAGCTAGCTTTGCAGTTTGATCTCCAATTGATTTATTAGATCATAAACAACAATATGTCACCACACACAGCTGTAATAATTCAGAAATAGACAGTTCTAGTGATTGATAGAGAAGCAAAGTGAGGACAGATATAACAACATGATTAACAGTATGAAGTAACGACTATATAGAACACTGAAAATGAACAATACAAGTTACTTTCAAATACAGAAAGCATGTATAAAGTCTCCGCATACAGTAAGTCAAAAATCAAATGTTCCTCCTCACAAGGGAACATTGTAAATTAAGCACAGCATGTTGAATCATGGATGGAAGGCAATAAGTTAGACATATGACCAAACAAAAACCTCTTTATGCGTATGGGAAATAAGAAATATGGGCTCAGCTTCACAATAGCTGAAGTAGAACATCAATCATGATGAGTCCCATCAGATGAATGGATAATGAAAATGTCATGGACTTATAATAAAGAAACTACTACTCAGCTATAAAAAAAATAAAATCGTGCCATTTGCAGCAGCACGGATGGAATTGGAGGTCAGTGGGTGTTTGAAACAAGCCAGTCACAGAACAGTAAATACCATATGTTCTCACTCACTTTCATAAGCCAAACTTGTTTCTTTATAACAGCACAATAGAACAGTGGTCACAAAATCTGTTAAGCACAGAAAGAGACTGAATCAGCACAGTAAAGGAACTACGGGCTAAAACAACATATGATCTATTTCAAAATGACTAGAAAATATGAAATTTTCAACATATAAAATTATTAATGGTTGAAATAGATGGAAATTTTTACCCTGATTTATTATATATTGTATACATATATTGAATTATGGTGATATTCCCCATAAATATGTAAAAATTCAAAAAGAAAAGAAATATTTTAAAAAATAATCCAGTGTTCAAAGAAGAAATCATTAAAAAACTTAGAAAATAACTGACGATGGTTAAAAGCAAAACTTAATATTTTGATAGAGCATGTGTGGTAGTTCTTCCAGGGTAATTTCTGGCCTTTAATGTATATTCTAAAAAAAGGAAAAGGGCTGAAAAACAATCTGTGATCTTACATCTATCTCATGGAAGAAAGTGATCCTTCTCCTCTTCTCCTTTTAGGTTTCAGTTCCCTATGCTATATCCAAAAAGAAAAGTTTAAAAACCCAGAGAAGAGATAAACTAGGAAGTGCATTTAAAATTCTCATCTTTGAAAAGACTTGAACTTCTAGTTTGGAAGACAATAGGACAAAGAATAAACAGCGAGTGCTGCAGATTTTACTATGAATTCTCAGAACCCTGAAACAAAAAGAAAATACTAGAAACTTCCAGGGAACAGAGATCTCAAAAGACAGAATGCCACTAATCTGACCAGCATCTCTGAATGCCAGGACAGAACAGAATAATGTCTCAACAACTTTGAGGGAAAAGTATTTATAACTTACACCCAAACAAACTGTTAGTGAAGCTAAGGATGAAGTCCAGGTGACTTTGAGACGTGCACATCCTTTTTCTAAAGATACTTTGAAATCATCATCTTTTTTTCTTATGAAGTTATCATACTGATAACCAACAAAATGTGGAATGAACAAAGGAAGAGGAAATGAGATTCTAGAAGCAAAGACTCTAGCATGTGAGAGGGGTATTCTTCAACATAATGGTGAAAAAAAGTTCAGATTGGAGCACATTTGACAGCTTTGGAGGAGAACCAACACATTATCACACACACACACACACACACACACACACACACACACACACACACACACACACACACCCGCACGCACGCATGGGTAGAGTTTGCCACAGAAACAGAAGGGTGGTTTATCACCAGACTATATTAATCATGAATTGTGTCTTTTACATTTTATATTTTAACACCCAAAAATACACCTTTCTTGGGGTCAGACTGTTTCTAGAGATGGTAAATAATTATAGGTATAATTATTCTGGTTCAACCAACATAAAGTCCTGGCCATAACCACCCTCTTTTACTGGATTCTTACTCCAGATGCTTGACACCCTAGGAGCAGGTGCCAAGGAACTGGGGTGAGCCTTGAGTCCTGGGGCCTGATGGAATGATTAAATGAATGCCCTTAAAAATGTAGCAAGGCAGTTGCCATGCCCTCGGGGTTGTTCTCTCCCGGCCAATCTTAGTCTTCCTACTGTGGCCCTCTGTAGTGTGGCAGCCTTCTCTTGCAAGCAATGAAAAATAAACAGCCCTGCCTTAATCAGCTACCTGTTGCTCTATTAATACTTAATATTTTAAAACATAGTCAACCTATCAATAGCACTCAGCAAGTGAAATGCAAAGCATCAGTATATTTTATACAGTGGCAACTAATAATAAAAACAAACTGGTATCTCTATCTTGGTTGGTAAGATATGATTGGCTAAATATACACATTATATTAACAGGTCTAAAGCCTCAGACTGGTTTTTGGACCCAGTGGAAACTAAAAGAACTCTGCACAACCACCATACATGGCTGCAGGCGAGCACCATTGAAATCAGTGAAAAAGAGGCTCATTTCCAGCCAGGAGCGCATAGCAGCCAGTAAGCAAATTTGACAAACTAGATGTGAAAGGGTAGCCGAAGTTAAGTATATTAGGTCAATTCTTAGTCCTGTGTTACTAACAGTTCGATTTTGTGACAGTCCTAGAATATCATTTGGTCTGTAGATTTGCTTCTGTATTGGTGTGTCTTCAGGCCTTTTCCTGTCCTCCTGCGACACTTTTATGTCAGTTTTTAGGACTATAGACACTTTTCATTTAGGCTGTGTGGTTAACCAGATGTCTTGTGTGTGTCTTGCCAGTAGAGAAGTTTAACGGTTTTATTTGGTATATGTAAATCATGTTTCCTTTAGAGTTTAAGTCTTGTTGCATTTTGTCAAGACTTATCTAAGATTATCAAAATGCTTTACATGTGTTTTTTTCCTAGTGCTTTCTTGCTTCTGTAATTGACTGACTTACTTAATCCATTTGGAATTTATTTTGTGATAAGGAATCTGGTTTTCCCACTTTTTATTTTCAAAATTATTCATTTATTAAATAGTCCACTTATAGGAAAATTTAAATATCAATTTACTTTTATATACCTTTGTATTTTCTCCTGTTTCTTGAATTCTATATGCAAAACTACTATACAAAAATCAAAACTACTAACAACCTCAATTAATGAACTTTTTAAGGCAAATTTATTTCTCTTCTATTTATACTATGACTCCAGTGCTAGGCACAGCTTTGGAATGCAGGCTTCATTTCTGACCAGCTGAGTCAGAACCAAGGATCTTTGATTGGTTTCAGAGCATCGTGTGGAGAGAGCTACCCATCCAGTGTTTTCTTTGAAATTCACTGGGGAAGAAGGGCTGACCTATCAATGGACTCTTGAGGGGTCTACTCCTTGGTTTATGTGTGATGTTACAATGACTTAACTAGTTCATTGCAGCTTTTCAGGTCTGTACATTTGGAAGCAATTGATCACAAATGGAAAGATGGTTTCCCACTCTTAGCTGTGTAACTATCATGACATATGAGTCCTATCTATTAGTAATTACAGGAGATTGCTTGTTTGCTAGTTGATGCACAAAAGCTAAGTTAATTTTTTACATCATGGGGCAGCCCTGGCAAGAATTTGCCATTCTACCAGGTAATTGCTGTGAAAGCCAAGTCCCTTAGCTAAGGAGGTGCTCATCACCCCTTATTTCTGCCAGGCTTTGCTTTTCCACATGAATGTCTGCCACTGGAGGTTTAAGAAGGCAGTCAAGACTGCCTGTGTGCATTCCCGTCATGTGTGCATTTGTCTACCAAAGGTTTGCTTAATGTTTGTCCCCTTTCACAGATTTCATATAGAATACGAATTTTTATAGGACTCATTTTCTGACGCTTAGGAAATATTTCACTGTGAGAAGATAGAAGAGGACTATCTGTGTTTACCATCTTACACATTCTTTTTGCAATAGGTAGTGATTAATACAGGGACTCACAACCAGTCAACATGCAGAGAGCAAGAAACTGTAGCTCGATCAGCTATAAAAGAGACATCTGTTTCCTAGGCCTCCCCTCATGGTTCGGTTCAGGGATTAATATGGAAGAGAGGTTGTCCACGTTTCAGTAGAATTTCCCAGACCCATGCACTCACAAACAGGTGTTTACAAAGAGAGCATGTGAAGTTGGAAGGGGAGCATTGCGGGGGGGGGGGGAGATTGGGAAAGTCATTGAAGGGGAGAGAATAAGGCTATGGATTTTATCAAAACACTGTGTGTGTGTGTGTGTGTGTGTGTGTGTGTGTGTGTGTGTAATATTTTAAAGAAATCCCATGCTTCAAACTTTTAAAATATTGTGAACGTAAAAATATCTAAAATCATGTCTGCTGTTACCCTCATATCATAAAGACAGTCTATTTCAATATAGATAGACATGCAGAAGATAGTTCACAATGATATTAGAACATGTTAAGTAAATCTCTGCTAAAAGAAGTTTTAACATTTTTAAAGTGTTTTATTTTATGTGTATTATTTTTTACATGTATGTCTATGCACCACATACATGTCTGATGCCCTCAGAAGCCCTAGAACTGGAATTATAGATACTTTTGAGACCTGTTGTAGGTGCTAGAAATTGGACCTGGGTCCTCTAGAAAAACAGTCAGTGGTCTTAACCACCAATCTATTTCTCCAGTCCCTGAAATGAAATTTTAAAACTAATTTTTGAGACAGGGCATTACTCTGTAACCCTGCCATCCTTAAACTTGCTACATAGATCAGGCTGCCCATAAACTCAGAAGCTTGCCTGCTTTTGCTTCCTGGGTGCTGGAATTAAAAGCATGTACCAGCATGCCTGTAGAGGCCTGAAGAGAACATAAAATCTCCTGGAACTAGAGTCTCCTAAGTTTGTGAACCACCCAATGTGGGTACTTAGAACCAAGGTCCTCTGCAAAAGCAGCAAGCACTCTTAACCACTGAGCCATCTCTCTAGTCTAAAATTAAAACTGTTACTGTTAGTTTTAAAGTGAACAAATGGAGCTCATTGGACACTCATCACGAAGTCAACACTTTTCTCTTTTCATAATAAGACAATACCGTAAACATTGGAAAAATTAGTAATGAATTCAGTGATAAATACAATACATAATTGTTTTTGATTTTTTTTGAGACAGGCTTCACTGTGTAGCCCTGGCTGTCCTGAAACTGTCTGTAGACTAGACTGCCCTTGAACACACAGAGATCCACCTGCCTCTGCCTCCTGAGTGCTGGGATTAAAGGTGTGCGCCACCACTTGCCACATAATACATAATTTATAAAACACATCAACACTTAGCAAATGAACATTACTAGACAATGAAATTGAAGTAAAATGGCAATAACCACTGTTGCCTAGCAACACAGTGATACAGAAGTGAACTGAGGGGAGGGAAAAGCTGGAAAATGTTAGATGATTTTATGAAAGCCCATGAACACACCTAAGAGACATGCTTTGAGGCAGAGAGCACCGTCAAGCAAAGAGCTTCAGCTGCTCTCCCTAGCGAATTCTGTTTCTGCTGCACTGGACGAGAAGTGCTGCCGGTGCCCGGAAATGCTTTGTGCTGTCAGTCCTGTGGCTGACAGAATTTAATGAGAAGGTAGAGCGTCTCCCCGTGTGTAATGGTTACTGCACTTGTTTGGAAATGTACTTTTAAAAGCCAGGTGTAAGGGACAGATGTGTGACACTGACCTTTGACAGGGGAAGGTAAGGTCATTTATAGAATGATGGCAATAAGCCTAGAAAGAACCTTCTCAGACATGTTACCAACTGCTAGTATGAAAAAGTAGGTGAGGGGGTGCGTCAGTGCTTCTAATAGAACACAATAGCTCTCTGGCAACTAGTCTCAAGGTGAAGGCGTGGACGACATTCAAAAGAGTGGTTCTAGGCTTTCTCTTTCCTAGGGGATTAAAGAGGCACACAGTGCAGACTCACAGAATACCTCACGATGCTTTTGACCTTAAAGAGCAAAGCTGCAACTCAAAATGCTTACATCCTAAAGGCTTTCAGAGCATGACATCAGCAGCCCTAGGAACATGCTTCGAGTACAGAACGCTTTACTAGAGACAGGCTCAAAGGCAGGCAGGCAGGCAGGCAGACAGACAGAGACAGACAGACAGACAGACAGACAGACATGCAACCATTGAGGGTGGGGTCTGCCTATCTGTGATTAATGCCTGTTCAAGGTGGAGGCCCAATGGCTTACACAGTAAAGGTGTCCATGATCTCACAAAACAAAAAAGACCCAAGGCTTATCACTTCAGTGGCTTGACCATTTTATAGGATACACATTCCATCCATCTCCTTACCCTTCTCTCATCTTCAGTGTGTGGGTCTCTGCCCAGTCCCTCTCAGTCCTTGGGTGGCCGATCTGTGGGCAGTTTTACTATGACTTCCTGGAGCAAGTTCCTCCAAATATCAGGGTTTGTTTTGTTTTGTTTTAAGATTTGTTTATTTTGTATACAGTATTCTGTATACATGTAGCACAGCAGACCAGTAGAGGGCACCAGATCTCATTACAAATGGTTGTGAGCCATTCATTATGTGGTTGCTAGGAATTGAACTCAGAACTTCTGCAAGACCAGCTAGTGTTCTTAACCACTGAGCCATCTCTCCAGTCCCCCAAATATCAGTTTTAATCAATGAGAAAACCATTCGGAAAATTTCCCCGTGTCACATGCCCATCTCAAGTCAATCACGGGACAGGAAAAGAGCTAGGGTTGGTTAGGAGTAACCTCCTGTTACAGGGAGACAGGGCCCAATGATAAAAAGCCCAGGTCTGAGCTTCCCCACTTCTAAATCTTGGTTCTGTCATTTACTAGCTCTCCACCTTTGGTCAAGTTACTTAAGCTCTGTGCCTCACTTTTATAAGCTGTGAAATGGGCATAAAATAAATATCTCTTGATTACAAGAAGAATTCAGTGAGTTTCTACTTGCACAATACCTAAAGCAACACCTGGTTGTGTAAGAGTACATTAAGTAAATATTACACACACTCCTTTAACTTACAATTAAAAATTAAACACAGAGCATGAGGACTTCTAGGAATGATACAGATAAGAGTTCCTCATTCTCAGTTTCAGTTTTGTTGTTATTGTTGCAAAATACTCCATTTTATGAATTCATAATTTATTTAACGATTAAGTTACTTGAATCTCTTCACTATTGCAAGCAGTGCTTCAAGGGATGATTGTGGAGGGTTGGGAGCATATATTTAGGATGAATCTTTTTGAAATAAATTCCTGGGTTCAAGTATTTATGTATCTGTAATTCTGATGAAACCTGCTACATTTCCCTCCACATAGATTATATCCACTTAAACGCCACCAGTACTATGTAAGGTGCACGCCTCC
The DNA here is from genome assembly GCF_017639785.1 of Mesocricetus auratus. Lineage (NCBI taxonomy): Eukaryota > Metazoa > Chordata > Mammalia > Rodentia > Cricetidae > Mesocricetus > Mesocricetus auratus. The sequence continues at coordinate 92,703,656 of NW_024429189.1, read as the reverse complement.
CTCAGGTGCCAGATCTCAATACCTCTCATCTTCCTGCCAACCCCCACATGTTGATGCAATCATTTTCCCAGGGGAAAATAGATTCAAGTGACGTGAGTCTCCGCAACAGCAATCCACAGCTCGCAGAGCACTTCCCTTCCTGGACTGGGTGACCCTTTGTGTCCCTTACTGTGCGCAGTGCACAGCAGCTCCCAGGATGCTCTCGATCTCAGATGCTCCTGTTGGCCCCAACTTTGCCTGCTGTGGGGGAAGATCTGGAAGTACCTGCCAGTATGTCTAGGGGTTAATTTACTGCTATCGGTCACTGAGGTGACCAGGAATCTTGCTATCCCCACTCCCCTGCCCATTAAGGTCTGACCCTTGGAAGAGCTAACCCAAAGTGGGACTTGGAGGTAACACACCATGCCTGACTCCTGCCTTCACCTCTAATCACCCTCCCACAATTTTATAGAAAATGGTTCGGTTTAAGTCACTTTTGCAGGAATCTCTGTCTCAAGGTCAACTTCTGGGAAGCCCAAGCCAGGACACTTTCATTGTCTCCATTCTTCCTTGTCACTGGGTCCATTCTACACATGAGGGGCAAAAAAAGCTGTTTGAGAAGTGGCTAGCTGGAACTTACACAGTGACCAGGTTGCCTGGACCTGAACCATCAGGCCTTCTATACATATCTTCAGATGGAGAATGGAGACCCCAGTCCTGTCTGTGGATGAAATCTGTCATCATTATGAGGCTTCCTGAACTCAGTGAACCTCCTGCAGACGCCTTCCCAGGGGTGCACCTCCCCAGACAGCTGGTTGAGGTTTCTGGGTCTCTCCTGATCTGGTCTTGAGGTGATTATGCTGCCCAGTATCAGTTCAATACTTTATGCTCGCCACATTCTGGATGCTCTTTGACTCTAACTGCACCAAGCAGACCACGATGAACTTATTTACTATACCTTGACTTAGGACCGCTAGCATTTATATGTACGTTACTTGAGAGCCTGGAAGAGAAAAAAATCAGCAGATGCAGCTCCTGAATGAGCCAGTTTGTTTTCTCACTATATGGAAGGGGGGGTTGGGTACCAAGGAGCACCAGGATCTTATATGTAAACCACAGCTGATCTGATTAACTTCTCCTGCCCCACAGGGCTTATTTGGGCAGTAGCTATAGCTCTTTTGTGAACCTCCTGTCACCAAGGGCTCACCTACTCTAGGACTGAGGTGATAGCCCTCTGGGCTTCCCTACCCCATTACTCCAGGCTGGGGGTTACACGGAAGCTAACAACACCTCCACGCATCACTGCTGCATTCCACAGCCTGGCAAAGTGGTTTTTTAAAAGGCATTGCTTGTTACACAAATGGATGAACAAAAAAAAAAAAAAAGAGTGGTTTTAAGGAAAGGTGGTGAAGCAAGAACAACTGCAGAGAGATAACTAAATAGAAAAAATACCACTGATTAGATGGGAGATTCTGCAAAGAGTTAGCATGGGACTTAAGAATGCAGCAAGTCAAGTCAAAATCAGCTAAAAGACTTGACGCCAACCCACAGCAGAAAAAAATCTGAACTCAAGGACATCTTTGAGTATTCCAATCCTATGGCAGGGGGAAGAGAAAACAGAAGAAAAAATGGGAAGGATAAAACAGAACAAAAACCTAAGACAAGCAGGCCACTATCACATCAACAAGCATCCAAATCCTGGGGACTGAGAGGTGACATATAGCTTGTATGTAAAACAACAGCTCTAGACTTCCTTAATCTTGGAAAAGATACAGTCATTGGGATCAGGAGCTGCAGAAGAGTCAACCCATTTTCAGTATTTCTTGTGAACTTGACAGTCTCCACTCTGCAGCCTGAATGTGCACTTCTGGATTTATATTGTTTTGCCTGTTGACTTGTCCTGCCTAACTAACTGCAAAGTTTTTAACCAGCTACCTTTGTCCAACTGCCCCTCTGGTAGCCTCTATGCTACTTAAGACTGTATTCTGCATAATGTGGAAAACAATCGCAAATTTGAACAGAGAGATTTTTATGATCTTTTTTCTATCTTTTTTTATTATCATTTTTTATTTTAATTTTAAATAGCTTGTTTTACATGTCAATCCCAGTTCCCTCTCCCTCCCCTCCTCCCGCACTCCCCTTCTCCCCCACCCTCCCACCCTATTGCCAAATCCTTCCACATAGGGGATATCTAGAGTCTCTCACTTCACTCTGGGTAGGGTCCAGGCACTCCCCTAAGAGTCCAGGCTGAGAGAGCATCCCTCTTTGTGCTATAGGCACACGATGACTGTTTGTATTCCAGGGATAGACACTGATCCACAACTCAGGGCCCCATAGGTTGCCCAGGCCTTCTCGCTGACACTCACATTTGGGGGGTTCAGATCAGTCCCATGCTGGCCTCCCCACTGTTGGTCTGGGGTCCAAGAGCTCTCCCCTGTTCAGATCAGCCGTCTCTGCTGGTTTTGCCAGCCCAATCTTTGCCAATTTGCTCATCACTCCTCTCTCTCTGTCACTGGGTTCCTTGGGTTCAGTTCAGTGATTAATTGTGTGTTTGCCTCTGCTTCCATCAGTCACAGGATGAAGGCTCCCGGATGGTTATAGACATCAAGTTCATTATCAGGAATGGGCATTCGAGGTGGTCTCTCCACTATTGCTTAGCTTGCCAATTGGTGTTATCCCTTTAGATCACTCAAGGTCACTCTGGTGCCTGATCTGTCTTCTATCCTATGATTCCCTCTTCCCCCTATTCTACCCTCACCCACTCAACTTCCTGATCCCCTATGACCAACTCTCTTCCTCTTCACCCCCTCTCTTCTTCCCAGCTCCCACTCCCCCCCCACCCCTCGCCGTGTTCCCCATCCATTCAGAGGATCTTGTCTCAATCCTCTTCTCTTGGGTACTATGCATATATATGCATATTTTTAGGTTCTTTCCTGTTTCCCAGACTCTCTATCAGTGGAAGTGAAGACTGGCACTATCCTGATCCATGTCTAAAATCCATATATTAGTGAGTACATACCATGTTTGTCTTTTTGCGACTGGGTTACCTCACTCAGGATGGTTTCTTCCAGTGCTATCGATTTACCTGCGAATTTCAAGATTCCATTGTTTTTTTCTGCTGAGTAATACTCCATTGTGTAAATGTACCACATTTTCTCTATCCACAATTAATGCATGTTCTTTTTGAGAATGGACTTTGGACTGGCATGGACTTTTTCATGCACCTTATATTCTGTAAGCATTTTGTTATCAAAGTGATTACAGGTCTTTGTCATGTTTGGTTCCTTCCAGTGCCATCTGTAAATAGAGACTGATGGAAAACCTGAGTGGGGAAGGAATAAGATCCCTCACTGTGTTTAAAGTGGAGACAATGAGGAAGAGCCAGAACTAGATCCTGAAGGAGTTTGTTTTGTGGTTTTCACTTGCCTTACTAGTTCTCCGTTGCAGCAAGACCATTAGAGATAACTGTGGAATAATGAAAATGTCATTTCCCATCCCCTATTCCATATTCACTGAAAGAGCTGACCTGGGATGGTGCTTGTGTGTCATCGTTTCAAAAAGAAAAGTGACTCCCAGAGGTGACTCCAATGTGCATCCTGCATGAAAACCAACAACTTTGGAGTCTTTTTATGTTTGCTTTGCTTACAGCAGTTCTCAACCTGTGGATCATGACTCTTTTGGGGTCAAATTACCCTTTCACGGGGGTCACCTAAGACAGTCAGAAAACACAGATATTTACATTATGATTCATAACAGTAGCGAAATTACAGTTATAAAATAGCAACAAAAATTCTATGTCTGGGGATCAGATCTCCACAACATGTGGAACTGTACTAAAGGGCCAAATCATCAGGAAGGTTGAAAGCCACTGCCTTAGATGGTCATAAACAGCTGAGTGCTTGCCTCTGCCTTCTAGGACAAAACTTAATGCTTCAAAGGAATTTCAACTGATATCCAAGATCTTATTCTCTCGAGGTGGTAATGTATGTTAGGAGAATTATTTTTGGATTGAGTCTTAAGACATGATAATGTCCTTCATTTGGAGGCCACGTGACACTGTCAGTTCCCTTCCATATTAGACCTAAGAAGCACAACACAAACTAACAAAGCCAGATATAGTTCAAACCTCTGATTTTTCTGTAGAAAACAGGACCAATTTCCCAAAGAAAATATGCCCGCTTTATCCATTTCTCCATGAATGATCCCCACTGAAAGCCTTGAATTGGTCTTCTTAGGCCTTGGAGCATGTGGGGTTGTAGTGAAGCCTTAAATGGCCGTCTAGAGTATGACTTGCAATAGGCACTTACATGGCCTCCCCTTCTGGTGTGTACTATAGGGGTAAAACCTCCCCTTGTGTGAACATCACACTGGAGATTTTCTCCTAAAACTGGGGCTTCCATTTGAAAATTTTATTCTCTGATCCACTGTTTTCAAGAAATAAGCTCCTTTTGAGAAACAGTGCTGTGAAGAGGCCGTGGTGGGGAGCTGATGTTTGCAGCTGCAGCTAGGGAAACTGGTGCTTGATTTCCCTCAGGACTAAGTGTTGAGGTCAGTGGCTGCCCTGGTTAATACTTTGATTACATCTTTATGAGGGCTTGCAGACTGAGGCACCTAGATAGTTATAAGACCTTGTTTTAGGTCATTACACTTTCATGTTATATACTGCAATAACTAATACACAGCTCTATCCAGCCAGAGAAAGGAATAACCACTGTTCATATAATGATACAGGCTTTCAGAAAGCATGTGATGGTGGTTTGGGAAATAGGACTAGGACCATGGCATAGCTAGGAAGCAAATGGGAAGCCAAGGGATACCTTCTCATGAGAGTACTTACCTGGTTTCTTGGAAGATGTTGCTTTAAAAAGAAATCACAAACCTAGGTAAGATAGTAGGATTTTGTTATTTCCCACTTCTTGTCAAGTCTCAATTCAAAAGAAAATAAATCTGTATGATAAATTCTTCAAAATTGGAGAGCATATGGGAGCTTCCTGGAGTCTGATAGAATATGTCCCTGTCATTAAAGACCAAAGCTTTGTTGACTGTGGTAAAATGTGCGAAATGTAACCTGACAATATCACTGAGAGTTATATGTGAAGCTTTAACAAGCTTTTTCATAGAAAGAACATTCTAACCATCTGCTCTAAGGTTATCTTAGAAATGGTCACCCATGATAATCATCTGATAGTCCCATGGACCCATGTTCTTTTTGATTGATTATGTACTGAACATGTGTGTGTCCCACACAGACACACAGACACAGACACACTGACACAAAGACACACACACACAGACACACACACATACACATACACACACACACAACACACACGGGGGAGGCCAGAGCTTTAATCTCTTCCTCTAGCACTCTCTACCTTATCTTTTGAGTCAGGGTCTCTTTCTGGGCCCATAGCTCTCCTATGGTCCAGACTGGCTGGCAGGAGGGCTCTCTGTCTCTTTCCGGCATTAAGAATCAACAGAGTGTTTTGACTGACTAATAACCATGCACATTAGGTGTTACATACTTTAATGTCACACTTTTGCAAAGCAATCTTAGTATATGTTTTGTTTATCCCTGTACTATTTGTGTGTAAAGTTGGACTATGAAGGATGGGAAATCATTTGTGTCTCATCCACTCTCAGGTACATGACAGTGGGACAAGGGTGAAATTGAAGTCTTGCAGGAAGTCTCAGACGTCCACTCACAGCCCCAGGTTTCTTCTCTGAGTTGGAGACATTTACACATTAAAGCAAGCACAAGAGTAAAACACTAAAGTCACATGAATCATAAGAAAATGGATTTTAAATGTTCTGTCTGAGCTATTGTACATGACTTCTTAGGTTCTCACTCTATTCTATACTGAGCATTTAGGGGATCACAGATCAGGGTTACCATAATCACTCCTCACAGTTTTTGATATCCTAAAAAAAAGAAAAAGGAAAAGCTCTAAGTGATAGGTCCTCTATCTTCCCTTCTCTTTTGTATGGAAGTTGAACTCATAACAACTTGAAGGTCAGAGGTCTACATTGTAGCTTGTCTGTGTTGAAGTGTTTTAGTTCACTTGTTATATTGAAAGTAACTTTCTATTTATTCTGTTAGCATTCATACTCTTTCACTTAGTTCCTTTACCAGTTTTTAGAAACCCATGTGTTGATATGATTTTGTTTTTAAAGAACATTTTAGAAAGGAATACTCTTATTATAAAAATGCCTTGCATGATACTTTCCATTTATAAATTTAAAGTTCACATAAAATTGCTTAGGAATCAAAATTGGGAATCACATTATTTTTCTCCTTTTGAGTCAAATCGTAACAGTGTCATTATGTACTAAATGAATTTCCAAGTGTATCACAAGAGTTCTCAACTAAAAGGATGGCATCTCAATAGAAATTAAAACCAAACAAAACAGTGAGATCACTGACAATCTAATTAAGAGACATGCTAAGTGATCTTGACTATGGCAAGCTACATCCACCCAGAACCTTTAGTCTACTAAAATCTGTTTCCTGATCTATGAAAGAGGAAGGAAGATGAAGACCTCAGACATCAGTCAGAGATTCTAGATTCTAAATGTGTTTGGCTAAAGCAGATTTTATATTCTGAAATTTACAAGTTAGGTTTTTTAATAGATAAAAATCATAATTAAACATAAGTGCTAGGGCAGGCTAGATGGATCATCAGTTAGGAGGACATGTTGCTCTTGCAAAGGAACAAGGTTCAATTCCCAGCACCCTCTTCTGAACTCAGTGAGGACCTGCACTCATGTGTACATACCCATAAACACACACACAGACACACAGACACACAGACACACACACACACACACACACACACACAGGTACATAGTTTTTAAAATTACAACAATAAATATTTTAAATAAATGTTTCTGGGCAGATTTTTGTACATGACATATCACTAAGAATAGTTTGACTACTCAGTTCTGTCTAATTCAATGTTCTAATGCTGTTTTCATAGTAACTACTTTAATGGTAACTATAGCCACCTTCTGTGCATACTCACCACCTCTGTTTAAGCTCCTGCATGATCATGCTTCATTCTGAGATTTTAAAACTTTGGTAAGAATAATTGCATTCTACCTTTTCCTTGGAAACTGTTCATTGAATGGATTCATGTGTATATGAGTTGATTGTGGACCAACACCCTGCTGAGCACTAATGAAACAACTATGAAAAGCACAGTCTTCTTCTACCCTCGATACGTTTCCAAGGCTCCAGCTACGGGAGCCTGAGCTAGGAAGCTAGACTAGAAATGTCCTTGAATCAGATGCTAAGTCAGACTACCCATCATGGTGTCTTCTACAATGTGTATGACAGAGAGCAACACTTCCTACCGCCAGGTAGCCTGGACACCTGGGCAAAGTACAAGAAAGTTAAGCGATTCTGTTATTTTTGTTGATGGGCTTTATCTTATAACTTTTACTTAAAACATATTGCCAAATAGTATTTTAATGTAACTAAAGAAACCTCAATGAAAAGTACTTTGGAGTTGTTATCACAATAATTAATATAGCAACAACTGAAATAGCTGTTGACCTTCCCTTGGTGAGCATGCATACAGTTCTGTCAGCACCTGCTGATGGCAGAACTATGGAGTGAGTCTTCATCTGTCTGTTAGGCCTGTTGTCTGTGGCCTGGCCTGAAGCCTCAGGGTGTCTGGGGCTTCATACACTGACTGAAGCCTCTACGGGGGTTCTGACCCTGCCACTTCAATGTTGGCATCTTTTACATGGCAGATACTTCTAAAGACTATCAAATTTCTAACTTTAAATATACCCACTTCTAAATCATGATTTATTACCATGTATCAAAGTATATTCTGACTAAAATCCTTTGCTTTCTTTTACTTATATGAGCTGAACTCATTGGCAAGAGTGTTGTGGCAAAATCTTTCCCACATATTTGTATCGTTCGCTGTGAGCCATCTATTGTAAGCATGGCTGCAGGCTGTCATTTTTGTCTGCCATCCAACACTTGCTAGCCAAATACTGTGCACTAGACTTGGTGTCAGTCACCAGGGGAGGAGAAATCTGCAGTTCAGCCAGGCGGTTTTGTTGTTCCCTTTAAATTAAAAGCATATGAAACAGAAACAGCTTCTTAAGGTTTTTTTCTTTATAAATAACATAAACTTAAATAACAAAACAATAAAATTCAAATACAACTTAAAGTAGAGTTTAATGCTGTAACCACAGGGGGAAAGCATGATTATTTGTGGGAAGAACATTATTAAAGATCGTGTTCCCAAATGTAAATTATACAAAAGATAGATATGTTACTTGAAAAAGACTTAAAGATTTTGGAATTTTATTTTTAGGGATTATAAAATGTTATTTTGTGGTGAGATGAAATACAGTATTATCATCATTATTGCTATTTTATATACAGATTTCTAAAACATCCTGGTAGCAATACCTTTTCAATTTGAGTGGCATTAGGATTTTTTTTCATTTTAATCAGTACAGGTATGTTCCAATACTGTAGTTTTGTAAAACCACTTGTCAATTCCATTCTTTTATAAAATGTTGAGAACTTTTCTGAATAGAGCTGAAGTGGATGATAGTTGTCAACACTGCTCATTATCTACGATTTGTGTGGGCTTGACCATCTTCAAGCATCCCAGCAGGGTTAGGGCTGACATACCTTATGTAACATCATCATCATCATTATAGCAGCCATTTAGTAAGCAGATAGTGATATTAAATATTCATTATCAGATAGTCAAATCTAACATACTCTTAAGGGTAAATTAATTTAAGAAAAACATCACTATTACTAACATGATTGTACAACCACTTTTACAACTTTTTACAACTTTTAGTTACTAAATCTGATTTTTGTGTATATTCTTCAACTCTTTCTTTAATGCAGTCTTTTAAAATAAACAAAAATGCGCAAGTCCAGCTTGATCAGTTTTCAGTAGTTTTCCAGCCTTTCTTGGTAACTTTAAAAGAGAGAGAGAGAAATTAAGGAAAAAGAAAGAAGAGAAAAGTCCACTGTAAAGAAATCTCCCTGCTGAATGAAACTGGTTTCTGAAACACCATGTATGATTAGGTTATTGCCATAGGAAGAAAATGGGCCGTTTTTTGTTCTTTCTTCGTTTTCTTCCCTTTGACAGGAAGCCCCTTTTGATTTAAGGCAACAAACATTTCCCCGCCACTGTGTGTCCATTTAGCTGATGCATACGTGTTGTAATGGTTTTCCAGAATTAGTTCTTTGAAGTTGCAATCCTCATTGCATTCTTTCTGATAAAAACAAGCACAAAATAAAACCAAACACAGTTATTAAAACAAGTTCTGTAGTTGTTCAAGATAACAGCAAGCAGGTAATGGTATGTAGAGGTGAAGTGGTGTAACTCATTTTAGCCCTCAGAGTGAGCAGAGCTGACACAGTGTAATGGGTTTGTCTGTGTCATGTATTGTCATATGTCAAAAGCATCTTAAGTTTAATAAAAGAGCCGGGCGGTGGTGGCGCACGCCTTTAATCCCAGCACTCGGGAGGCAGAGGCAGGCGGATCTCCGTGAGTTCGAGGCCGGGTTGGACTGACAGCCTCCAAAACAATACAGAGAAACCCTGTCTCGTAAAACCAAAAAAAAAAAAAAGTTTAACAAAAGATAACCTAATACACCTTTAGCCGTGGCCCTTTGGATAGCCAATTTCTACTCTTTAATGGTGGGATCCCTAAGTCGATTCATTCTCTGTCTATGGGAAATTTAGTGTAAAGGCTGTAGCCTCCACCTCCTGCAGGTGAGGAGCTATTAATAAACTTTATTTCACTTTCTGCTATGCTGCCCTCAATTGTAACAAAAGTTCACCAGGAAGCCAAGTGTTCATTTGATCAAGCCCCTATTCTGTAGTTTGCCTGCATAGGCATTATGCTGAGCTACAAGATTACAAAGGGTGCTAGAGAAATTCTCAAGAATCCACAAGGATGACCCCTTGCTAAGACCCCTAGCAACAGTGGAGAGTGTGTCTGAACTGGCCTTCCCCTGTAATCGGATTAGTGGCTACCCTAATTGTCATCATAGAGCCTACATCCAGTAACTGATGGAAGCAGATGCAGTGATCCACAGCCAAGCACTGGGCTGAGCTCCTGAGTTCAGTTGAAGAGAGGGGGAGGCATCATGTGAATAAGCGGGGTCAAGATCATGATGGGGAAAACCACAGAGACAGCTGATCCAAGCTAGTGGCAGCTCACAGACTCTGAACTTATACTGGAAGCCCTACATGGTTTTCCAGACCCTCTGAACGTGGGTAGCACCAGGACCTAACCCAGGGGCATGAACTGGCTTTTTGGAGCACATTCCCTATGGTGGGATACAGGGGGGAGGGGCTTGTTCCTGTCTCTGCTTGGTATTTCAGACTTTGTTGACTCCCCAAGAAAGGCCTTACCCCCTCTGAGGGGGGGATGGGAGGGTGGGAAGGGGAAAGGTGGTGGGGGCAAGACAAGGGGAGGGAGGAGGAACTAGGCTTGGTATGTAAAATGAAAAAATAATGTTAAATAAAAAAGAATACAAAGGAAATGAATTTTGCTTTACTATAGTGGGATGAACTATCACATATTTTACATCCTAATAAAGTGGAAACAACATGAATGCTTGCAATTCAAAGGCCATGATTGTGAGACTGATGTTGATAAATGAACTGAACACTTAAAATTTTTTCTCAAGAATTTTCAGTGTCAGCAATGTGCAAATTGGATAAAGTCTAACAAAAAGAGCTTTAATAAAATACTCACAGATGGAAATTTTATGCTTCAGATATCTAAATGCCCATGGGAGTTTAGAATTGAAAAGACCCTACAGATCAGTTATTCCAATTCATCTTACAGATGAAGAGTCCAATATCCAGGTAGCTTAAGCTATCTAAGGTCATACAGAAAATGTTTCGCCTTAATGCTGGAGTAATAAAATGTTTTAATGGAATATTCAACTCGTTCCATTGTGAAAAATAATTACAGTTTTCAGAAAGTCATATATTTTTGACAAAACAATTTGAATAATAACTCTAAATTATCAATTATTAGTACCTTTGCATAGAGTTTTCCTTCCTTGTTCATTGCAAGATAGTATTCACTTTCCACCCCTTTGATTGCCACGATTCCAACTGCCACAGTCCTGATTTCCATGATGTCTGCAAGGAATCACAGAAACATGTATCAGTTATCCACTAAGCTTGAGACCTGTTCCCTAACATGCAGTCACAAACACAAGAGTAATCATTAAACCTTTGTTGCACAGAGAAGGGTGTCTGAATGCAAAGAAATAGTTGCGCATTCTGGTTTAACCTCTAGAACCGCTCTTCTAACCTACCTTAATGATAATGCAGCTAATATTTGCTGAATTTATACCATAAAAGAATTGCTCTATGTTTGAACCTGTCTAGTCATCACCACACACTGTGGGGCAGGCATCCTTGCTATACCCACTTCATAGAGGATGCTGCCAATACACAAAGAAGGAAGTAATCTTCCAAAGCCTGACAGCTGGTAAGTGGCAAACATAGAAGTTAAACCCAGAAAGTGTGGTGTAATACAAAGAATGGAGAGGTATGCCTAACAGTTTTGCTCTTCTGTTTGGCTATATTTTTATCTTAAATATTATTACCAGTAAAGTAGTTCTTGATTTTACTGAAAATGAATATCTTTAAAATTAAAAATAAAATAATTACAAATTGTAATGACAAGTAGAATCTACTGTCTTTAAAATCAGTTCTTTTAAACTAAGAGTTTTAATGCCCAGGGATTATTCAGACTTTAATTAGTCACATAAATTTGTATACTTTTATAATTATTTTTAATCTTTGTGGAATTGATTTTGTAGAGTAGGTACTTTACAATGTTAGTCAGATAATTTCTTTTACCACATATGATATGCTAGAGGATCGGTTCCTTGCTCAGCCATAATCAGAGAAGCTTTTTACAGTAGATGGAAATTATCACAGAGAACCACAACTGGCCAATGTACAGGGAGAGACTGTGCAGCCCTCAGTCCTGAATAGCATGTTTTCATCTAACCCCTCCCCTCAAGGCTCAGGGATCTATGCAGAAGAGGAGGCCGAAAGACTGTAGGAGCCAGAGGGGATGGGAGACTACAAGGAAACCGTGTCTTCCAGACACAGTAGGGCTGATGCACATATGGACTCGTAGAGACTGTAGCAGCAAGCACAGGTCCTACACAGGCAAGCCAGATGGACTTCCAGCAACTGAGCAAGGGAAGTAAATGGGGGCTGCCACCCCTAGCTGTCTGCAACTGATACCCACTGCCAAAAAAAAAAACAATTCTCCAATGGACTCTCACTAGGTATACAAACCACACTCCAGGGCAGGTCCCATGCACAAGAGAAACTGGTCAACACAAAACTAAGTCAATGGGCTAGGCGTTGGTGGCGCATGCCTTTAATCGCAGCACTCAGGAGGCAGAGGCAGGTGGATCTCTGTGAATTCGAGACCAGCCTGGTCTACAGAGCTAGTTCCAGGACAGCCTCCAAAGCCACAGAGAAACCCTGTCTCTGCTTGCTTTAGATATTTTTTCTATTGGTCTTTTGCGTGTATATTTTTATGGTGATTTTGTGTGTGTGTGTGTGTGTGTGTTGGGGTTTTTATTTTATTTGTCTGTTTCTAAAAGAAATAAATGACATAATGGGAGAGGTGGGGAAGATCTGGGAGGAGTTGAGGGAGGAAAAGTGTGTGATCATAAAATTAGCATAGCCAGTATTTGTCTTCTGTGAACAGAAACCCCCTTTCCAATATACTGTATGCAGCACTAGCCAGACATACCTAGTACAAACTGCACATATAAAAACTGGAGTCTATGATGCAAAAGCAAAGGAATACGTACTTTGAGTATTTGTGAAGGATTGTTAAATGCATAAAATCCTGTAATTTAAGAGACTAAGAACACAGTTTATGGACTTGAAATAGCAAACGCTCCTGTAGAAACATCTTACTTGGAAGAATGCTTTCTGGAGAATATTGGCCCGAAGAGGCCATGGAAATTTTACACATCCATGACAAGTTCATGACAGGTTATGATGTTAGTGTTGATGCAGGCATACAACATGCAGCAGATCTTCCCTGAGAGCTACTGCCATGTCAGGCTCAGTTCAAAGATAAGCAACCACCTCAGGCTCTTATGTAACAACTTAATCTTTCTCTAAAGATAGCACCAATGGAAGCAATGCACCATCAAAGGTTTCCATGAGGTTAAAATGACACTCCTTCCATGAAGAATACTGAAGTTAATGACTGCTCCATGTTTGCAAAACAGCATAAATCTATTTTACAATGTATTGTAGTTGGGTTCTAAAGATCTTACCACTGTGAAAAGTTTGCACCATTTTCCTTTTTTCCAAACTCCTTGAATCCAAACTCCTTGTATTTTCTGAGAGAAAAGAGTGCTTTGATCCAAAGCCTGGGGTGCGGTGTTCATGGTCAATTAGGATCAGAGCCTGAATGTGTAATGTTTGCAGGGTGTTCCTTCATGGGACAGTTGCTCACAAAACACAGCTGTTGAATGATAGTTATTGGTCCTGTGGTATGTGTCTTTTAGGACCTGTCATATTGTCACCAAAAGCTCCTCAGTCCCCTGACTATCCATTGTATGCTGTTGTTGTTGCACTTTGACACCAATCAGTGATAAACATTGTTAATCTTATTCTTCCTCATATAAGATTAAAGATAAGAAAAGAATTGTAAGGATTTTAGTTTGAAATGGGAAGAGAATACACTTTAAATGGCTATGTTCCTATATTTTCAATTGCGTGATAGTAAAAAGAATTTTTCATGCCAGGAATTGAGCATGCTAAAAGTCATTTGGAGAGACAGCATTAAGAAGTATGGGCAGAAATCAACCCTGATTATTTAATCTGTTATACCCTTTCTGTCTGCTATGCCCTTTTTAAAGTCAAGAAACCAGGGAATGAAAATATTAACACTATCGCTTCTTTTGTTCCCATGTAAATTAGGTATGGTATTCTTTTCAATATCTACAAAATCTATAGAATTGCTAACTATCTAAACTTACAGAATTTTGTCTCCATCCCAAAACAAGAGTGGGGGAGAGTCTCAGAAATATAAGAATATATAACCTACAGATAACAATTTATCTACCAAAATGATTTAATTGTTCTTGACATTTTAATATACAGTGAATTAAGAAAAAGAATGCCTCTTTCTATAAGGCAAATGTAAGATGATGTCTTTCTGTGGTTCTATATTTCTGTTTATAAGAAATTTACTCATTTATCCCCAATGAGGTGAAGCATATTACATTACATAGATGTATCAAACCTTTAACATAATGAGAAAGCTCAAAAACTGAGAAAGATAGAGGAGGAGGAAGAGAGGGGGAGAGGAAGGGAGGGAGGGAGGGAGGGAGGGAGGGAGGGAGGGAGGGAGGAAGGGAAAGAAATGAAAATTAAGATAATATATAATGCACATCATGCCTAGCCAAAAACATCTTCAGCGACATTTTACCATTTAGGGTGTCTAGCTTACACAGTGGGGGACACTCACTAATGGCTTTTCTATTTCCAGAATTCAGCCATCCAGCCTAGACTTTTTTGCCTGTTTAATCTTGTATCACACTTTGAAACAGAGGTGGAGAATCTTGGAGTAAATTGCTATACTTAAATGAAATTCTCCCACTATCTATCTACTTGCAGAACTATGAGTATTTCCTGAATGTTGCTCTCTTGATATTGATACTAGTTCCCTGTTTCTATTGTTAATAGTACTGGATTAAGACTGGGCTGGTTTAACCCCCAGAAACAGCTGACCAGACAAAGGTTAACTCTTGAATACCAGGCATCAGCCTGGGAATCCAGCATGGGACTGATCAAGACCCCCTGAATCTGGGTGTCAGTGAGGAGGCCTAGGTAATCTATTGAGCCTTGGGCAGCAGATCAGTACCCATCCCAAGTATACACACGGACTTTGGACTCCCATAGAACAATGTGAGGTGCACTCTCACCCTGAACTCTTGGGGAAGGGTCTAGGCCCTGCCCTATATGAAATGACAGACTATGGACACCCCCATGGAGGGCCTCACCCTCCCTGGGGGAATGAGGGGATAACGGGGGGGGGGAGTTAGGGGGAGGGCACGGGAGGAGGGGAGGGAATGGGAGAGGGACCTGGAACTGACTTGTGAAGCAACCTTGTTTCTTATCTAAATTTAAACTGGAAAATAAAATAAAATTTTAAAAAAGAGTACTTTAACTTACCTTTTCAAAATTATTTTCAATAACCACATGGAAACATGTTCTATTCCAGCATATTAATATTTATTTCCCAAGACTCTTAAGCATTATACTGAAAGTTTTTGAGGGGAACACATATAAATGTAGATGGGATAATATACACTTCAAAGATGAAAAACATGGTTTGATGATTAGGCTAATCATAATGTTTAATTTTTGTCATGATTTTGCCTTTAGTCAAGTGTACCTTCTTGCATACATTAAAACTAAGAACTAAGAAGAAACAAACAAAAACAATCCTAATGTTAAATAATGAACTTCTCGGATATTCTGTGAGAAATATCTTAGTGACTGAATATTTAATTGCATTTAATTTAATAATAAATTCTATGACATAAATACATGTTTGCAAAAGTATTAAATTATCTCTAAAAGAATCAAGAACTTTAAAAATACAATAATGAATATCATTAAAAGTAGATAAACTATCTGAAGAACAGATGAAAGGGAAAGGTGCCAAAACCTGTAACTAGAGAATGAAAACAATGATGAGGTCGCCCTCACAGCTATCAACAGGACAAAGCCCAACAGCTCATGACACATTGGCAGAGATAGAGCACAACCCTGTCTCCTCCTGGGTAGTAGGAATGCAAAGTGCAGTCAACTTGGAAGACACTTTGGCCTTTTCTTAGGAACTAAACACACGGACACTTTGTGCCAAGGCACTCACCCTATTGAGTAGAAGACATGTTCACACAGAAATCTGAATGTTTAAAGCAGCTTTACTTATAAGAGCTAGAAATAAGAGACAGCCTAAGTGTTCAAGAGAGGAATGAATAGCCAAACTGTGCTACGTTCATACACTGGAATGTTAGTTAAATGTCTTTAGAACTCAATATCAAGCCACAAAAAGGCCTAGAAAAAAACTTAGATGTGCATTACATATGAAATCAGGGGATTTTTAATTAGTGGACTGTTGTGTGGAACTGTTACAGCAGATACATTTTATTATCCATTTGTCAGAATTCATAGACTTGTACAGGACAACAAGCTAACAACATGTATTTAAATATTGTTTCATCGGTGGAAGGAAATATATATCATACCAAGACATTTAAAAATAGTGGAACCATGATAACTCTGCTCTCTGCTCAAATTGTCTTGACTGAAAAATATGTTTTCAAATTGCAGTTTTAATTTT
Source organism: Mesocricetus auratus (assembly GCF_017639785.1). NCBI lineage: Eukaryota > Metazoa > Chordata > Mammalia > Rodentia > Cricetidae > Mesocricetus > Mesocricetus auratus. The sequence goes on along the minus strand of NW_024429189.1, from coordinate 92,687,262 downwards.
TAAAAGTTGTACTCTAGACTTTCATTAATTGTATACAATGACAGACTATAAAAGGACTACTTATATAAACATCTTAATTATTTATTCTTGTTCCAAATACACAAAGCATATGGGGCTTGTTATAAATATTGTCTTTGGTGATAGATTAAGATCTCCTTATCAAATGAATTGTTTCTTTTGTAACTCACACAGTTATGCAGTGTGCAGTGCACATTGGCAAGTGTAGAAAGCACAAATCCTCTGTGTGTGAAGACCTCTAATCCACTTGTAAGTGTGCTTATTCTTAAGTGTTGGGGTGGAACATGAGATTCAGTAACGTTTTAGAAACTCGAGCCAGTGACGTTAATTATGCGGTCATCAAAATATTTTGGTATTAAAATGACTATCAAATTTCAGTTCAGATTTTCTCTTTCTTCAGACAAAGATAAGTATTACCTAGCAATACATGCCAATTCCTTAAATTGATGGAATGGAAATCACTTTTGTGGGAATTAAAAACCAAAAAATGTTATCCATGGTAAATAAAGGTAATAGGATCTGAAGAATGATAGAGTTTAAATCAAATCTTAAATGATGGACAAGGTTAATACGTAGACAAGATGAAAACACAGTGCAGTTGAAGAAGCAGTGTATGTAAAGTCACGGAAGCTAAGGTTCAAATGTCATAGTCATGGGATTGGAATTAGAACTATCTAGACTAAGAAGTATAAGTGATAGAATTGAATACTAACTGAAAGAATTTGAACTTGTACTTGCAAACAATGAGAGTTCCTTCTGGTTTATAATTTTTAAAGTGTCAGTCTGGGAGTGGGTGAGATGGCTTAGGGAGAAGTGGGAGTTGGGAGAGATGTTGACTGCCATTTAAGGTGGAAGGGGAGAACCAACTCCCAGCATGTCTGGCCACTATATATGTTCTGTGCACACATTTTCCCCCTCACCCGTACACACACATAAATAGATAAATGTAGTAAGTACTAAAAAAAAAAAGAATGATGCCAGGCTAGAGATCCATTGGAGGAAAACTAATTGTATGTAAATTTCAGGTAAGAGGCTGAAATCACAGTGCCTTGCTACAGTGTCCCGTAGAGTCATTTTGACCCACAAGAATTACTGTTATTGTTTTTTAAGTTACAGATTTATTTTTCAAAATGCCTTAGTTTAAATTGCTATGAACTAAATTTACATAGTTATAACCCACTCACACAACAGTTCTTTGTTGTTCTGGATAATTTTTTGAGTATAAAGTGGTATCCAGACTGAAATCCTGCTTGAAACTGGTCTTCCTAAACCCACTTTCATTTCTCGTGGAGGTTTTTGTTGCAGTTTCGCTGTCTGTTGTTATGTCTCCAGTATTTGTGCTATGAATATCTCTGGCTAGTTTCTGACCCTAGTAAACTTTGGTTTATAAATAGAAGCTTCATGAATGCAAGTACAGAAATAGTGTGCTTCCAAATGCCCAGAGAGTTTCTTAATGCATTTTAAACTATTGTATTTCAAATGGTAAATTACATACACAAAGAGTAAATGGTAGGAAAAATTTTTGTTTGATCAGGCTGATTTCTTCATTGATGTTCAGTGGCTTTAATTAAAGAATACAGCTATTAATAAGTTGCAGTTTTCTGTTGCTGTGGGTTGCTGTTTGTTTTAAGCATGGACACAATTACAAAGATAACAAAGAATTTTTTTGAACAAGTGCCCCTTTTGACATTAAAATCCTGTATCTCAGTCTTGTATTTTACCATATCTTGCATGCACTTTATTTACTGTTGTAAATTTCAAAAACAATTACCTTTAAAGAGCAGTTAACTCAACTTAGTTTTCCCCTGCCTTTCCAGGTCATCTGCAGTCCCTCTTCACTTTGTTCTTTGACTACAAAATTCCTCCTTTAAATGTATTCTCTTAATCAGAACTACTTTATGATTTTCATGGATACCAAATACCATTTCCTAAGACTGTCCTATACAGGGAATCATATTAAACATGTGAATATTACTCAATAGAAACACTTGAGAATTATTTTAGGTTTTTGTGCAATCTTTCTTTTGAAATCACTGATCTTACCCTTTGTTATACATTTTACAGACATGCATTCTTGAGAATTCTTTTTTTAATATTTTTTATTTTGGGAGCACTCTTATTTACATATCAGTCCCCCCATTCCCTTGCCCTCCCATCCTCCCATGCTCCCCACCGACCCCCACCCCACTCCCCACTCACTCCCCAGGGATAGTGAGGCCCTCCACAGGGGACTATCGAAGTCCATCATATCATTTGGGGGAGAGCCCAGGCCCACCTTCCCATATCTGGGCTGCAATAGTATCTCTCCATAGGGAATGGACTCTCAAAGTCCATTTGTGTACAAGGGATAAACACTGGCTCTGCTGTTAGAGATCCCATAGACTGCCCTGACCTCCTAGATGGCACCCACATTCAGAGGGCTTGGTTCTGTCCAATGCTGGTTCCCCAGCTTTGACTAGGGTCTCCATGCTCTCACTAGGTCAGGTCAACTGATTCTGCAGGTTTCTCCATCACCGTTGATCCAGTATATGTTTAGAGAGAGGTCTGGCACAGGGGAAATGTTAGGGGGTCCACAGGGATGACCCAAACTAAGAATCCAGGCAGTGGTGGAGAGGCTGCCTTTGATGCCCTTCCCTATAATGAGATTGATGACTATCTTTGTTGCCATTTCGAGAGCCTTCAACCAGTAGCTGATCAAAGCAGAAACAGGCACCCACAGCTAAACACTGAGCCATACTCCTGGAATCCAGTTGCGGAGAGGGAGGAGGGATGAGAAAAGGAGACAAGACACTGATAGAGAAACCCACATTCTTAAGAATTCTTACAAATTGCAAATAACAAATTGTCTTCAAATATTGTTAAAACTATTATATTTAGCAAGTAATTAAGCTAGCGTGATATTTTATATGCTAAATATTTGCTAACCACTATTTTTATATTTTAATGCCAATATCTTAATTTTAAAGTTCTAAATGTATTTTTAAGGACTTGTAAATTTTATAGACTGTAGGCTCAGTGTCTAGGGGCCAAATGAATACAGTGCCCCTTCCCAATTGATATAGTGTCTCTACCCTTCACTAAGAAGTAGTTTCAGTTTCTTTTCACCAGTACCAAGTTGAACTGGTCTCCTCTTGTCAAGGCCACCGATGAACCAGCTACATCAGGTCCAAGAATACTGTGACAGTCATAACTCTGGTAACCTTCGGCACTTCACCCTTTATCCTAGTCTGGCAGCTGCTTCGCTAGCCTTGTACCCTCCTTGTAGGAATTCACTTGACCATTATTACTCTCTTGTCTAGGCAGGATGGCATAGGACTGTGGTACCAACTGCTTGAGAGACTGAGGCAGGAAAATCTCAAATTTGAGGTTAACCTAGGCAACATTACAAAGGCCTCACTTCACTATTTTAGGAAGATTAGCTTTATATAATAACGTGTAACTATCGCTATCAACAACCTATATTGTTTTTGTGATTGAGAGTCATTTCATCCCTCTACCTAAAATACATTTTATTCTAGTTTTTTGTTTTGTTTTGTTTTGAATTTCAGACAGGAATTCAAACATCCTTAAACTAAGCTGGAAATACTTTGAATTTATAGGGTGAGATTTGACCTTCAGTTGGTTTTTATTTTTGGAAACAGCGATCTCATTTTTCAGCATTATTTGTTGCATATTTTCATTCCCTTCTCTCCCAGCTGTTACTTTCTCTTACTTGGTTTACTTACCGTGTAGCTGTGTGCTTATGTTCACTAGCTGTAAGTTACTGGTTCTCCCATGGTTTATTACTTATAAGCAGCTCTCCTTCTGGGTGTTGTGTGTTTAGTGAGCCAGCCTTTTCATAGAGCCCTTCCCAAAAGTGAGGACACTGGCCACCCTCACCAACTTGCAGCATTTCTTCTGCTCTTCCTCATCCAGAATGCCTCCAAGGTTGCTCACCCACTAGATTATTTACTTCAAACCAACATTTTAGCAAGACTTAGATTGAGACAGAGAGCCTAGTGTTCATGGTTCTCCCAGTCATGTGGGCTATTAGCTTATTTCATACTAACGTGCCGTCACTGTCTTTCTTATTATTGTATTACTTGTTTCATTATTTCAGAGTTTGGGGTATAGTAAAAAAGTGTACCCATGAAGGATGTTTTAATAAAAGTACATCTTTCAAGGTAGTGTTGTAAGATCTCTTTGCATATAGTAGGTTATATTTTATACATAAAGAAAAATTTAATTTTCTTTACCATTGTAAAACTCATGATCCCAAAATTTTTCTATGGGTTTACACAATTGAAAGTTCATTAAATGAATGCAAATTAAAATATAAATGTCATTGTGCCACAGATGGCAAATATGCCTCTCTGGTCCGATTAACATGCTCCCACACTTTAAAAGCTAGCTCAGTTATTCTTTCAATTTAGTTTCTGAATGATAAGATGGCATTATGGTTTTGCCCTGATATTTGCAAGCAGTGATCCACAAATAAAACATTTCAGGTGTTGAGAGTTGTTTTACTTCCCCCAAAACAATGCTGCGTGCTGTAGGATAGTCACACAAAGTTATTTAAGAAATAACCATGGCATGCTCATGGCCATACCTAGAAGGCAGAGACTTTGCTGACATGAAGAGTATCTACAAGTAAACCATGCATTGTTAAATATATTTCAATACAAATTTAAAAGGTGAGTTGTAAAGTTGTTTTACATCTATTAGTTTATATTTAGCTGAGAATAGTGCTAGTCTTACTAAGGTTATAAATTTAACTGCACATGACAGTGAAAGAACCTATTTATAAAATAGTGAAAGTCACTATGTGTTGACTAAATGATGAAATAACGAGCAAGTCCAAAACAGATTTACCTCATCTCTTTGTTTGCCAGACAACCTTACTTAATGTTTGTGGAGACATTCAAACCATTACTTTCTAAACTAGAAAAATACAAAATTAAGAACTAGTGGATTGAATTTTTATTTTAACCTAAGATTGCTATAGAATCAGAAAATCATTGTTAGCTTATTTTAAGTCTGGAAAATGCCTATGTCTTCATTCATAAAGAATATTATGAAAAGGCTGGAAAGTTGACTCAGAAGATAAGAGCACTGGCTGTTCTTCCTGAGGCCCTGTGTTCAATTTTCTACACACACATGGCAGCCTTCAGAGGCCAGAAGAGGGTGTTGAGGAGTTCCAACATACATAGAGGTGGCACCCAATCCACATAGGCAAACAACCGTACACATCTGGGTGGTTGTTGGATTGCTGGAGGGCCCTCTCATTGTTTCTGGCTGGTCCTCAGGTTCCAGTTTCCATGCTTCACTAGTCCACTGTATGTTACACAGAAGAAGTATACCCTCTGTGTCTAATCAAGCTGCTTTAAGCAAATAGGAATGAGTGCAAATATTCTACTGACACCTGACAACAAGGTCCGCATTGCATCTATCACATTAATTCATTCCCCTTGCCATGCCCATTCCCTCAACTTTCATGCCCATTGAATATCCAGGGATAAAAGCACAAGGCATTGAAGTCATGAATTATTTAAGTCCCTGTCATTTTGAAAATGAATGTATAGAAAAGTTAAGGGGGATGATGTTTTTACTAGGTTATGAGTGATGCTGAGTTGGAATTTTTAAAATTAATTCTTTTATAGTTTCACACAATCTGGCCATATTCCCTCCCACCCTCACCATACCCCCTCCTCCTGTCAAGTCCCTATCTCAAATTCATGTCTTTTCATTTTGTTTTGTTTAAGACTTACTAGGCTCAACCTAGTTGAGAGATGCCTATGTGGGCATGGGTGTAGAGCTACCCACAGGATCATTGAAAATTCACTAGCTATTACAAGCCTGAAGACAACTTCCTTACTTTCAACAACCCTTATCTGCTGTTAGCCACCCTGGGTATGGCTGGGCCCTATGAGCACCTCCTCAATCAGGGATTGAATGTTTAGGGATTCAGTCTTGTCCGATCCTGTGGAAGTAATTGCAGCTGCTGCACCTTTCTGAGTGCCATAGCTTTGTCACAAGACTGTCCCCAGTTCTTCTCCCCATCATCCCACTCTTAAGCTTTTTGTGTCCCCTCTTCTACACGTTCTCATGTGAAACATAACTTCAAATGTTTAGATCGCTTGTTTGGTTGAGTTGGAGATTTTATTGAAGATAATGAACTTGATTTGATGTCTTTGAGGTTTGATGGATCTTATTCTTAAATTCATTTTGTGGTCTAAGTCTATAATTACATTTCAGTTATAACACGGGACTAAAAGAATTGTTTTTAGTAATAAAAAAGAAATATGCATGATCCAAAAATGTTAAGAGGACCATCTCACTTTTTAAAATACAATTATTGTTGGCATTTCTAATTTAAAGGATTTAGTGTTCATTCATTCCAATGTAAGAGAATTATATGTAGATGTCACTTAGGAAATCCTCATAGGTTGTCCTTAATCCCGCTTTCTTCTCATGTTTGCATAATAATGCTAAGATCTTCAAAGGAAATAAATTAAAACTTTCCCAGTTTTCCTGCTCCCTATTTTTATGTAATGTCTTTAACTGTAGCAATATGGGATCCCTAACTGCCACACTATGCAAGTGAGAATTCCATGGTTTGGTGCAAACACATGGCCTCGCTGTTCTATCCTTATCATCACTGTTCACTCTGAATATGCTTTTATAGATCGCTAGTATCATTAAGGATAGTCAGACAACAGCAATAAATTTCTGTCACATTAAGATACATCCCTGCGGCCGGGCGGTGGTGGCGCACGCCTTTAATCCCAGCACTCGGGAGGCAGACGCAGGCGGATCTCTGTGAGTTCGAGGCCAGGCTGGACCTACAGCCTCCAAAACAATACAGAGAAACCCTGTCTCATAAAAACCAAAAAAAAAATACATCCCTGCTCCCTTCACTTACTTTAAAGGAACAACTTAGTCATGGCAAGTGTTTTGGTAGTGAAGATGATTTCTTTCTGGGATGTCAAGGGTTATTACAGATGAGGCCTCATCTTCTTTGTCTTTTCATAAAAATATTAGGGTTATTAAATGATTTATGAGTTACATGTGTTGCCTAATAACTTATAAGCCATTGCTATGACCTTGATTACGGAAGAAAGCTATTCTGTACTATAAGGGTAATAAAAAGATTTCACCATGAAAAGTTTAAATTGTTTCTCACTCTAATGCTTTAAAATTTAACAGTCATAATAATGGTATACACATATAGTTTATTAGACTTTACAATAAAATTCTCTGATGATTGAACTAACATAATTCCCACACCCTTGTCATATATTTAATTTTGAGTTGTTGGATTATCTTTAGTTTTTAATGTCCCTAGAAGAAGTATGTTATATATTGACAGTATTCAGTGAATATTTATCTCTAGCCAAAAAAGAATTCTTCAAAGCAAACACATTTGAAAGCAGAGTCACTCTCATATTTTCCACTGGAGAGAAGTTACTTATAAGGAAAAAAGTGCTGGAGTGTCATTTTAAATTTGTTTCAGTTTTACATTTGCTTTTAAGATGGTTTGGTTCGTTTCCTTTCTTAGGAACAACTTATATAAGGAAATTCTGTCATGAGCTGAGTTTTTCTCAGTGTCAAAATATATGAGATACTCACTTAAGAACATGCAATTTTTAGTATCTCGTGGTGTGCATACTATTTAAAGTTGATTTCCTCAAAAGTTGCAGTGAATTAGACAAACTCAAGATTATGAGTAATTAGATTAAAATAAGTCAGGACCTCTGACTAAGCAGTGTCTGCATAACACAGAACAAGCTATCTGCAAGGTCGTGTCAGTGTCTGACCTTCAGAAGATGTGTGGCCCCCTGACTTTGATGCCTGGAGAGAGCATGGCAGTGTCCCCACTGGGGAAGAAACCAGTCTACCTTCCTCAGCTTACGCTTAGAGGGATAACACACAAAGGCCTCCATCACAATAGAGAGAAAACCTTCCCAATTCTTTCTTTTGCCATAGAGCCCACTACTGCAAGATAACACACTTGATGTACATGATGGATAACATTAATCCTGTATTTGTGTCTTTTGACTCTGAAGAAGCATTCCCTGTAACTGTTAAACAGCAGAGCTGAGACACAGAACCTTGGAATAAGGGGACTGACTCCATACCATCACCACTGAGAACTGATATTCAATCCTGAATTTATTTTCAATGATCTCAAAAAAATCAGATAGCTTGTCAGGTTGGCTAAAAATAATCCTTCATTCATTGAGAGACTTAATAAGAAATTTAGTGAAGCGCCTCATGTGTAAGCGCATCTGTGCGGTACGGTGACATCAGCTTAAAACAACTAGAGCTTGTTCTCAGCTGACTCCAACTATGCCTGAAGGAGAAGCAAATTATTTGACTGTACAATAAATATGTGGTATTTATCCAGTAGCATATTCTGAAGTGTTGTCTGTGTTTACAAACTGGCATTTCTACACCAGTTCCCTGGCCCTTGCCTCCTGGAAACGAGGAAAGTAGGGTTCCCTTATTTAACTCTGAAATTACAGAAGTTCTCCCACTTCAGAAAGGATGGTTTATCTGCCTTTGTAGATGTTCTACATCTGCTAAATATAAATCTTTACTGTAAATGTAGTTCCAAACAAGCAATGTGGATACATAATCCCATAATCATATTTCATGAGAATTAGAAAAAACTGAAGGAATAGCTTCGCAATGCCTAGAAAGTCTCTCTGGTTTCCCTAATTCTAACTAATGTCTTAATAGGATACCGGGTTTTCGTGACATAGGGCTAGAGATGAAGTAAATACTGTGATATCAGTGAAGACATAATTTTCCAAGAGAAGAATGTGATTGAATGTAAGGGGATTGAGCACACAAGCATCAAGAGTAAAACTGATAGGAGAGAGGAGTATAAAAGGACAAAAGTATGTTCTGCTACCCACACAGTAAGATAGGTCTAAACAGTGTGGCTCCAGTGCTGGCTGTCAGTGCTCAGAAAGGAAAACATGTTTTAAAGCCATTTCCACCATTGGCTCTTAGGAAGGTTCAAGTGGATGTCCTTTTCTAACAATGTCACTCTAAATAATAAATTGTTATGTGGAGTAGTTAACATGCTTTTACAGAAATGAAAAATTTGAGGAAAGAGAAAAAGTGAAACTGTCTATTTACACAAGAAGGTGCTAAAAATACTTTTAAAGGCTAGAAGGCCTGGCAAGCTTCTGCAGGGATGTCGGTCCTAACTCCTGTATTTCTATCTCAACTCTGCACACAGCGCTTGTCTCCCGTCTCCTCTGCCATCGCTGTTACCCAAGCAGCCATTACTTCTCTACCTACCAGTCTGCACCCAGCCTTTCTGGCTTCACATTTGCCTTTTGTGAAAACATAGAGGCCATGGCGTAACAGTCAGTCTAGTGTTCCAAACACGTTGGGTGTGCACTCTGTAAAAAGCAGAGGAAAACAAACCCTTCAAAGCCCTCCAAAATCTGACCACAGCCTACTTCTATCACTTTCTCCCATTGTTCCTTTACAAATTATTCTTTGGCTTCACCACACCAGTTTACTCATTTTCTTATTCTACCGTGAAATTCCCAGCACATTCTCAACTCCATCCAGCAGTTTCCACAATGTCACAGAGTTCTGTACTGCAGTATTTCCCAAATGCTGCCTCATGGACCAGACTACTTAATGCTTGTAAAAATGAAATTCCCAGTGTTGCATCTGAATTCCTCCTTGGTAGGCACTCAGCAAATGCTGAAGGACATAGATATATGAACCCCCTACCATCCAGTGTATTATAAGTTAGCAATGGAAGTTATTAATTATTCCAGGATTAAGGGAATTAATGATTGCCTTAACAAAGGGTCTATACAAAAATGTGATGATTGAAGTTAAAAGATAACTAGAAATAGTAAGTTTCCTTCTGATTTTTACGACAGTCTCGTCACTTATTTAATTAGAGAAGTACAAAATCCCATTATTAATTCAAGTAATATTTCATCTCAGATTACTTTGATGATACTCAAAACGCCTTTGAGAGAACTCATAAACATCTTCAGTTTTCCCTTCAACTATAAAAATTTCCCTTTTTGATTTTGGCTCAACTTGTATTTTTAGCATGCAATTCTGATGTAGGTAATAACTTCCATATGTTTCCATGGTGATATAGAAAAGCACATCTGTTTACCTGTCTTCCTAGCACATCACACCTCAGGCCACACAGGAACTCTCATATTTCATGAGTTAACTAACATATCTTTGTTCTTATCCATATTGTGATAATTCTGAAAATACTGAATATAATCTATCTTAATGCTCACCTTAATGAATACTTTCTATTCTAGAGGAAAGCCCAAATGGTTTTTAGCCTGTGCCATACAGTATAGATTCTACATCATTCATGCTAATTCTAGGATGCTTTCATTGTACCCTGTAGTTATCATTACTGTCAAGCTAGGAGAAAGACATCTGTACTCCAGATGTAGATATACTATACTATTTCCTCAGGTGTATTATTTGTTTTGTGTCCTAACATTTTTTTCTCATTTACCCATTATTTTATTTGTTGTTTTTACTATAACTTCATGTTAATATATCTTTAGGATAACATTCGAAAGTGATTTTTTTTGTGCCTGTTAATTAAGAGGTCATTATTGGTGTCTTTTATCTCATAAGAACGATTTTAACTTTATTGCACAGTTTAGCACATGAGGCCTGGCAAGATGACTCAGCAGTTCATAAAGGCACTCTGCCAAGTCTGGGGACCTGAGTTCAGTCCCTGAGCCCCACATAATGAAAGAAGAGAGCCAACCCATGCAAGCATTCTGACTGCCACATGCAAAACACATGCACACACTACCAGTAAGTAAAAATAAAACCTTAAAATGCTAGTTTTCTGCCTGCCTGTTTATGAATGGCCCATGTTCCAAAGTTTATTATTGTTAGCATAGTCTGTTGACTTAAAGATATTGGCATGACCTGTAAACCCTGAATTTGCACTACGAATTCTTACTTTAAGAATATTTCTAAAAATGTCAACTAAGTCAGGTTATTTTTGTGATTCCTGAGGAATCTCACTATTAAACATTATGCTTATAATTTTTATTCAAAATAATTCTTTGTTTGCTCCCTTTTTAAAAGTAAGTGGTTCTCAGTAAGATGGGCTGAGAGAGTGGAGATGGCACAGGCCGGGACAGTGCCAGAGACGCAGGGCTTTCCAAGCTGAACATACACAGCAGACACCTTGACGATGCTTTTATCACTGCCTCATTCTGGAAAGCCATTGCCTGCCCAACCCATCTCTCACGTGGCTTATTACAGGATTTAGCCAATGATGACAACACTGACTTCTCTAAGTAGATAAGTGTTTAGGGGTGAAATTGGGAACAACTGAAAACCTCATTTGTAAGATGTTTCTCACATTTCCAGTGCGGGGGGGGCGGGGGGGATGAATCCCACCTGAGGATCGTAATAGTAATTCATTAAAAAATATAACTTTGTTTCTTAGACACAAAACATCATCCTAAATGTTTTAAAGTGCTATTTACGTCTTAATTTCTTCAGAACAATTTAGAAAATAGGTCTGATATTTAGCTTGCAGAAGCAACCTTGGCTTATTGATGTCTAGTCCACAGACTTCAAGCAGCATAGTGGTAAAGCCCAGAGAGTTAGAAAGTAGGGAGAAGGAATCATGCAAAGAGCAGTGGCGTGTCAGACACAAGGTGGATTTCTAGGGCAAGAAACAGGAGCATAGGCAGGGCAAGCCCGTGAGGAGATACATGTGGGTTTGCATTTTAATGCTCAAGAGGAAATGAGGTGCTTGTGAAAGCTGCCTCTAGCGACAGTATGACAGGAGGGCTGACAAAAGGCAGGGGCCCATGAACACGGGACAGCACTGGTCTAAGTAAAAGTACACCTGCTCTAAAGAAGGGTAATCAGAGTTTCATGTGAAGACACTCGTTCCCTGAAAATAGGTTATCATTGTGTAAATGGGAAAACCTGATGCTTTTCTGAGTGAGTTAAGATTTACACTCTAAAAATCTCAAGGTAGTGTTGATATTTAGGTACGTCAAAGCAATGCTGATTATTTAGAGACAGTGTTTAGAGGCATTTTAAAATGATGTTGATATTTAGAGAGACAATTTGAGCTCACCAAAGTTTTTATGTGTCTTGTATATAGGCCTAAATTAGAACCCAGAGAGAAAACGTAATTTGCTTTGATTTTAAAATTGATTTTATCACCTATCAACACCCTAGAACAGTTGTGTCCTTTTTGCACCTACTGTCTTTGCTAGTCTAAATGGCTCTCAAGATTTGATTATTTAAATCTTTCAAAGTTGTGTTTTAGGTAAATGTAAAGCAAAACAAATTGAATGGAGAGAAGGAGGGCAGTGCTGGATTCCCTGGGCAAGGAAGCTTCTTCCCTCCTCCCAGCCCATCCTGTGGCCAGCCTTGCTTTTCTCCCCATCCTCTCCAGTTCCGTGCACAGAGAGTGGATCATGACAGTGCACCATGACATGAAGCTAAAATAGGCCAGGAGAGGCTTGTAAACTATGTGCCCATGTAGAGAAAGAGGATCGTGAGTCTAACCAAATAAATCTCTGGACAGAACCTGGATTGTCTAATGTGTGAAAATAAAGGATCAGGAAGCAGCAGTGTTCTCAGTAATGGCACCTGACAAGATCCAGATTTAGTAAAAATATATAAGGAGCCTCCCTTTTATATGTGAATAAGATACAGAGACGATCTAGGCCAGGAATCATACGCAAATAGAGACCATTTAACTGTCTAATCCCAAACCATACAATAATTAGAATAAGAAAATTCAACATGAATTTTAAGTATTATTTTAATAAAATATCAAAACTGTTCTAAAAAACTCAACGCTGTTCTTACTACCTGTACAAAAAGTTATTCTTTAAGAATTTCACAAAATTTGTTTTGATCATATTCACCCTCTCCTCCAAATCCTCCCAGATCCACCTCCCTCTCTTTCTACCAACCCAGCTTCCTGTAGTCTTTTTGCTTTCACACCAATCAAGCTCATTTGTGCTGACAATGTTTCTTGGATGTATGACCTTTCACTAGAGTACGATCAATTCACCAAAAGCCACACTCTTAGAGAAAACTAACTCACCCTCTCCCCGAAGCTATCTATTGTCCTGGCTAAGGGTTGGACTTTGTGGCCAGTTCCTCTGTCCATGCTGGGATATAGCCTGGCTTGAGTTTGGACCAGTCTGGTGCATGCTGTAACAATTGCTGTGAGTTCAGATGAGCAACTGCCTATTGTGTCTGGAACAGATTCCTTGTAGTCATCTACCACCTGTGCTCTCTTCTTCCTCAATGATTTCTGAGCCTTGGAAAGAGGTTGCATGATACTAATGTCGTATTTATGGTTGGTCCTTCCGTAGTCTCCTGTTCTCTGCCCCTTTTACCTGTTGTGGGTCTCTGTGTTAATCACCATCTACTCCAAATAGAAGTTTCTCTGATGAGACTTGAGAGATGCAGTAATCCTACAAGTATAACTAGAAGTCATCGAGTCAGTTTAATAATGTGTCCATTTAGCAGAATAATAGTAGCAGCTCATCCTGTTGGACCTAGGATCCGTGTAGTCGCAGGTCCTTGGTCTGACAATGGTGCCAGGTATGGGTTTCTCTTGTGGAGCAGGCCTTAAATACAATTAGAAAGTGTTTGGTCTCTCCCATGATAGTCATGACACCCTTTGCACCACAGGTAATGTCTTGCCAGGTCATGTAGCTGGCAGGGTTTTCATCTGGATAAAACGGATGATTGCTTTTGTTCTCCAGTAGCATTCATAGCACATTCAAGCACTTTGAAAGGTAGCCAGAAGAAATGAGTCTTCCGTGTCAGTACCATGTTCTGTGACTCAAGTACACAATGTCTTCAGTAATAGGGTCTTTCCATCTATTTCTGGAGAATAACCAATAGTATTGGCAATATCCTGAATGTTTGAGAGTCTATGGGGACTCATTGGCCAACAACTCCACAAGTTCGGGACTGGGATTATGATATGTTAGCTTGTTGCCTCTAATCCAGGCATTGTTGTCCTGTTATGGGATGGTTCCATTTTACATATATACATATATTACTCACACATATATGAAAGCTTCTATAATAGTAGCTGGGTTTCCATATAACTTCTTCAAAAGGTCTTTAGTACTATTTAGCACTCTCTACATTTCTTCCTGTCTTAGTTACTTCGTCATTGATGTAATAAGACACTATGGTAAAGTCAACTTATAGAAGGAAATGTTTTGTGGGTTTACAGCTTCAGATGGTGAGTGCATGACCATTATATTCAGGAGAATGGCAGCAGGCAGGCAGGCATGGCTCTGGGGCAGAGAAAGCTAACTATGAATGGTATGACCTTTTGAAACTTCAGAGCCTGTGCCCACTGGCACGCATCCTCCAGCAAGTCCACTCTTCTTAATCCTTCTCAAACAGTTCCACCAATTGGGGACCAAATATTCAAACTCGTGAACCTATGGGGCCATCCTCAATCAAGTCACCAACACTCCTCTATCCTGTTCATCATGGTTTCTTAGTTCCCTTTAAGCCATTATCCCACTACATCCTATCTCCCTTCCTTTGAAAGACACATAGTATAATTCACATCCTTCATAGCTTTTATACCAATTACAGAAAAGATTGATGACTCTGTACCAAACAGTCTCTAGCATTATACATGGGTCTATGTAGCATATGCAGAACACAAAATAAAGTTGCAGCTTCCTTGAAATAAACTAACTTTTGGAATAGAAGACTCACATATACCTCAAGTGGCAAAGGAGATTCGAACTGACAAAGCACTGGGGAAAAGAATCTTTGACTCTAGAACTGTTGATGAGAACCTCTGAAGACATGAAAGCTATGAATAAATCCATCAAGATAAACAACATTTGAATCAGGAAAAGTAGAAAAAAGAAGATTCCCAAGGAAAATTAAAGAAATAGATGAATGGCAAAGAGGAAAATCTGTGTTTCACATGCATGCTGACTGTCTCCACTAGGACTTGACATAGTAGTATGTTGGGTAGGCAATATTTGGAAAATGAAAAACTGAAAGTAAAACATCATATAACAAGTGACAAAACTTCTTAGATATTTGAATACCACACAAAGACCACACAACTCTGGCTTCTAATATATCTCTACTCAGGGCAAAGCATCATGTTGCCAAGACAAAGAAACTATACAAGTTTTAGAAGTACCAGAGGGGTTTCAGGTTATTTAATCATTATATACATGACTAGTTTCAAGAGTCCTATTTTTCAGACTATAATGAATACAATGTGTGGGTTAAAATATTTGTTTTATGACTTGGCTATTGCTTGAACATTTTTGGAATTTGCTGGTACTCCCACCTCGGCTGTTTGGTAATGATCACTTGGACTGTGAGGAAATGTCAGAGTATAAGGGAAAACAATACAAGGCACTGCAGATTTAGAATCTGAGTTAAGTTCAGTACATGCATTCCAGAATTTGCATGGTCAGAGGTCATATTTAGACACTAGGTACACGAATCAAAGACTGAAGTCAATTGTATTACATTCCACTAAATCAGGCTTTACCTTCTACAGCGTTAGCCTCTGTGTCTTGACATTCTGTACCTGTGTGTGGATCAGAGGTTAGGGAACTAGGTATGAAATTTATGGCTATCTAGAGGCACTGAGTTTCGGGGTTTATAAGGCTTCAGCAGGGATAAGGGAAAAATGTCAAAGTCCAGGACCAGCCCCACCAATGACACATGATGCTCTGGCTGTATTTTCTTTTGCACTGGGGGCCACAACAAACATTAGCACAAACACAAAGTCTGTTCTTGGTAAAGACAGATGATAGAGTCATGAAACACACTGTCTGGAGGAGAATGACAGCTGTGGAAATTGTATTGAGGGGTGGAGAATGTGGCCTAGGGGTAGGATGTTTGCTTAGCATTCCCTGGGCCTGAGGTTCAGTCTCCAAAAATACCACTATGCAGTGGACGAGCCAGCAAGAACTGAACAATGGATAGTCCAGCAGGAAAGAGGAGGCTCTGGTTTGTAGCTGCCCCTGAATTCATCATTGTCCTCAGTTGAAATGCTCCTTCTACGGCAGGGTTTTGCCTATATTGAACTAACAGCATGCATGATATTAGGACGTGAATGTGCATCTTGAAAGGATGCACACTTTCGGCTCCCAGAAGCCAGGAGAGCCAGCCCTAGCACATTACCACACATACCTCCCCGGCACAGTCCATGCCTGGCCTTTGTCCTTGAAACTCCATGAGATGATTATTTTAAAAACATAGACAATGTATGGTGCTGAACCAAGACTATTATAATTACTCCCCAAACTGTACGTTTACATAAGAGCAAAATTCACAAAGAAACAGAAGAGGGCCCTGAGGATTATTAAAGAGTTCTAATGCTGCTTGCTTGACAGACAGGGAAGGAAGCACACTTAACACAATGCTAAATGGAGCTCATTTATCACTTTCACTGTCTTATCTAAAAAAGGCAACAGCACACAACACTACAAGAATGTGCAGCGTGTGGGAAGAGGAGATCCGAAAAAGCCTTGCTGCCCTAACTGACTGCAAATAGTGAGCTGCTAAGATATCCTTCAAGTTTGCTGGAGGCAAACAGTGGTTGTTTGTGATGTCACCTAAGTGCTGCTAAGAGAGTGAATCCATGCTTAGAGGTGGTCAAACATGTACAAAAGTCTATCTCTGCCACATTATTTGTAGATTTCCAGGAAAGTCAAAAGATATTCTATAATTTCTGTATTCACATCATCAAAAAAAGAAGAGAGAAGATTGAATGTTAACTATATGGCTGTAGTTTTTTAAAACTAGAAACAGGGCCAGTGAAATAGCTCAGGAGGTAAAGCTGTTTGCCAAGGATAGCAACCCGAGTTCCATCAACTAGCCTGACTTGGTGGGAGGAAGGAACCGTCTCCTGCTAGTGGTTCTCTGATGTTCACAGCCATATCTCACACACACACACATACAGCCACACATATACACACTTTCACACGCATATACTCACACAAAGACACATATGCACAATATATTCACATATACACACATAACTCTCTGATGTTCACAGCCATATCACACACACACACACACACAGAGCCACACACTCACGCACGCATGCTCACACACACACACAGAGAACCACACATATACACACTTTCACACGCATATACTCACACAAAGACACATATACACAATATATTCACATATACACACATACACTCTCACACACATACAGTCACATTATACACACATACACAATAAGTAAGGTTAACAACATTAAGTAGAAATTAAAGACAAAGTGTGTGTACAGAGGAAAGGCATTTTGACTGTATCTGGGATTCATGAGTTTTTCAGTAGGTTAGACTTAAGTAAGCAGGACGGTGGTGGCACACACCTTTAATCCCAGCACTCGGGAGGCAGAGGCAGGTGAATCACGGTGAGCTCGAAGCCAACCTGGACTACAGAGCAAGTTCCAGGACAGGCTCCAAAGCAATACAGAGAAACCTTGTCTCAAAAAACTTAGAGTGAATTTCAGAAAACCAAGATCTTAGGAACATAAAAGCTATCCACAGCTGTAACTAATCCTGTTGCTTTTATGAAACATTATCAAAAAAGGGGTTTTATGTTTTATTTTCTCATGTATTACATTTTTATTTGTATGAAAGTCAGAAAATATGAGAACATAAAGTTCACTCTGATTTCTATAAAGACAAGAGCTTGGCAGTGGTCAAAAGCACGTTTTAGTCGTTGTTCTTGAAGAGCCTCTTCGAGGGAGCATTATCTTAAAATGCATGAAGTGTGTTGAGTCTTAAATTGGGAAAGAGGGAACAGGAAAATCTTGGATGAAAAATAATCCAAATAAAACTGAAGCCTTTAAATGATAATTAATTAGAAACACAAGTTTACTGTGCTAGAAGCAAATGTTTGTGAGTTTCTATGACCTTTAAAGTTGACTCGGTGCCAAGTTATCGCTTACTTGTGAATTATGACTACCTAAAAGTTCTATTTTTCTTCTTGGTTCTTTCCCCCCAGAGAATACGTAGTTTGTCATGTTAACATAAATATCTTGACTTATCCATCTTATCATGCTGAAGCCTCACCTTAACACCAAGTTTCCTAAGAATGCTAATGTTTTATCTCATTTGGTCAGCCAGCAAAACTCTGGCCAGGAAGTGAATTGGGGGAAAGGTATCAATTAAGAAAGTGCTACCCAGCCCAAGATAAATAATATCAGTAGAGTCTTCCTAAATGAGCACAAAAGTTACACTATTTTGTTACATTTTACTATGAACCTATTATGAACCTTTCCAAAAACACATCATTTGGTGGACAGCTACAAAACTCCCATGTTTCCTTAACACAATTCATCATAGCTCTGCTAATTTTAAAATAACATAATAAATAAAACATTGATTTGTCAGCTGTTCTCTAAATACTGAATTAATAGACACTGAATTAACTACTGTTGTTGGAACAATGGACTCACTTCAGTGAATCTCCAAGAAGTCTGTCATCATTTTAACAGACTTCTTTATCAAATCAGCATTATATCATTTTTTTCTTCTTGATACATGGACATATAAAAAATTCAGTTGCTTGAAATTTTAATAATACATGTATTCATAAAAATTACTGTGTGAGCCGGGCAGTGGTGGCGCACGCCTTTAATCCCAGCACTCGGGAGGCAGAGGCAGGCGGATCTCTGTGAGTTCGAGGCTGGGCTGGACCAATAGCCTCCAAAACAATACAGAGAAACCCTGCCTCGAAAAACCAAAAAAAAATTACTGTGTGTATATATTTTTAAGAAAAAAATTACTCAAGTGACTATATTTGCCAGTTTTATGCTGTTGATTTTCATGTTTTGTTTAATGGAATCATTATTTTCCAAACCATTAAGCTTTGAAACTGCAATCCTTTTTAAAATATTCTTTCTTCTCCTTTCCCACACTGAGTTGCCACTTACCACGAATTCCATCTACTGGGTGGCACAAGGGGCCCACTCACTCCTGTTTCCATAATCAACACCATTCTTGCCATGCTGAACTTAGTCTTTCTTAGTCCTTCCCTGACTCCAGTCTGTCCAGCACAGGGTTTCTGCCTTCCCCAAATCCAAAGTCTTGCCTTAAACTTTGGAGCGCTCCTATTTTGGCACCAGAGCAGAGTAATAAAAATAACTGACTTCAAGATGCGACTTAAAATCTAGATTTGCCCACTCCCTCACACCTCCCATTAGTGATGGCATAAAACTGGCTTTTGAATCCCAGATCTCCCCCTCCATACTGTGGAAATAAATGAGCCCTTTGAAAGATGGAATTAGACTGGGAAGAAAGGTGCTTCCCACATGCTCAACAACAACATTGCCCAGCTACTGATTCTCACAACTGTCACCTTCTGTCCCCTCAGCACAGTCACCTTCTACCTAAGCTCAGCTGTCAGTCCATGTTTCGCCTTTCAAAACCAGGCTCAGGTGGCCCAGCTCCCGTTTTGCCCTCTTAGGACATCCACAAAGGTATCTCCCACTCTTTTCAGTGAAAACAGGTCTCTTACCTGCCCTGGTTGTAGTCTCATGTGGTTGTGGCATTTCCCTGTTTACAGCATTTCCTTCTTGAGGAAAGAGCGACTAACAAACGTAATTCTTGAGTTTTTAAATTTTTTTCATATGTCTAGTTGAGTACTTGCCTATTGTATAACTGCTGCATTTATTTAATGCGTTGGAATTCAGCATTTGAGAAATGTTCCTTCCTGCATGTTCTTCATACAGCAGTGCGTTTTACATTAGCCTTTCTTAACCCCACCAAGCAATCCTAATTGGCAGAAAAAACCTGTCACGTAAGACACTGTCCAACTGCTTTCCTTCCCATTATTTCTTTCAACTTCTAAATAAAACTGTCTGCTTTCCACTTCTTCCACAAAAGCATCTATTGTGTTCATCAAATATAGTAAGGGAATTGGAGTTATAATTTTAGGCCCAGAGGGAAATTTGGTACCATGGAATTCTGAAGAGTTAGCTCTGAAACACATCATATCTGGAATAAGAACCTTTAAAACATCAATGAAATATGTTCAACAAAATTAGAATTATTTAATATGGAGTCTAGACTTGCTTGGATGTTGTAGAATGTCTCTTAAGAATAGTTATAAAAGGCAGAAGTGGCATGACTATGTGATCACATCAAGCCATGTGGCAATTCATGGAGCTCAGTTATTTGTGTTCATGGAAATTTACTCCGAAGTATTCCTGACACTCTCTTAAGCAACACAAATATCATTCTGGGGCAGTTTCCAGCACATTCTAACTCTAGAGGAAAAGCTGGGAAGAGTATATTCCTGACTACCAGGGCAGGGGGATGACGTGGGGGGGGGGCACACGACAGGACTCTGTGATTCAACAGTGCCCAACTGTAAAATAGCACATGTTAATCAAAATGGAAATTTTCTCCTACTAATTATATATGAAATAGAGAGCACTTTATTTCCTTCTATTTTGAACAAAAAAAAATAACAGGCAAAGGTATTTAAAACACGGAAATTGCCGGGCGGTGGTGGCGCACGCCTTTAATCCCAGGACTCGGGAGGCAGAGTCAGGTGGATCTCTGTGAATTCGAGGCTGGGCTGGACCGACAGCCTCCAAAACAATACAGAGAAACCCTGTCTCGTAAAAAACAAATAAACAAAAAAAAAACACCGAAATTATTTACTTACATGTTGACATTTTAAAATGTCTATTTTTAAGTAAAAAAGTTTTGATAAGTAGTTATTAAAAGGCTGAAGAGTTTTTCTAAGTTATTTTTAATCAATAATAATGGACCCAGCCATAAATTCTGTAAAATATCTGCCTTGTTATCTTTGGAATGCTATTTGAGTGACTATACTTTCATCATGCCCTTACTACAGTTTGTTTTGAGAAAATATTTGCTTTGTGTGGTACTTGAAGTTAAGTCAAGAGTCTCATGCAGTCTCAGAAAGCTATCACTTACCTGGAGTACCAGAAAAAATGTTACTTCAGATGCATTTTCCTACACACAGTTCAGTACAGAACAATATAGAACCAATGCAGGCACTCAGATTGACCTTGCTGTATGCACACAATGAATGTGTAACAAATACATTACAAATGCACCATCACTCTGTTATCTGTGTATTTGGCACCTAGCACAGTGCCAGGCACAAAGCAGGAATGCTACGTGGGCTCCTGAGACTGAAGGCCTGAGCAGGGAGCCTCAGAGTGCAGTTATCCTCTGGAACTCCAGTTTTGGAATGCTTATCTGAACAGATAAGTTGAGTGATGCTAATGTTGTTTCTTCAATGTAAACGTTTTGCAGTCTTTTCAAAAGTATAGGCCCCTGACTTGTACAGTAACTTGGGATGAAGCAGTTGCAGATCCTAGCTTATTGCAGCATCTTTTCTGTAATTCCAGATGGTTTCCTCAGCCATAACAACTTCCTAGATAGCAGCTGAGAGTAAGGATGCAGGCCTGGAATCTCAACACTATTGAGGCTGAAACAAGAGTGCGGTATGTGCAAGGCCAGCCTGGGCTACACAGCAGGTTCAGAGCCATGTACAAACTGAGCAGTCTTCCCAGTCCTAAACTTTCATAACTACAAAAGTTAGATGCTATCTTTGTCATTATAATGAAGACACTAAGATTAAAAAATAAGTATTTTTCCTGAAGCTAACATCACTTATATCAAATCTTAGATCTGAACAAAAACTAAGGCCTTTCGCTCATACTTCCTAGAAGGTCATATCCAAGAAACCTCTTTTTTTTTCAACTTGGGAAGGAGTTTATTTCAGCTTACAAAGTACAGTCAATAGGAATTCAATAGGAGCCTGGAGGCAGGAACTGAAGAGCAGAGACTGTAGCACAAATCCTA
The DNA here is from genome assembly GCF_017639785.1 of Mesocricetus auratus. Taxonomy (NCBI): domain Eukaryota; kingdom Metazoa; phylum Chordata; class Mammalia; order Rodentia; family Cricetidae; genus Mesocricetus; species Mesocricetus auratus. The sequence continues at coordinate 92,665,378 of NW_024429189.1, read as the reverse complement.
ATTGGTCTTAGTAATAAAAACCTGGAGCCAGACACCAGAGTAAAAGATCAGAGAAATAAAGGAGCAAGGCACAGACACCTCTTACCTCATCAACTTCTCATCTGGAAACCTCTCTGTAAGGTAGTACTTTCCATAGAAAACTAACAAAACAACTATACAATCACTTTGTATTCAATATTGTTATAAGTGATATTTCCATTCTTTCAGAAGTTTTACATATGATTTGTCTCATCATCATAATTTTTTACACAAAGTTTAGAGATAAATTATTGCCAGTGTTTATTTCAGTTTGCACATAATATTTTAAATTACAGTTAATAAAAATTTGTGAATATATGTCAAGGAATGAAGGTTGGATATCACATTGAGAGAACTTCTCCAAATTCTTATTTCTTCTCTACATATTAAACCCAAACTCTCAAATTCTGAATGGGTCTTACCTACTAGATGTTCAGTTCATGAACTGCAACTGGAAAATCTGCATGTAAAACATGTTACTGCCTTAATATAAAATGTATCCTAGCTTTTTCCCCTAGGCAGAGGACTTACTTAACCCCTACTAACGGTCATGTAAATGGGAATTTAAAAGCTTAGTTAAAAAATAACTCCAAATGAAAATTGGTAGTATCAATCTTCAAGAAAGCCTTGAGAACTTTCTAACTTTCTATAAAAAATGGCCAGCTCTGAATAAGGATTATCTTTTCCCATATTCCCTCATGCTCCTCACCAGCGTTTGTTGCCAGTTGTTTTATTCATCTTAGCCGTTCTAACTAGGGTAAATGGAATCTCAAAGCAGTTTTAATTTGCATGTCCTTAATTGCTGAGGATGTTGACCTCTGTTAAGATCATCCTCTTATTGCTGTAGCTCTGTGATACAGTTTGAAATCTGGTGTGGCAATTTCTCTAGCATTCTTCTTTTGCCTGGTTGATCTGGCTATCCAGGGCCTTTTGTAGTCCATATGAATCTTAGGATGATTTCTTCTATTTCTGTAAAGAGTTACATGGGGGTTATTGTTGGGATTGTATTAAATCTGCAAATTGCCATAGGTAGGATGGCCATTTCCACTATGTTAACTCTCCCAATCCATGAACATGAGAGGTCTTCTCATCTCCTAAGATCTTCCACAATCTTTTTCTTCTGTGTATTAAAGTTTTCATTTTATAGGTCCTCCACTTTCTTGTTATGCTACCCCTAGATGTTCTTTGATGCTGTTATGGGTGGGAGTATTGTCATGATCTCTTTCTCAGCATGTTTGCAATTGATACATAGAAAGGCTACAGGTTTTCCTAAGTTGATTTTATATCCTGCTACATGGCTGAAAGTGTTGATCATTTCTAGGCATTTTCTGGTGGTATTTTTGGGATCTCTTATGTATAATATTGTGATAGTTTGAATGTAATTGGCCCCCATAATCCCATAGTCTCATAGGGAGTGGCACTATTAGGAGGTGTGTTTTTGTTGGAGTGGGTATGGCCTTGTTGGAGGAAGTGTGTCACTGTGGGGATGGGTTTTGAGGTTTCATATATTCAGGATACTGCGTAGTGAGTCAGTCAGCTTCCTGTCGCCTGCAAGATATGGGACACTCAACTATTTCTCCAACATTATGCCTATCTGCATGCATCCATGCTCTATGCCATGATGGACTGAACCTCTGAAACTGTGAACTAGGCATCCTCAATTAAATGTTTTCGTTATAAGATGTGGCATGATCATGGTTTCTCTTCACAACAATAGTAAACCCTAACTAAGACAAATGTCATCTGCACATAAGGATTATTTGATTTCTTTTCCTTTTATATCCCTTTTCATCTTCTTCTCTTGTCTTGTTGCTCTAGCTAGTATTTTAAGCACTTTATTGAAAAGGAGTGGGGATAGTGAACAGCCATTTCTTATTCCAGATTTTAATTTGACACATGAAAATCAGTGTGAAGAATTCTCAAAAAGGTAGAAGTAGATCTACCATATAACCTAGCTCTACCAGTCCACATCATAATCCCATAGGACTGATGCCTGTTTAGCCACTCTATTTACAACTAGAAAAAGAACCTAAATGCCATTCAGCTGGTGAATGCATAATAAAAATATGGCACATATGCAAAATTGAACACTATTCAACTTCAAAGAAAAATGAAATTATAGGTAAATGAATGAAACAAACAAAAACATTATACTGAGTGAGGTAACCCAGACCCAGAAAAACAAACATACATGTTCTCTGTCATCTGTAGTTCCTAACTCCAGATCTTCAGATGCGAGTACGTAGCCTTGAGTAACTGCAGAAACCAGGGAAGTAAAAAGGGACCTGGATCTCTATAGAGGAATAGTTGGACACGGGTGCTACAAAGGGGGAGTGGATAAAGAAGGGAGGGGGAGAGTAATACAGAGTTAGAGGGAGGAAAGGGGGCTGAATAATACTAAGGATGTTTGAAAACACCATAAGGAAACATCTTGTATATTTTCTTAAAAACCCATAAATAACAGAAATAAACATACACATATATATGTGAATATATTATCTAATTATATAATTTAATTTAAGTTGTGCCATTGTGGTGATAATACTCTCTCCAAGAGCCATTGACTATCTAGCCAAACCCCTAGTGCCAGGTCTAGAAAACCTCCCTTCCAGTTGTTGGTCAGGGTAGTCCAAGAGACCCCAAGAACAATAGAAACTATTGCTATTGCCTCTCCAAAATTTAGAGTTAAAACCTTATTGCTGAAGACATTGCACTCTTCAAACATAGGACTAGGAGGAACAGGGATGGAACTGACCTGAAAGCCTGTACTTGAGGACTAGCTCTCATAGTATCCAAAAGTATTATCCAAACTGCCAAGAAAGAAAGGCAATCAATAGCCCTACCCATATGTAAAGCCTATGGACCACAACAAATGGCCAGACTGCCATAATATCCTAATAGTGCAGTAATGGCATTTATATCTTGGGGGTATCCAACAGCTCCCTAATGGGACTGTTAAGGTCCTCTCAGTAGGAGAAGTCATGAATTTGAGAGGGAGTGGAATGGCACATGTAGGATTGGAATAGGGAGGAAGGAGTGGAAATAATGTAGATAAAATGCACATTAGGAAAGTGAAAAATTGTCTTCATTTATATTTTTAAAAAATGTTAAATTCTAAATTGGCTAAAATTAAATAATACTGTGATTTATTTCATATATAAACAATACTATCTTAATATTTTGGATGCAAATGCATGCAGACTCCACAGGTTGTTTCTGACATACATTTGTAGATAATGCAACTCAAATCTGACTTAAATTTTTATTTGAATTAAACTGTTTCATAAGAAAAGTTTTATAGACATTAGCCATGTACTCCTCTACATGTTGAAAATGGTATTGATCAGGCAATACATAGCTCTAGACATGTTTACAAGATCTATAGTTCACATGTGTTTTTCAAAACAGGTTTGTGCACATATGAAACATAATAACAAGGCAGCCTCAAAGAACCTCAGCTATCTAACTGGAACAGAGATTACAGGAAATGACATTGACTTGTGAATGAATTTACAGGGCAAATTAGGTTGAGTTGATTTCTTATTAAGTTAGGGTTAATGATCAAGAAAGGAACTAAAAGTCTGTAGTATGAGAATCAAACATTATAAAGAAGTTTTTTTTTCTCCAATGAATGTATTATTTCAGTTCCTGAAATTGGGCCAGTGAACTAATGGTTCCACATTAAACATATTTCCACAAGCTGCAATTAAAACTCACCATTCCCTAGAATAGTTGTGTATTAAGCTACTTTACAGTAGAATACATTGTGTCATGGCTGGCTTGAATAAGGCTCTTAAAAATGTCATTCAGGAAAGTATAGAGAGGCAGAGTCAAAGAACAACATAATCAGTGACATTGGACCAGGCAAGGAGCACTGGGCGTCTGGGAGCACAGCAGAAGCACCAGGAATGGGAGGAAAGCTGTAGAAAGCCTGCAAGAAGGGCGTGAGCCCCCTCCACAGTTTTCCATATGATATTTCCTGTTAGCTGAGTCAACTTACATTTACTTTTCTGCTACTCTAATACCATTACAGTGAATCACTGTATACTCAGTTTCTCTGTAAAACCATGTATTTATCACACAACTTCATGTTTTAAATTTGTTTTTCAGTGGTACAACTTCTAGAACTTTGGCACACATCTTGCCATCCCACACTCTGAGACTGTGTTACTGTGCTTGTGTGAATGACAATGTCACAGTCTAGTTAGTGATAGAGCATTGTGGCTTCTCTGCACATGCTGTCCTAGTGTTCATTCTGCATTTCCAGAAGCTACTGTCCTAACTCAAACAGTCACAGTATTATAATATCCCTGCTGTTATCTAAGCTGCCTGAATAGCTGCCTTTTCATATATAACATTATTGAAGAATTGACTGAAATGCTGAGCAGGCACCAACAAAGCACAATTCAAGATAAAAGAAAGGCAAAGTGTCATGAGTTCAGGTTCAGGGTTACAACTGAGTGTATCTACAAGCAGGGGTGACCAGACTTGGCATTGATTCAAAGATCTAGAACTTTAATAGACAAACTTAGGATGAGTCATCATCTACTCCAAACTATGTTCTTGGCAAGTTGGATGTCCTAACAACTATGATGTTACCAGCGAGGCAGTAATCTTGCTGCTTCCAGCCCGACCCTGCTAACTTTGGACCACTGTGTTCTGGGTACCCTGTTGTTGATGGTGTTCATAGAGGACTGGCGAGCAAAGAAAGGCTGAAAGACCAAACTCATGGGTAGTAATCAAAGAGGGCATATTGCTTAGCCTAGAAAATATTATCTTGCATCAATTGTAACTGCTTATAAGGATGATTTTGTAAAGTAAAAGCGGTTCATTAATTTAGTCTCTTTTTACATTATATATAGGTTGATCTCATGATAGTTTGTTCCATCCAGAACTAGTAGGGGCCTATATGTGCCTATATCCATTGGAATTAAGTATCAAGAGCCCTTACTTAGGGTTCCTACAGCCTGAAATTTAGAAAGCATATTTAGGTACGGAGTGGAGATATCATTCAAAACTTTTTTTGAGTCCCTACTAGCCAGCCAAGCATTTTAAATAAAATCATTATGGACATCCAAAATATAAAATCCTACCTATCAGTGTGATTTAAACTCCTTACCAAGGAAGCCAACTGAGAAAAATGAAAGAACTTTTGTGGACTTATAATAGTAGTAATATCTAGGCAAAAAGCAGAAATCTGAGTTACTGATCATCAGTGCAGGCTAAGGTTTAATAGTGATGTGGGGTGAGTCCTGGTCTACATGGTACTACGCCATGGTTTTCTCTTCAACATATGAAACATTAATTATGTAACTCATCTCAACTTATGGACTCTCACCAGAAAGCAACCATGAAAACAGAAGACCTGTTAACCCTGTCTTTGTACTAGAAGCCTACACTAGTCATTGTTCCTAACATCGTATTTACTCAAAGTCACTCCTTCTTCCTGAGACTTCTCATTTTGTAAATCAAAACTAGTAATGCATATACATCATTCAATTCCTTTAATATTTTAATTAGATACTACAGTGTGTGAGTTGCTCTGTACTTGTGCCTGGCACAAGGAAAGCTCCACAACTGTCAGCTAGTACTGCTATGAATTAGTGTATTAGTCACATGTTGGAGATACATCATCATCACTCCTAGCTTCCATTAGGAAACAGGAAAGGACTTTCCTTCAAGGGCCCTTGAACAGAGCAAAGTCTCAAACCATGTCACGACCAGCTTTCACTCCTTTTACATCATGAACAGTAAACAGTGGTCCTTGCTTCCTTAATCCATAGTATGTGTGCCTTCTAGGCTCAGAATTAGTCAGCATTCCACACAACAAATATCTATTTGCCAAAAAGGAAAGAAAAGAGCTTTCACTAATTTTTAAGTTGACTTTGACCATCTTGCATGGTCAAGTGGGATGAGCCCAGCCTTTGAATGCCAGAACTAAGGATGGAGTCAGGCCTGACACTGGCACCAATGAAACCTCGAACCTTGAGCAATTGTCTTGTTCTCTTTTCTAACCTTCATTCTTGGTCCAGTGCCTAATATAATAGTCAGTGACTGTTTATGGAATTTCCAATTTAGCTAATAATTCCATTCCCCAATCTCAGAATATGTATGTGACAGTGAATAAAACAAACATCTGTTTTCTCCTTCTAATTGAGCAAAGAGTTTATATGTAAGATAAAGGTAATATGTATTGGAGAGTGACAACTTCTTTTTTTGTTTGTTTGTTTTTATGAGACAGGGTTTCTCTGTATTGTTTTGGAGGCTATCGGTCCAGCCCGGCCTCGAACTCATAAAGATCCACCTGCCTCTGCCTCCCGAGTGCTGGGATTAAAGGCGTGCGCCACCACCGCCCGGCGGAGAGTGACAACTTCTAAGAGGGAAGATAGAAGTATATGGGTTGGGTAGAGAAGATAGGGGCATTCTCAGTGGGGGGAAACGCATCAGTTCTGTAAAGACTAGGAAGAAGTAGGGGAATGAGCTACCTATGAGAGGAAGTATTTCACAGAGGGCACAGAGGAAGAATGGAAGTGAAACAGCGTGACAAGATATTGAGTGAGGGGACAGGTGTGGGTCTCCTAGGCTTCTGAGGGCCATGAGAAAGATTGTAAGGTGGAGTAGTAGCAGACTCTAAAGTTTCCATCCATGGAAAGCTTCAAGGGAAGTTTTATCAGTTAGGTCTTAGAATACTTAGACTACTGGGTGTTGGGGCCTTTCTTATCCTATGACAGTGTGCCTAAAATAGGAAGTGACAGCTGCAAATGTCAAACAGAAAAAGTTTCTATGAATATATAAATACAGATAGATATATGTGCATGTCCATCAAAAGTTTCACATCAGCTACTATGTGGAAATCACTTTTAAAAAGTCAAGAGAAAAAGGAAAACATATCGTAATTGTAAACTAATATTTTTTCTATCAGTTTCCTTGTGCTTTGATAAAATTGTAACTGCTCTAAATACACAATTATTCTAAATGTTGATTTTAAATTAGGAAGAATGGTAAAGTGTACAATGATTGTTCATGGTTGACTTTTTGATTCTGTGCTGTGTCTTTGTCCAGAACACTTACGAGTGTTGTACTGTGTAAGAATGATAAGCACATCTGACTGTGAGCTTAGTTTCACCCAGTGCTTCATGAGGCATTCACGAGAGTCCATGCCTGCTCTGGATGTGTTTCCCTCCTCTGTCCTGGACCTCTCCTGCTCTCCTGATGTATCCGCATGCCTTTTCTTTCTCTATGAATATCACTCCGTCACTGCTCCCTGCCTGTATCTTTTTCTAGTGACTTCCTGGCATCATTCCCTCAATTGGTCATCGCTTTTCCTCGGTTCTTCCCCCCTTTCTTCTCATAATATGAAGTTAAAGACAGAAATGCTGAGTATTTTTTCTGTGCCCTAGCTCTATATTACCGCTTTCCCTGCATCACATTTATCCTGCAGACAGACAAGGCACAGCTGGCCCCTCTTTGGGCCTTACCCCAGCTGCATCCACAGCATTTTCACAGTTTTCTGTCCTGGGAGAGAAGTCTGCTATCAAGATCCTGCACCAACCCCCACTTTGGGTCCCACCCCCACTGCTTACCACACCCACTCCACACCCCCACTGCTTACCACACCCACTCCACACCTCCAATTCTACATCCACACCCACTCCACTCCCGCCCCCACCTCCACCTCTCTGTGCTGATGCCCACTTCCAGGAAAGTTCTAACTCTTTCCCTCTGTCCCCTTTCACCCCTCCGGGTACACTCCTTCAGTATAAACCCACTGAGCTCTGCTTTTCCAAGGAAACCAATGGATATCAGTCACAAATTTCCAAATTGCTTCCTGTGGAAGCACATTAAACAGTCATATTTTTATTTCTATATACTTTATTACCCAATGTCACCTCTACAAGTAATAAATAAGGACATTCCCTAAGACATGGATGTTTAGAAATTTTAAATGAAAAGCTAATGTCTTTATTGGGAAATTGTAAGTCGTATAAAATTGTAAAGTGCAGGGGAAGTCTGGTACTAGCATTTCAGCAAGGAAATAGTAATGCCATAGGGACAACTATCTCCTGACAACTGTCTAATTTCAAATGATTGTAATATTATAACTTAATTATACTATGATAAACAATTAGAATTTATTTAGTGATAAAGTTTCAAATACGTCATATGTTATTTTTGTTTATTTTCTCTGAAGACATGAGGGTGACTATTTTAAATAGTTGTACATAATTTTTAAAAATTGGACAGCTATTAGCATCTGAACTTAGTAGATCATGGACATTTCATATAAACTAAAATATTAGAAAAATTAACAAAATATAAACAGAGTTGAAGTGAAAATCTCATTTGTTTCAATTAAAATACCATGAATACAAAAACAAATTTCAAGTGCGAAAAGTTCCTAAATTTGGAATACTAATACTTAGTTTTTGAAATTATGATGTTTAATCCGACAAGAAAAGGGATCACAGAAAATGTTCCTGAACCAGTCTATGACCTGCAAGAAGCTTATCCAACAGAAGTATGAGTCAACCTGTTGGTCAGAATGCTGGAAACTGAGAGCATGCCTTACACATCTGAACAGAACATTTGAGGACCATAAACAATGAAAGGCACAGGCCAGCTTTCTGAATTACGTTGTCAGCTTTCTCTCTGCTTTAACTAAAATATGTTTTAGATTTTATTGTTTTTCTTTTCATTTTCTCTCTTTTGATTTTCAAGGCAGTCTCACCCTGCAGCCCATGTTGACTTCAAACTCATGGCAATCCTCCTGCCTCAGCTAAGCCTTCACAGTATGAGCCACTATGTTTGTATTTAATTAATTCTTTAATTGCAGATACATGAGGAGTATTAAAAGAGCTGGGAATGTTTGGAATTTTTCTAGCCCTTGAGAGCAGACATAGCAGATAAAAACAAGATGTCTTTGGTGTTCAGTTAACACTGCAGGACTCTCTGTCTAGCTCAGGCCTTCATAGATGTGCTACATTGGATCTTGACCTAAACCTTATGCACTCTAGAATAGATGAAGCCACACCTGAATGACACTGGCACAAACTTTTGGGGAACCATTCTATAAGCTCCTCAAAAACCTAGAACTAGATATACCACTTCTTGGCATATTCACAAAGAATTCTGCATCCTAATACAGAGATACTTGCTCATCTATATTCATTGCTGCTCTATTCATAATAGCCACAAAGTGGAAACAGCCTAGATACCTATCAATTGATGAATGGATAATTAAATTGTGATATCATAGAATTTTATTTAGCTATAAAGAAAAAAATGAAATTAGCAGGTAAATGGATAATGTTGGAAATAAACATTCTGAGTTAGGTAACCTAGACCAAGAGAGACAAATGCCACACCATCTCTCTCATGTATGGATGCTAACTTTGAGTTTTTAGATATGTGTGCTTGAATTGGAGAATCCTTAAAAGTCAAAAGGCTAGAAAGAGGGTATGGAGGAGGGATGTCAAAGGACAGAGAGAATACGGGTGATATTAATGAGAATAATGGAATAGGAAGAATTAAGTGGACTGGGGGATGGGAAGGGAAGGTAAAGGACAGACTATGGAGAGAGCGAACTAATATTGAAGACCTTTGAAAGAGCCAAATGGAAACCTGTTTGTGTAGGAGCTTCATAAACTATGCAAATACACACATATAAAAGATTTTAAATCGTGTCACCTTATAACCCAGAGAGACAATACTTCTCCGAAATAGCATAGGTTATCTAACAAAATGTCAGGTGCAGGCTACCTCTTTTCAAAGTGCTGGTCAGCAGGATACCATAGAATATCAAATTTTATAAGCTATTGACATTGTCCTTAGTTATCTTCAAGAACTCAAAAGGCACTCTGTTGCTGGAAACACCACAAAATTGAACAATAGAACATGGAGAAATCAAACTTTATCCCCATTGGCTAACTTTAATAGTGATGGAAAGCACAGTAATTGAGGAGAAAAGTAATGAACAATCCTACCCAGCTGTGAGTGAATTATAACAACAATTGGCCTGGCAAAATACACTCTCTGGTGCAATATGGCCTGGCTATTATAGTGGTAACCAGCCATTTTTCTGGTGGCATTTAAGATCCACTCCACAATATGGATCTCATACCTGTTGCTATCAGCAGGGTCAAGAACCTGTGGCCAGCTAGTTCACAAGATGTGTTTCACTGTGAACATCCTGTGCATTCCTTTATACAGTACTTAGTATTCTTTTTGGAGTTGGTATCTCCAGATAGAGTGAAAATTTTCCAAAAGTACATTTTTATGCAAAGATGCAGCTGCAGTATATTGTACAACATATACTCTAAATCTATTTCAACAAATACCACTCCACTTACTAAAAGAGCCAATGCAACTTAGAACTTCTAAGTTCTATTTTATAAAATTCTAGGATAACTTAAGGCCAATCATATCACAATTGCATATATGGTGTTCCAGAATTGCCCTTTACACTCCTAAACTAAAACCCCAAATATACAGTCATTGCCTTAACTCATCATCTTTGATTCCTTTCTGTTGTCTCTTTATTTTTATTGGGCAGAAAAAAGCTTAGAAATTAATTGAGAGCATAATAATCACAGGTAACAGGACAAAAACCAATTACCGTTAAACTATTAAACCATCCCCAGAAGTGCTGGTTAGAGCAAACACGCCACTGCTTATTGTATGTGCCTTTTGTGTTTGCTCCATTTGGGTTTATTGGTGTTTAGGGAGGGGAAAACAGAGTACAAGCATTCCAGTGAATCTCAGAAATGCATTTAAAGTGTACTTTTTGGCATCTTTAGCAATCTGTAAGCAAAAGAAACTGAAATTGCTGCACCAGCTCAAGGGACAGAGAAACAAATGGAGATGTTTTAGAGGCAGGAATAGAAGTTGAAATAAAATGTTATTAGAATGCTGAGTACTCATTAGACAATATTACAAGAAAGAAAAATTTATGTTTATGCATTTAGATACAAATTATCCAATGACATGGCACAAATAATATGTGGGATTTTGTTGTTGTTTTGTTTTTGTTTTTGAGGGGTTTTGTTGTTGTTTTTTGAGACAGGGTTTCTCTGTGACTTTGGAGGCTGTCCTGGCTCTTATAGACCAGGCTAGTCTCCAACTCACAGAGATCTGCCTGCCTGTGCCTCCCGAGTGCTGCGACTAAAGGTGTGCACCACCACTGCCCAGTTAATATGTGGTATTTTAAAGACACCAATCAGAGTATAGTGACATGCATGGTGGAAACTGAAACTCTGCACCTGAGTTAGACTTACTTGAACTCACATCCACACTCTGCAAGCTGCTTCCCTCATAACCTCAGAGCCAATCTATATCTACAAAGCATGGCTACATCCACCAACACATCCAGGTGATGGATGGAAGCAAATCAGGTCATGTTAGCGAAGTGTTGTGCAGTTCTAGAAAGTAGACCTGTTGTACTGACAAGTTTTATTATTGCCTTAAAATAATATCAATATCCTGTGTTTTCACTGGGGAAAAATATTACTTGAGATGCATCCCACCCCTTAAAGTGCCAATTATTTTCCCTAAAAAGAGGTGTCGGCAAAGGTGGCAGCAATAGAATGCATGTGACAGAAAAGCAGGCAGGCCGCCACACTATACATGCTGTCATAATGCTTGCCTGGGAATTCCCTACAACCCCACATGCAACGCCACTAAACGCACAGCAAAGCCACCAGACTTACTGCTTGGTCCCACTCTCTGTAAGTATGCTAACCACCCAAGGATTTCCAAGAAACCATCCATCAGTTCACAGAAAGGGTATTTGTTTCAATTTAATCAGTTGAGTCATCAGCAAGTTTGGAACACACCAGTGTGCCTTAATTAAAATGAATGACACCCAAATATGATGCAAACAGGCCCATGAATAATTTTAAAACTAAAGTTGATATAGCAATGAAACAAATGATCTGGCCAGTTTCCTCTGGCCTTTTTCCATCTCATGAAATGAAGAGTGTTATCACAAACTTATATTAGGAGAGAGTTTAAGAAAGTCTTACAGTGGAGGAAAATGTTATACCAGCTCCAATATTGGCATACATATTTTTAAAAAATTAACTTCAACTTTAGCTATATTCTTTATTCACTCAAAAAGATGCTTTCAGTTATATGTTATACAATTTTTCAGAGACTAAATTCAAAGATTTACTGGAACAGAAAATGTAAATGGAGTTCTAATTGGTCTAAATAATAAAAACCTGGAGTCAGATATAGAGGAAAATGCTAAGAGATCAGAGAGAAAAAGGAGCAAGCCACAGCCACCTTTATCTCATTAGCTTCCTAGCGGAAAAGAGAGCTAGTTTCTGTTTCTTCCCACTTATATCCTCTCTCCACTCAGCCATCTCACTTCCTATTTCTGCCCAGCCATCTCACTTCCTGTTTGTCTGTACAGACCTCCAGACCTCTGGTTCTCTGACTAGGAAACAAACCTGGGTCACAGCAATGAGAGTGCTAAATACTAACCACTAGACCAAGCCATGTGGCTAAACACAGATAAGAATTAAGGGTTAATTTGTGAGAGCTTGTTAGTAATAAGCTTGAGCAATAGGTCAAATGGTTTATAATTAGTATAAGCCTCTGTGTGTTTATTTGGGACTGAATAGCTACAGGATGAGGCAGGACAGAAACCTCCATCTACAAGCAAATAAATTTATGTCTGTAATGTAATGGCTTTGATGTAAATACCTTTAATGTAAATTTAATAAACTATTAAAATACTTTAAAAGGTCATAAACTTTAAAGTAAATCTTAAAAGCATATATATACATATACATATGTATGTATATATAAATATATATATATATTCATGCCCATCTTCTCTGGGATCTACCATGGTTCATTGTCTGACCAACTTCAAGCAAGTAAGAGAAATATGAAGAGCAAAGTTGGCCAGAGTCTATCCATGAGTCTATGAAGCAGCCACATTATTTCATAATATACTATTCATAGAAGGGAGCTGAGATTTCTCATAAACAGAGACACCTCAGTAGTCTTGTACAAAGAATACAACAGGTCATCGCCATAATTCTACCTTGTATCTGAAAATAATTGCAGCTCTGATTTCTCAGGAACTAGTACGGAAAAATGAATTCCCTTCTGATATACCCTTTAGAGCCACCATTTATATGCAGCTGACTTAATCGAGTTACACTTATCATCAAAGATTGAAAAACCAAAAAAAAAAAAAAAAGAAAGAAAGGAAAAGAAATGTTGGCTACATCCAGAAAAAAAAAATGTGTATGCTTTCCTGCGAGCGTAACTTGAATCATGACTTCCAAAAAAGTTTCCTTTCAGGGGAAGCCATCATATGAAGTGAAGTGGCCTCCTTTTAAATTTATTCACGTAAACAGTCTTTGATACCTCCCTGTGGCACACTGAGAGTACAGTAGTGAAGATCTCCCTGGACTGTGTTTTTAGAGAATTAACATTGTAATTGGAGGCAGTTACATTTTCAATAAATATTTCAATCAGATTAAACCTGATGATCTATTATAAGCAGTTGTTCTCATGGAGATTTTTTAAAAAGATTTTGTTTTTAATATGTGCATGGATGGGATTTTTAAATATGTGCATGAGTAGGGGTACAGTGCCCAGAGGCCAAAAGAAAGGGTCTGATTTCCCCTGGAGCAGGAGTTACATGTGGTTGTGAGCTGCCTGATGTGGGTTTTAGAAACTAAACTCTTATGCAAGAGCAGTATGTACTATTAACTGCAGAGCCATCTCTCAAGTCCGAAGATTTATTAGATTTATTATTTACTTGTGTTCTCTCCACCTTTGTGTGTGTGTGTGTGTGTGTGTGTGTTCTCTTTGATATAAAGAAAAAATCAGGATTGCCTTTGGTGCCCTCAACACTGATACCTAGAGAGATGCTGAATTGCTCTCATGTCCAAACCTCACCACAGAAACAGTGGCTATAAAGGCATTTCACCTCGGGAAGCCTGAGCTGCCTCTCTTGTTGGCTTAGACAATGCCCTCTGTTCTCTAAACTTGCCCCTCTGCCTTGTGGTTCTCCTCTAACCCCAACTAAACTGTTAGTTTTCTAAAACCATGGGCTGAGGAGTTGTTTACTACTATATCTTTAGTCTCTCACAGGAAGACATCATGGCTATTGAATTTAACAAAAGAATGAAAACAGGAAGGTGTCATCAATCATTCAAAAATTTGCATGATCCCTTTCTTACCAGTGCAAAGAAACTGTGCCCTTCTACAGATGACTTCCCATGATCCTGTGCCTCCTTTCCATGAACCAGACTAACCAGGGATGTGATCAGAAACACATCTAGAAACTCTATAAATCACAAGAGACTCCTGCTTACCAGACTGCTGCCACTAACACAGAGTGAGAGCCGACCCCTGGCTTCCTGCCTCCTCATTTCTCTCTCCCAGTGCTCCTCTCCTTCTCTCACCTCTGTGCTGATCCCTGGGTTCAGGAGTCCATTGCTGTGATTAAACATTCTGACCAAAAGCAACTTGGAGAAGAGGGGTTTATTTCCTCTAATAACTCCCAGGCCACAGTCTTCACTGAGGGAAATGAGGGCAGGAACTCAAGGCAGGAGCTTGGAGGCCATAGAGGATTACTGTCCACTGACCTTTTCAGCTTCTGCTTCCTTATTCAGCCCAGAACCACCTGCCTTGGGTAGCACCACCCACAATGAACTGGGTACTTTTAAAGCGTCAATTGTTCATCAAATAAATGCCCCAGCCAATCTGATGGAGGCAGCCCCTCAATTAGCATTCCTCTTGCATGGTGACTCCAACTTGTGTCAAACTGACAGGAACCCAGCCATCACAGGGGCCATTCTCACTAGTAGGTGGATTTCCACCCAAAATAACCAGTCTACTGATTGTTTTCTGGTAGTACAATTCATTGTAGTTCTTAAAGATTTTCTTTCTACCTCCTTTTAATACAGATGAGCCAATATCAACTATTAATTATTTCTTCTGGGTATTCTTTTTGATATATAGGTAAAAATGATAGTGAATGTTGAGTAGGACCATAGCTCTTCCAAGCTTGATCTTCATGTTGCTCTGATACCTAATCTTCCAGTGTCACCAATACTATCTGTGCCTGCTTATGACTTGATAACAAAACAATTTTCCACTGGACCCTTGAAATTATCTAGAAAAATTTAACCAAATTATTTTTGGTGGATAATTTTATTTTTGAATGATAGAAAATAAGAAAAAATGAGGTGTGTTTTCTTTTATTTCAGCAAAGCGTTTAGACCTTGTTCACGTCAATTTTCTTGACGATTTAACAACATATTTTTACTTTGACCTGATTTTAAATGTGTAATCAGTTAAATGATAAACATATTTAATATTACAAATCATTCTGCATTCTCCAATTGGGCTGAATGGACCAGCGGGTGATAAAAGGAGAGTACTGTGTTGTGAGTGCCAAGTACACGCAGAAAGAGCCAGGGACAAGCAGGTGCCTAGTGTGCAGCCAGTGAAACCACTGAGGCCTGGAGAGGGTCCGAGTGCCACTGGCCCTGTCACCATTGCATACCTCAGAGGAGAGGCTCTCTGGTAGCTTTGCTGTCAGATTCTGCAAAACTTCAAATTTCTAAATATCTTTTGGTCAATTAATTGCTGAAACTATGTTTTTGATAAGCAAAATAACATTTGTTGAGTGGAGCACACATGAGAAGAATTTTTCAGTCACCCTGGACTCGCAAAGCATTTTAAGTTTCTGTATGAGAAATAATTCAATAGTTTGTAGGTTGCCCAGACACAGCTACAAGCTACATCATTTCCTATTAGGAAAACAGTTCCATATGTCTGCCCATAGCTCAGATAGAACTTCCACTCAGGCTTCAGTCCCACTGGAAATATCTGGATTTAACCCTCCATCATTGTGCAAAATAGGGTCTTGAAGCAGACTGACACACAAGCTTCCATCTCAGCATAACTGAGCTCCGGTGGTTCTGAAATCACGGGGCAATTCTAGGCGGTTGTGTGACTTTTTTTTCAGACAAACAGCTGAATGATAGGTTGGTTTAGTTCTTGACTACTCCAATATGCTCTCAGGTTTCAAATTAATGAAATTGAAATGTTCTACCAGAAGTAAGAGTAAGAGAAGAATGGGGACAAAGGGGTGTTCTGTTGTCAAGTCAGTTTGGAAACCTACATGTGTTACTTCCTTGAAGTTGAACCTGACCATGGAGTAACGTAAGCTCAGGGAATTCTGCAGGAGACTAATTCTGCACTATTAATTGAGTATTTCTCAGTCAACAAGCAAGAGAAACAGCTTGAGGAAACACCATTAATATCTCGGGGGACGTCAGCGTTCTAAGAAACACACTTTGGAAACACCAAGGAAAACATGCAGACTAAGTTGATTCTGAATTTCATCTCAAATATTTCTGTCAATATTATCCATAATTGCATCTAAAATTCAAATACAAACATAAAATAGGAAATATAATGACAAATTAAAAATAAGCCATTTAAGGAAGTTGAAGCATGGTATTTAAAAATCTTGAAATATTTCTGTACTTGGGTAGGTCTACAGATGAGTTCAAATACAGAGATGAAACTGGGTCAACAATTACTTAAATGTTCGTGACTTCTTCATTTTTAATTATGTATATTTGGTGGGAGGAGATATGTGTACATGTGAGTACAGATGCTTACTAATCCAGAAGAGCATGTGGGAGCTCATGGAGCTAGAGATATCTGACATGGTGCTAAGAGCTAGATTCTTGCTCTCTGCAAAAGAGTACCCGCTCTTAACTACTGAGCCATCTCTCCATCCTCTGTTCAGTGACTTTTAACACAGTTTTTCAAGTCTTGTTAAAGGAAGAGGATTTTCATTTTCAGCCTGTTTGAGGTGTAGGAAGATTAGCTAATGGCCTGTCTTTTCTCCTATGTGTTATATGCCATATGTGAAATTTAAACATAGAGATATTGTGTTTCCACAGTGATGCTCCAGAAGTTACCATGCTACCAAAATCATTTACTACAAAAAAGTAAAGAAAGTGCTGCCTTCATGTTGTGCATAATCCCAGCCTTGCAATGGTGGCAAGCTTCCAGTCCTTTCGACTAGACTGAAAACATCCTTTGGGGGACCCGTGGCTCTGTCCCCACTAGGTTTTCTAGGTTGACACTGTCTCTTTCAGTCTCTTTGAGTTTACTAGTGTGACTATGAGAGAGAAAAGCTTAATTTTAGAAGTGTCTGGACTCACGAATGCAAGCAGACATGGGTGTCTGTACCACCCTTGGCCTCCTGTTCCAGCACCTGTCACAATGCAGCTGTGTCATTCGATTAAGCAACCTTCTTATATAATGCTACAGGGCTGTCGTCACATTCATGTCTAGGCTGGCTCAGCACATGTTGATGCCATTGAGATTAGTCCAACTCCAGTGCATCTAGAAGAACGCCTTGAGTCCCAATTCAAAGATACATTCCTCCAGTCTGGTAGTGGAGCCAGTTTAACTCAGAAGTCCTCTAAATGCAAGGGCTCCAAGATTTTCACAAGCATCCCTGAGGTGGCTCAGGCTGCAACCCATCCACCACTCCTCACTTCCTACCTTCCTGCAACCCTAGCTGTGCATAGAGTCACTGGAAAACTGTAAGGAATACTAATTTCCTGTCTCCTCCCCTCATGTTGAGATTCTGATTCAACTGAGCTACAGTTTCCCAAGTACTCTAATGCGATTCCCACAGGGCAGTAGTTCTCAGCCTTGGAAGCATCTCAGAATCATCTAGAGAGCTTTTAAAATTCCTGGTGCCCAGACTGCACCCTGCATCAACTTAATGAGAGTCTTTGCGGATGGGATCTGGCACCAGTAATTTTTACAGGTCCCAGATGAATACAATATTCAGCCAAGATTGAGAAATAGAAGGGGAAAATGTCTAGAGAAAGCAGCTCCTTCCACATGTTCAAAATCTGCCAGCCTTTGGCTCTCATAAGCCACAGGCTGGAGACATCTTACACAGTTTAGCCATAGGAAAAAGGCCATCTGATCTGGACTAATGCAGAATGACAGTAACATAGAAATGATCTGTTTAGGCCCAGAGAGATGGCCCCATGGTTAAGAACATGTACTGCTCTTGCAAAGGACCTGAGTTTGACTCCTAGCACCCATATCAGGCAGCTTGCAATCGTCCTCTAACACTGGTTTCATGGAATCTTACACCTGTGTCCTCCACTAGGTATCTGCAGTAACATGCACATACCACACAGAGACACATATATAATCAAAACTAAGAAAAATAAGTATTAAAACCCAGTAGTTTTAGTGATGAGATGTAAAAAGAACCTATTTGTGGTAATGAAGTTTCTAGTAGTAAGTTTCAGATACTTGCCATAACTATATAGATTATAATATGGACAAAAAATTTAAGTTAGAGTTTTCATAGAGTAGCTAACATTTCTGAATCTGCCCCTCAGCAATTTATACATCCCTCATATTTTAAAGATTTGAAATGCCTTTAACAAGGAATCTCAGTTGCCAGTCTGTCAGTCATTTCTAGGATTTTGTTTTGTGCTTGTGTTCCATAGAACTCCCTAGGGTCCTTAGGCTTTTTTTTTAAGGCAGGTGCTGCATTTATAATTTTGTTTCTTTATTTTTAGTGTGGGTTGTTCTTTTAGAGAAGTCTTTGAAACACAAGCACATTTACACTCTTGGCATTCTAAGATGTTGTGTGTACAGGGGTTGGGGGGCACTATAGAGACTGGCGCAGACAGGAAGCCATCCAAAGAATTGTTGACAATTGAGTTGCTGAAGGTTCTGTGGCCAAAGTCAAATCCAACAATGCTGTGTTTATTTGTGTTCCGCCAATTGTGAGGCCACATCCCATCACAGCCTACCAATCCAAAAGTGAATGTTGCCAAGGCATTGGCCAACTTTCAGAAGAAATAACCCTTTCTTACTATGTGGCTAACAGTGCTCAAAAAGGCAGCTGAGCTTCCTCCTGGGTCAGAGGCTTCTGGTCATCACGAAGTTCTCAAGTGGAACGGGCGGTATTAACTATTGTTGGGAACACAATATTTTAGTTACTGGGTACAAACAAAGCAGGAAAATGATCTTAAGAGGCTGGGTCCTCCGTCCCACATCTGTCTCTCAGAGCTGTTGCCGGGTACCCAGCTCACTGCTGCCATCTCTCACTCAGCACCTCAACTCCCAGCTAGACAGCAGTGATATTTTTGTCAGGTGTGGAGTGATTGTCTCTGTCTGCTGATGAGCTGTCTGCTCCAATAATTATCTGAATCCAGCCTCTGGCCCTGTCTCCAAGGGGACAGTTCTGACAACAGAAGCCTTGAAACATTGACCATTCATTTCCTGCCCTTCCATGATGCTGCTTACCAGTGTTCTTCTGTGTAAACTTCTGCATCTATTCTTGTTATATTCCAGTTTCATCATTTTGAACCTACTGTAGAGCTGAATGAGGGGCCACCAGAGAGAGCAGAGAGGAGAGCTGTTCCCCATCTCACTGCCCTAAGGAGTTCAAACAGTGGTCTGCTCCTTTTGGCTCCTCCTGAATCCCCAAATCCATACAGGTCATCATCCTTGGTGAACTGTTTTGAGGACCTGGGTTTATTTGTTTTCTTTTTGCTGTACAGTTTACTTATTCTGGTCTAAACTTGATGTTTTCTGCAAGATAATCTAACCTTGGGAAGACTGAAGAAAAAGCTCCAAACACCACAGTAGCTGAAGTGATCTTTCAATCCCCCTGAAGATTTGAGGTGCATGTACTTAACCAGCCCCACCACTCCATGCTCATACCCCTGCTCTCTGTACACCTATCTCAATCCAACACCTTCAGGAAGCAGGGTGACATACCTCTCCCCACAGTGCCAGTCCATTTCTATCAATGTTTTATAAAGCATGTACCCACGGGGTAAATATGTGGTTCAGTGGTAGCAGGCATGCCCAGCATGTGTAGGACCTCAGGGTGCCATACTTCACTGAGCAAGCAAGCAGCCCGCCAAGTCTTGTTCACATCCTCGGGTCATGTTTCCTTTCACTCCAACAAAAGCCATGAGAGTGGCTAATGGAAAGAAAATGAAAACCAATGCCATTCATTATAACGGGCCTCCAAAGAAGCTCAAGGACCTACTTAGAAATGGAAGGCATCAGAAGATGAGAAGGAAATCTGGGGTTTCATTTTGAGCTTTCTTCCTTTCTGAGTTTTACTAACTTAAGTCCAGTTACTTTTAACTGTTCCGGTGACAGCAGGATGGGAACCTCCTCTGTTGTATCCCAGAGCTGACTCACTAGCTTTTATGTAAACAAACCCAGGTGCCCACACTACTTGTACCTGGATTCCCTCATAGGTATCCATTTGCTTGTATTCATTCTTAAAACGAGCAAGCCTGTCTCAACTGATGGGCTATGCTTATCGGAATTTTCTCTGAATAAATTATTCTCCTTTATTCTTCCATCTCTTGGGATTTCTTACAAACAAAAGTGCCTTTATATCTGTCTGACTTGGAGAAACCTTATCATTTTCAGTAGGGTAGCAGGACAATGACAACCACTTTATAGTTCAGTTAAGAGATTCTGGTGAGGTTTTCTTTTTCTAGGAGATTTTACTATCTTGAGATAGTGTATAAACTTAGAATATGAAAAAGCTTGTAAGTGAAATTTATTTGCACAAATAAGTCTTTTTGAGTACAGAGGTATGTATGGTACATCGTTCTTATTATTGTACAATTAGTGTTGGAAGAAAGGGGGTTTGCCAAAAAGACTTCAGGGCTACTTGAGGTTAGCACCAAAACCATGTTTCAAAATATAAAGTAATTTTACCACTTTGCAAATATGTACAGATTCCTGAAATTCATAAATTCAAGGAATGTAAAACAAACTAAATAAAATTTACATATATGTAGGTGTTCCAAATGTAACTACTTTAATATCAAATAATTGTACATACTAATTTTCTCTTTTACCTCCCATTATTTTTTACCTTTTTCATGAGTTAGTAAAAAGCATCCAAAGGAATATGTCATTAAGCAGAAAAAGCCTACAGTCCAACTATGCTAAACTTGTTATGAAATTTGAAACTAGCCCTAGTTGCAAGGCCTATTATGTAGAGATAACAGGCACTTTTATCTCATTCTTTAGGTGACAATTATGTAAAAGTGGTTATGCTTCTTTACACTGTATAGTATACTCCCTGATTTAGAACAGAATAGACTGTGAGAATGAGAAAGTGTTTTGAAAAATGCATCCATGTTTAGAGGTTAAAAAATTGGAAAAAAAAAGGGAATTGTCCCCAAAGTCATTTACAGACGGTGACTGAATGCATGTTGTAACTGCCCCTTAGATATTACCTTCCACCATATTCTATTGCCCATGATAAAGTTCACTGATTTTCAAATAAAATGAAAAATCCAAATTCAGTGGCTCACATAGAAGAGGCTAGCAGCAAAACCTCATCCAGTGGTCATTTATTTAACTGAATTCCATACTCACAGCTTGCATCAGTTATGTCATCATTTTCATATTGGAAACAGATTTGCCAAACACTTACTTATTAGTCAATGAATTTAGAGCCCATAGGCTCTTTCAGGAAGAGATGAGAAAAGCTTAGAGTGACCCTGTCACAGACACTCACCTACACTATTGTCTCCATGTGCCCCTTGTGAACTATACTACCACACATATTATCAAACACACAGTGTCAAAGCTGTCCATTTATTAGTAATGCTGACAAACCAATTTCCATTTGTGAGTTTTAAATGCTTAAGGTAAATGTGGACTGTGTGTTCTGCTGAATTGAATACTAAAACCAGTTACTACTTGTAATGATTAAATGAAAACCTAAGCCCCGAAATTTTGAGGTGAAAGGGCAATTGCATTTTGAGGGGAACGTGGGTGCTCCAGTTGAAAGTCTTGGATAAGTTATGTCCAAGCAACATGGAACTTACATGCCAGAGACTCCTGATAAAGAAACTGTTAGCAAGATGTGTTGTCTCCTGGGTGGGGGATCAAGGAATCTAATACAAACTCATTACACTAAGGATGGTTGAGGGCATTAAAGACTCCCTTCTATTTAAGAAACACACAGTTGATGATGCTCAGAAAGTAGATTCTTAACCAGTTTGCACCATGACAAAATCCTTTCAAAGGCAACACAGCAAATAAAGACTTATGTTCCTCAAACTAGTGGCTGTTAGTTTGGTGAACCCCTGCTGAGAACGATATGCAAACTTCTACTGAGTTTGCTAGAGAAACAATGGCATGCCAGTGTGACTACTGTCTCTGAAATGTTTTCTTGCTAAAGAGCATTTTGGATCTAGGCCACAATATAAGTATTTTCTACTGGCTTGTGTTGTCAGTTCCAGCCATAAGGTAAGTACACTTGCTCTATTCTCACAGATATTTTAGAGACTTAGTGTAGACACATCACTGTAGAAAAATTAGAAGTTGTTATTACATTGTCCCCTCCCCCCATAGGAAAGGAGAGCTTGCCACCAAAAGGTGAACCTTAAACAAGACATACAGATCTAAGCAGGGCTGTAATAAAAACATCACTTACTGTAACTGTTCTTCATCTCCTGGGTCCCTTTCACCTTGCCTCGTTTGTCAATCCTCAGATACCACTGTGTGCGACAGAACAGTCTCCTCACCCTTATATCCCCTCCTTCCATGTAATCATAACTTCTTGTGTGTCGCTCAGGGCTAGAACAGTTCACATTCGTAGCCGTTTGCTCTGGACTCATGTCATTGCATGCTAAAGATATAGTGCCCACTAGACAGACAAGGTGGAAGCATGACCTGTAGAGCAGGGTTGGCAGGATCCATGTCAGTATCCATTTGTGCATTATAGTGTAGTGCTCCGGGTGTTCATGAATAACATAATGAGAATTGAATCTTGAGTTGACTGCTACTCCTAGGTCATGGGCCTCCTCCTGTCTGTGTACTGTAGACTGATTTGAGAAAAGGTAGTCGCTCTTTCCAAACTGTTAGGCTTATCTTTTAGCTTCTGATACCAATGACAGGGTTCCTCCTTCAGTAAGACAGTTGGTAGATGTCTCCTTCTGAAAACAGGTTGCAACAAGGCCAGTTGTTGTCGTGCCGTTTGCTCCTTGACTTCTGTTCACAATGGGAGATTAAGAATGGGGAGGGGAGGAGAGAGGAAGAGAAAAAGCTGTTGTATAAATTCCAGCGGGTAAGCAGTATAATATACAGTTTAGTTAAGCATTGGCAGCACAGTTAAAACACCTTCCACAGAGAGTGTTAATGTCATTGCCACTCTGCGTGTAGATTCAGAAGAGATAGGCATTAATGGAGAAACATCACAATAAAACTGCACCATTCATTTCAGTTAATGTTTTGTTAAGAGTGCCCTGTACTTCGAGCTATAGACTTAAATTGCGTTTTAGAGCCGCTATCAATAAAGTAGAAACACTGCCCCTGGATTTCATTAGTATATGCTGTTACATTCATGCTTAATAATCATTTCCCCCTAAACTGCCCATATTTTTCAAGTTAAGTGTCGGAGTTGCTCTGGAGAGCTTCAAGCTTCTCTTTCCATACATACTGCAGCACAGTTTCTGTAGATATTTACACGGTTCAAAAGTCTTTTCCCTTCAGTACAATAGCCACAGAAAGAGAAAACCTTTCAGAAAAGATTCAGCATTGTTTTAAAGACGAATAACAGTAACTTACTTGTTCTGTTTAGAACAGCTGGGTACACAAGAGTTCCGTGTCTGCTGTCTGCCTCGTGCAACTTGAGCCTCTCTACTGTAGCTACAAACTATTTCTCAGCTGAGAAATCCTCCAGCAGAATCATAATTGTTTCCATAAATCAACAGGCAAAAGGGTTTTCTCCGTGTGTGAGCGCGTGCGCTTGTGTGTGTGCGTGGAGCCTTTTATTCAGAGATTTTCAATAAATACCTTTGCTGACCTCATTGGAAGCAATTAAAACTTAACCAGTGAGCTGTTTGTTGAATAAAACAGCAGGGATAGAAGGAAACTTGTGTACTGTTGAGTGGTCATAAGGGGGAGCTATGAACACGGCTTATGTTTAAATCTACAAGTGGGCATCCACTCTGTGGAAACAGACCTCTGATTCTCAAGCAGTTACAAGGAGAAAGGGAAAGAAATGTTAGACCTTTAAAATACAGTAGTTGTACAGACTGAAAACATTTCCTAGAACATGTATACGGGCTTTTTAATAGACAATCTTTACTGTTTTTTAGTATTATTCTCTCATATATTACATCCAGGCTGCAATTTCCTCTCCCTACCCTCCCCCCATTCTCTCCACCCCTCTCCCCTGTCCCTCAGATCCATGCCTCCTCCATCTCACCTCAGAACACAGCAGGTTTCTCAGGGACATCAACCAAGCATGACATAATATACCACAATAAGACTAGGTACATACCATTGCATCAAGACTGGATGAGGTGACCCAGGAGGAGGAAAGTGGTCCCATAAGTAGACAAAAAAGTCAGACACAGCCCCCACTCCCACTGTTAGGAATCCCATAACACCAACTACTTAGCCATAACATATATGCAGGGGACCCATACAGGCATACAGGTACCCATACAGGCTCCCTTATCTTATATAGTTTTTGTTTGATTGATTTATTAATGGACGGATTGATTGATTTAGGAGGTTTTTTGGCAGTCATGGTTTGGGGGCAGGGAGTAGTCCTTCATACTCAGTGTGCTAAAGCAACCCACCACTCAGGGTCCAAAAGCAGGAATCCCTAAGCAAGCAAGGACATATCTTTTCACAGGTATTACACCATTGTGTGTGTCTTTAGATTGAAAAGACCTAGTTTCTTATTGGATTGAGATTCTAACAAACAGTGTGGCCTTGGACCAGTCCCATGACTTCTCTGTGGCTCAGTTGCTGCTTTAGGTGTCAAATCAATGACCATGCCTAATTGGATGGTGCTTCTCTGTCATTTACCATCCTGTGTCTTGTGGTTTATTTATTCTGATGACTCACCAAAGCAAAGGGACATGTGATTAAGCAAAACTAGTATTCTTTTAGAAAAATGCTTTCAACTTGGTGTTCAACTTGTGCTTCCCTGAGAGCAATAGCATGATACAAGTAACTGATAAATCCAGGAACAGAATTTTAAGGTCTTTAGCTAATGGATATAAAAGAGCCTTTTTTGCTTTCAGCAATGAATTCTTGCCTATTCTATACTGAACAAGGCTATATTTTATATTTAATATGAAGCCAATGTATCATCAGTCTAAATAAATATTTAATAATACGTGTACTGAAATCCTCTTTTCCACATACCCCCAACACACACACACACACACACAGAGAGAGAGAGAGAGAGAGAGAGAGAGAGAGAGAGAGAGAGAGAGAGAGAGAGAGAGAGAGAGAGAGAGAGAGAGAGAGAGAACTTCGCACGTAACAAACACTACCACCAGGTGGTGCAGGTAGACCAAAAAGAGACAGAATCAAACTAAATCAATTGAGCGAGTTCATGCTCCCCTTTTTGACTGTGCTTGTAGGGGATGGAGTCAACAGCACAGCATATTTCATACATAGCCAGTTGTCTTTGATCCTTGAAATACTGAAGCACCAGATTTTCAAAGCCGAGGAGGGTGTTCTGTCCTATAACTACGGCTATTGAAAGCTAGAGGGCTCAGAACATCCTTCCTTCATGCTCCCTCTCCCCAAGGAGGAGGAGGAAAGGAAAGGGGATATGATGCTGTTCTTGTCTTGTTCAAAGACAATCTGGGAGGTCTAACAGAGAGCAGATTCAGAATTTCTAAGAGTTGCAGTTCCCTTTAGAGAAATGAAGGCTATGCAGTCAGTTCTCAGTGCAACCTCTTCTTGCTGAAAACAAGTTCTAGAGTTATTATCCAAGTAATGTCACCTAGCAGGTTAATATCAGGCAGGGAACTGTATCAGTGGTTTAAATTCCTTTTGAAGTATTGATTCGTTTCCCTATTGGAGAATAATCTATTCAATATGGGCCCAGATTGGGATGGGCATTTCTGTCCTGTCCTCACTAGTCTCAGCTGTTGGAGATGGTCCTCAATGAGTCCGATATGTCTAGGAGGGTTGCTCTCATTGTCTCTCTTAGTTACATGGTGGCAGTCATCTTCTCCACTCACTGAAATGTACACACAGTCACGGAGATGCCAGGGTGCTCTGAAGACTCTGTTCTCCACTATTTCCAGACAGAGGTAGCTTCATCCTTAGTTGAAATTTTCTCCATCTTGTACATCTTAAATCTGTAAGAAAAAGGTCTACATCTGTTCTTCAAATATTGACTTTTAAGATGTCCCTAGCACCTGAAAAGTTTGAAACAGAAGTGGTATCTTATACTTGCCCCATGTGCTTTGGGAATAAAATGCACTTAGAAATATAGAGAACTGCCGGGCGTTGGTGGCACACGCCTTTAATCCCAGCACTCGGGAGGCAGAGGCAGGCGGATCTCCATGAGTTCGAGGCCGGGCTGGACCGATAGCCTCCAAAACAATACAGAGAAACCCTGTCTCGTAAAAACCAAAAAAAGAAAAAAAGAAAAAGAAAAAAGAAAGAAAGAAATATAGAGAACTAAAGATAAATAAATAAATAGATAAATAAATGAAACTTAGAGAACTTTCATGCCGTCACTTGTCATATCAACCACCCACCTCATCCTAAGCAGTCTTCATTATGGTTTTCATTCTGTGGACAGACAAATGACGGAAACTTTGGCTTGTGGAATTTTATGTTTCAATTTCCAGTTTTTTCACGCTTATAGACACAAGATACATACATACATACATACACATGGTCTTTACTTTATACCCCACTCTTTTACATACAACCAAGTATTAAGACACACATACACTATTTTACGTGTTCCTTTTATTTTCACTTAGTAAAAATACAAAATTCCCCATCTCAGAATTTAGAAAGCTCACTCGTTTTTTACAGCTGCATGCTAGTCCATTGAATGAGTATATCCCAATGTATCTAACCAACGTCTTGTGAACATTTAATTTTTACCCATATATTTTACTATAGAAATATTAAAATGAATGCAGTTATAAATATCCTCATTATAGCTAGCTGGGCATTGGTGGTGCACACCTTTAATCCCAGCACTCGGGAGGTAGAGGTAGGCAGATCTCTGTGAGTTTGAGGCCAGCCTGGTCTACAGAGCGAGTTCCAGGACAGTCTCCAAAACAATACAGAGAAACCCTGTCTGGAAAACACACACACACACACACACACACACACACACACACACACACACACACACACACATCCTCATTATAGCATAAAATTATAGTTACAGTGTCAGTTTCCAAAAGCTGTCTATTCACCTGTCTTCAAGTCCCAGGTAGGATAGGGATTCTTTAAGTTGGGACAAGGTAGATTTATACCTATAACTATGACTGTATGTTGTGCCTTACATCTGACAGTGGATCCAAACTCTATCCCCTCCACGCTCCCACAGCTAACCCCACACTAGGAATTTGTCTTCATCATATCCTGTGTGCTTTCAATACATAAATCCAGCCTTGACTCTGGATCATACTGTGCAACCAGTCTTACTTATCATCTTGATTCATCCATTGAACAAATATTTATCTGATAGTTCTGTGCTGCCAGATGCTGGGTTAGCCCTCTGAAGACACAATGGGGAGTATTTTGGAAGTGATCTCTGCCCTTCCAGAGTGTGCATTCCAGTGAGAGGACAGCATAAACAAGGGAATATGGGGATGGTACAGGGTGGGGAAGCCAAGATTACATTCCAAGAGCCAGAAGAAGGGCTATGCTAATGTTCATAAGCAGGAGCCTGAGCAGAAAGGGAAGTGCGAAGCTGGGCAGGCAGAAGGGGACTTGACATTAGAGACTGTGTATGCTGAAAAGGGAACTTGGGCTCGTTTTTAGAAGAATAGAACACAGGAAGACAGACCTATCTTTTCAAACCTGATGGGCCTGGTCAAAGACAGTAATTTAAACTCAGAAGGAAAACCATGATGGAGCAATCCTGAGGTCCTTGATCATGTAAACAGCTCGCTTGCCTTTGGCATGATGCCGGAACATTTAAACACTAACTGCACATAAGATGCAAAGAGTGAGTCATACATTCAGCATTGCGGTGTGCCGGTGACTCAACCTATAAATATCTCAGTTTACAAATGCCCCTTGAGTCTTTGTATCCCCGAGTCTATAACAAAATTGCTTCATTTAATTTTGTATTTATAAAAACTCTCTGAAATGCTAATCTATATTTAAATTCTGCAAGTTATGTTATGAATTTAGTCCTATAGCAAGATTTACTTGGAACTAGTGGGTCACTGTTTGGACAGTTGTAATTTCAGTGTAATTAAGGTACATTGACGATTTGTTCTTGACGGCCTCTATTCTCCAATCCTTATTTCTAGAGTTGAGGAATGTCCTCCTTGACTGAGCTCTCCAGTTCTTCTGGACTTTGACAGAGCTGTATGCTAACAGAGGGCTTTGCAATTGGGCTTATTACATTGTTTGTATAAATTATCATTCTTGTGTTCCATATTAATCATCTATAGAGCAATGTAACAAAATTTGGGGTGAAGCTAGTAAAAATATATTTTACAGGTTTTGTACGTGTCAATATGTCAGAAAAAATGGTTTAATTTTTATTTCATTATTTTATAGCTATGACTTGTTGGTACTGGTTTTACTTTTAAAAGTGGGAGATACAGGTAATTTTCCAAAGAAAGACAGGCAGAATGTTGCATAGAAACCTGTCTTCTGTTGATTTCCTCAATGACCAGGACACCACAGCATGCTGTTCAAAGAACTGCAGACAGAGACTCTTTCTGGGAAATTAATCCTTCAAAGGGAACTCTCTGGTCAGGAATTCCCTCCAGAGAATTGTGACCAGTCAGAGAGGAGGGTTGAGACCATAGCCAGCACCTGTTCACTTGGATACAGATTTGCTTTTCCTGAAGACTTTTCAGTCTGTGTACAAGACAGCCCATGCGTATCAAATGCTCCCCCCTCACTCTCCATAAGCCCCACTAACGCCCCAAGCCTCTATTCCTGTCTGTCCTTCAGGATGCCACACAAGCTTCAGTCAGCTGAGTTTTCTTTGAGAATCTTATTGTGTGCATCTTCTGAGTACATACACGTAATTAAAATGTTTGGTTTCTTCTGCTAATCTCTCTTATGTCGATATAGTTCATGACTCAGCTAAGGAACCTTGACGGATAGAAAGAAGCTGGTCTTGATTTCTCTGTAATATGAAGGACGTGTGCTTGAAAAACATATATCAGTGTAAAACTCATGAGTACCACAATGTCTGGGTGGACAAGAGGACAATTTGTACTCACCTATAAGCCTCTCATACAACCGGATGCCCATGATGATGTCTTTAAAGATTATTCAATATTTTTCCTCAGGGGTATTTGATTCAAATGGACTGAATCCTTCTTATTAGTTCTTCCATTTCAATTTCTTTCACACCTGTTTCTTCTTGACAAGTATTACTTTCGTGTCATAAGTGAATTCTTTGGTACTTCTTAACAGTTCAGGACCCATCTCAGGGAATGGTGATAGCCACAGTAGATGGGTCTCCCCACCAAATTTACCCATCCAAGACAATCCCCACATGCATACCCAGGAGAACTGTCTCTGAAGTTGACAATGAAATCAGCCATCCCAGCCATTAACTTGATGCAACTTGGTATCAACATATCACTTTAAGCATTAAGTGCCTTCCACATGGACAGCCTACCAAGTTCTACTGTCATCTAAATGTAGCCTGGCCCCATTAACCACAGCTAGGTCATCTTCTGTGTGCCATCCCTGGGAGAACACTTCTGGGCAGTTCCTTTTGAGGATCAGAGAACCCCTTCATCTTAGGCTTCCTGCCTTTTAATGAACTTGGGTCTTCACAAGATGGAACCTCTGGTGGGAAAAAATTTAATCTCAGGAAATCTTCCCAAGGTAGCACAGGAGTTTTCTCTTCGGTGGCACTGATCTCTTCAACACTTACAGATGTTTAATCTGCCCTGCCTGAATGATTTCCTGTTTTGAAATCCCCCCACCCTGAAAATTTAGTCCATTATCTTTAAATTCAATTTCACTCAAGTTTCCAGGAC
The DNA here is from genome assembly GCF_017639785.1 of Mesocricetus auratus. Lineage (NCBI taxonomy): Eukaryota > Metazoa > Chordata > Mammalia > Rodentia > Cricetidae > Mesocricetus > Mesocricetus auratus. The sequence goes on along the minus strand of NW_024429189.1, from coordinate 92,635,316 downwards.
ACAGTAGGAATGAAGTCACATTGCTGACCAAGGTATCCCATGGGTGGGTGGGGTAGTTAACCCAGTCCCTGATAGAGTCCTTTTTCACCTCTGCAATCACATGAGCCAGGTCTCCGCTGGCTGAGTTTCTCTCAGGATTCCTGTCTCCTAAGCTTCCCCTAGAATAGCCCATTAGTCTCTGCTTCTCTAGCACAGAGTACAAAACTTTTCCACATGGTAGCCACAACCATCCCAAAGGTCAGGTTTATCCACATGGCCGTGTTTATCAACGCAATAACCCTACTCCTGGTAACAAATTTCTGTTTGGTAACTTGTTCTGTTGTTGATATGGAATGTACTAACAAAAAGAGCCTAAGGAAAAATGAGCTAATTTTGGTCAACAGTTCCACTGTAAAGTCCATCATGAAGGGGAATTCCTGGCAGTGGGGGCTTGTGGCAGATTGTCATATCACATCTGTACTCGGGATGCAGGAAATGATGAGTGTGGTGTCCGCAGTTCTTTGTCCTTTTTATGTCGCCCAGAACCACCTGAAGTAAAAGGGCCTTCCCACCTTGGCTAGCCCAACCAAGATCACATCCCACAGCATGTCCAGAAGCTTGTGTCCTAGGTGATTCTACATCTCGTCAAATTAGCAGTTGATATCAATATCACACCCATGATTATCAGGAAAAAAAGTAAATTGGCTACTATTATAGCAAGTGACAGAAAGGAGAGGAGTGACTGGAATCAGGTCACAGAATGTCTTTCTAAAGAGACAGCATGTAAGCCAAGAGCTGAGCGGTAAGAAGAAATCAGAAGGCAGAGAGGTTCCAAAGAAAACCAAAGTTGTAAGGTGGAGATGAACATACTGTTTCCTGGAAATGGAAATACAATGATCACAGTGAGTAACGGGGAAATTCTATGGTAAAACCAATGTGGCTTTGAGATTAACCCCTACCTGTTATAGCTTCTACTCATGTCTGAATGTGAGACACCATTCTTAAAACCTCATGAGATGTACCTTTTTGTCATCTAGGAGATGACTAAAATGTAAGTAAAGAGACCACTTGGTGACTATGGTTAAAGTCCAAGTCAGAGGTCATGCCTTGGACTAGGATTACAGCAGCAAGGATGGAAATAAACTTGCACACACACATTAGAAGTAAATCTTGGTGGTGGGTAATGCAAGAGTAAGAACAGATCAGAGTTAAATTGAAGGGGCTTGCCACATGAAAGTGGGTAAACAGTGGTGTCCTTTGCTAAACTAAGAAAGATGCCCACATATACACTGACTGTGAAGTCTGACTCCCTTGAGGTGAATTGATTACACATGAGTTTGGAAGTAAAAACAGAAATACATTTTAACGGCATCTGGCAATATCTAGTATATATAGAAAACTTTTCTTGTGCTGTATTATGTATTTTATTCAAAATGTTGAGAATGAGGGCTTCAGTGGTTCTGTGGGTAAAGGACTGCCTGCACAAGTGTGAAGACATGATCTCAGATCCACACCACTCATGGAAAAACCAGATGAGGCAGAAAGAGACAGTAACCATGACAGTAGTATGGATACAGGAGGATCCCTGGAGTGTGGCACCAGCTAGTCTAGCAAAAATGGCCAACCCTGATCTCAAGACAGAGACCCTATCTCAAAAACAAGGTGGAGAGTGAGTATGATGCTTGACATCAACTTCTTATCTCCATACATACATACAACAGGCATGCACACACACTCACACAGCACACACACACACACACACACACACACACATACACACTACATTAAGACTATTCTTTCTTCTTTTTTATAATTAAGAATGTCTCTGATGAGCCGGGCAGTGGTGGCGCACGCCTTTAATCCCAGCACTCGGGAGGCAGAGGCAGGCGGATCTCTGTTGAGTTCGAGGCTAGGCTAGACCAACAGCCTCCAAAACAATACAGAGAAACCCTGTCTTGTAAAACCAAAAAAAAAAAAAAAAAAGAATGTCTCTGATGGCCAAAGTTGAAAAGTCCCAGTATTAAAGCAAATGAAATGTATGGACAGTTAAGGTTATGCTATATGACTTTAATATGAGACTAAAATAATTTAGTCCTTTGATTTGAAGCCATAAGTGAGTCTTGGGGCTGTCACCAGATGATAAGTGGTTGCTCAGTTGAATCCCTGTGATGTTAAAAAAAAACAATGCTGGAATTTTAAAAGGTATTTAATATCCTCTGGTCGTTTTTTGATAAAAGTGCTTTCATCTTTACAGTTCCCTCCAAATAACAAAATATTGGGAAACATAATAGTAAAATATTACATATAAGCATGCAAAAACAAAACAGGTCACACAATAAAAATGATAAAATTGAAGAAAATTCCCTATTAAATGCCAAAACGTGACTCATTTGGAAAAGTAAACATTTTTATGTGAACCTAAACAAAGCCAGCCTGACTGAAGTGGGCAGAAAGCATGGGCTGACTGCACATGGCCACCATAGATTGCCAAGCCTGAGTGAGTTCATTAAAGTAAAAAGTTACAGAATTTTCTAAAAGAAATGGGCCTAGAAAGATGCTCAGGAGTTAAGAGCAGGTTCTACTCCTGCAATGGACCCAAGCTCAGCTCCCAGCACCCATGTCAAGAAGTTCTCAGCCACTTATAACTCCAGTTTCAGGAGACTCAACACAGTCTTCTGGCCTCTGTGGACACACATGTGTTCACATGTGTACATATCACTCACTCCTCTCCCCAGTGCACACACATAATTAAAACATACAGACACCTTTGCATGCACATATTTAGGAGCAAAACATTTTTAAACTATTATTATTGTTATGTATGGATGTTTTGCCTGTGTATATGTTTGTGCACCACATATTAAGTGCCTATGGAGGCCTGAGGTGCTGGGCCTCCTAGAACTGGAGTTACAGATGGCTGAGAGCTGCCCTGTGGGTTTTGTGGGTGTAATCTAGGTCTTCTGGAAGAAAGCTAGTGCTCTTAACTGCTGAACCATCTCTCCAGCCCCCAACAGTAACATAAAGCTTTTTAAAGGAATGTTGTTCACTAATGGCAAGCACTATTCATATATCAAATAATAGTAGATGAAGCTTAGCCAAATCTGTGAAAGAACATGGAAGATATAACATACATTTCTTTTATAATATAGATGTAAAACTACTAAAAAGATGCTTGACAATTGCTTTCCCTTTTAGATAGTTCTGAACTTCCCATGGCAATGTGGTACATCATATTACTTTGCATAACCCCAGAGGCATCAACAAAGCAAAAGACTAATTTCAACCCAAACTCAATTTGAATGCTAACAATTCCAAACTCAGAGACTCTTTTTTTCTTATTACTTAAAAAATAATGTTTTCATTTGTGCTTTTATTTTATTTTATTTTCATTCAATTCTTAAAAGTTTTTAATTTACTTCTTGATTTCTGTCCTGACCCAATTTTCATTCACTAGAGTTTCTCAGCTTCCATGAGTTTGTATACCTCCTGCTGGTCCTATGGCTGTTCCTCTGTGGTGGTCAGGCAGGCTTCCGGTGTTATTTCAGTTTTCTTGTGTCTGTTGAGATTTGTCTTGTGTCCTAAGGTGTGGCCAGTTTGGAGAAAGTGCCATGAGCTACTAAGAAGAAAGTACATTCTTTATTGCTGGGGTGGAATATTCTGTAGATGTCTGCTAGGTCACCCTGATAAATGGTGTTATCTAACTCCAGCATTTCTCTGTTTAGTTTTTGTGTGGATGACCTGACCTGTCTCTTGGCTAGAGCAGGGGTACTGAAGTCACCCACTAATACTATGTTAGGGTTAATATGTGATTTTAATTAGAGTCATGTCATTTCTTTTATGGGTTTATGCACCTTTTGTGTGCATAAACCATCACAAAAGGTGCATAAATATTTGAAATTGTAATATCCTCTTGGTGAATTTTTCCTGTAATGTAGTGGTTATCAACCCACAGATCATGCCTCCTTTGGTGGTTGAAGGACCCTTTCACAGGGATTGCATATCATATATCTTGCATATCAGATACTTACATTAAAATTCATAACAATAGTAAAATTACAGTTACAAGTAGTAACGAAAATAATTTTATAGTTGGTGTTACCACAACATGAGGAACTAACTGTATCAAAGGGCTGCAGCATTGGGAAGGTTGAGAATCACTATTTTAGTAAATATATGATGTCCTTCTTTATCTATTCTGGTTAATTTTGGCTTGAAGTCTATTTTATCAAATGTTAAAATATCTATATGCCTACTTGCCTCTTGGGTCCATTTAGTTGGAACACATTTCTAGTCTTTCATCCTAAGGGGACATCTGCTTTTGATGGGAAGGTGGTATGATTTTTGGATGGAACAGAAAGATGGATCCTGTTTTCTCATCAGATCTATTACTCTGTGTTGTTTCATTGCGAAATTGAGACCATTGATATTGAGAGTTGTTAATGAGCAATGTTTGTTGGTTCCTATTATTTTTTGTGGTGGTGTAGGTCTCCCCCTTTTGACTGGCTGTTCTGGGATTGTTTATTTCTTGTGTCCCCTCAGTGTAGTTAATGTCTTCAGACTAAAGTTTTCTTCTAGTGCCTTCTGTAGAGGTGAATTGGTGGGAAGAAGTTTCTTTCATTTGTTTTTATCATGAATTCTTTTTCTTTCTCTGTGAATTGTGGTTACTAGTTTTGCCAGATACAGTAGTCTGAACTCGCATTTGTAGTTTCTTAGAGCTTGTAGAATGTCTATCCAGACCCTCCTGGCTTTCACAGCACTGAAAAAATCATGTTGTTATTATTATGGGCCTGCATTTAAATATGTTTCCCCCCTCCAGCAGCTTTAATATCCTTTTTGTTCTGTATATTTAGTGTTTTGATATTATGCACCATGGTGAATTTCTTTTCTGGTCCTATTTGGTGTTCTGTGTGATTCTTATGCTTGTATAGGTGCCTCCTTCTTTAGATTAAGGTAATTTTCTTTTATGATTTTGTTTAAAATATGTTCTGTGCCTTTGATCTTGATTTTTCCTTCCTTCCATTATGCCTAAATTTTTTTGTAGGTTTGGTCTTTTTATGGTCTCTTATATTTTCTGGTAGTTTTTTGCCTGGATATTTTTGGATTTAATGTTTTCTTTGACTGAGATATCCATTTCTTCTACCTTGTCTGTAAGACCTGAAATTCTGTCTTCCACTTTTTTTAATCTGTTTATGAAGCTTACCTCTGAGCTTTTTACTGAGTTTTTAATTTCCAGCTTTACCCCATTTTGGATTTTCTTTAGTGATTCTATTTATTTATTAAATTCTATTTTTGTGTCCTGAATTGTTTTCATTATTTTATTCAACTCTTTGTGTTTTCATGGTCTTCATTAAGACATTTATTCAGATCCTCATTAAGGTTCTTGTACATATTCACAATTGCTATTTTGAAGTCCTTGTCTTGTGCTTCAACTGAATTGCTTTTCTCAGGGTCTGTTGCTATGGGGTTGCTGGCTTCTGGAGAAGCATATTGTCTTGGCTGTTCATGCTTGTGTTTTTCCTCTGGGACCTGGATATCTGGAGCTGTGATACTTGTACTGTGTCTTGGTACAGATAACTGGCCTTGTCTTTGTTGGGTAGATGTTCCATTCTTTGGTTGCTGTTGCCAGCTCTAGATCCTAGCCAAATGTGGTGGTTATGGGATCTCTGAGTACCAGCCTAGTATGGACACTGTGGGTCCCTGGTGGAAGGTGGTTCCATGGTTTGGCAGAAGTCACAAAGAATGGAGATGCGCTAGAAGGAAAGACTGAAATGGACCCAAACCAAGAGACTCTAGTCCATGAAACTTCACTATATGTTAAATGACCCTAAAAGCAATATATTTTTGAGTGTTATCTATCCTGTCATTTTTGTCTTGGATCAGCAAAATTAAAGTCAATAATTCTAGTTTTTAGTATAGCTAAAGATTTCAGCTACAGATTAGTTAAAATTAAAATTAATCATTTATGCTGTATTCTTCCCTTGTTTTCCTTGTCTTCCCCATTCCTTCCATTCCATTTTATTCCATTCAGCATGCTATATATCATGGTATATTGATGTAGTTTGTAGCTGATTCAAAATTATCAAAATATCACTATTCTTGTTATTCTTCAAAAAAGTGAATAATCATAATATATAAAATTCTTGGATTACTTCACCATTGTATACAACAGTTCATATTTGAACTCAATAGAATCTTATTAAGGTTCATGTTCTTAAACTCAGCTTTTGTCTTCTAAACTAGGAAGACATCTCTTTTCTCTGTTTTCAATGCCCTTTATTTTCTAGGTATAATTTAAGTTCTGACACTTATTTGTCAGTCTTCTTATTACTGCTCATCAAGATTACCTCATCCTAAAATTTACATTTCTTGTTAGTCGTGCCATCACATATATGCCCAATATCTGTTAGAACTTCACTTTTGATATTTACCTTCAAGATGTATGGATGAAAAGGGGTTTAACATTTTTATATCATTGGATCAAAAATTCCCCAGCATCACTGGATAAGCTGGATGTATGGTTGTTTGAATTTTTCAGCTCCAGCTGAAGTACAGTTATCACTCCAATATTACTTTGCTTCTTTTAAGATTCAGTGCCTGTGATACCCCTGGTACTTAAGATGGCATGCTTTATAAATATGTACAGATTCTGTTCTAGTTTAAGCTGTGCCTGGTTGTTCATAGACATTTGTACATATGCAGTAAGTTGTTGAGGAACACTTACATTAGTCCCCTTGTATGGAAATCAGAGTTCCCTGGAGAGAGCTCCTTGGTATAGAAGAAAACCTTTGACAGAAATTGTGTGTGTATGTATAATAAAGTGTGGACTATGAAAGAGAAAAAAAAAAGATTACCTCATCCTTCCCTCTACATTTTAAAATTCTGATGTCACCACTCCCATCTTTTGCTTTCTCTTACACACACACTTTTTCTATCATACCCATACTTTTCTGGTTTTTAGAAATCTCTTAAAGTTTTGCAATTTGTCTTTTTGTTAGCCTTTTTGAAAAAAAATCTGTTTTCTATTATAATCGGTATTTTTCTGAGAATAACTTCATATTATAGAAGGCAAATAATTCTCAAATAATAACCCCTAATGTTGGAAGTTCTGGTAATTTTTAAAGAGTTGTTTGTGTAGTCTAACTTGGCAAATCGTTCGTTCGTTTGTTTGTTTCATAGTAAGAGAAAAGCTTAAGGAAGGAAGCTTGGATGGGTCATCACTTAAGGCAAGTAACACTTGAAAACCCGTTTTTCACAAGGAGAAAACTTGGAAATTAAACATGGAAAATGATTTACTCTAAGAAACTGTTGGAGAAATTTTTAAAAGTAGGGGACTTTAGGTACAAGAACAAAACCCAAAGTTAAGCACAAGTATGATGAAGGGGAAGTCGTCCTGAGGTAGCAGTGTGGGTGCAACTGAACACAGGCCACCTGGGAGCAGGTGATCATGGGAGGAGATGCCAGCAAGTGAAGGTGAGAGCCAGAATACACCTAATAAATAGAGATGGGTGGGTGTGGTAAGTAACAAAAGAAGACTAATCTAACATGTATCTTGTTTGTGCACAGTGTTTATAGAGCACTTAATGAATGCTAGGAAATTTCCTAAGTATAATGTACTCCTCCTATTTTTAATCTTCATTCAGGAAATGAGATAGATTAATATAAGATAGATGATAGATAGATAGATAGATAGATAGATAGATAGATAGAAAAAACAGTATTGCTACCCCCTTTATCTTAATTTTCTATGTGAGGACTCAAAGCTGAAGAGACGTTAGATAATAAAATTTGAAATAAATTGAGATGTATACAGAGGAATGCTAGCCTGGAATCTGAGCTCCAAGCCACAGTTGTCTTCAATACAGAATTCATTTTGATGAAGGAGGTAATGAGTTACTGTAGTGGAACCGCCCCCTCAAAAGCAGAGCATGCTAGCTGCAGTGACCTCAAATGTACACCAGGCCACATGCAGAGAACTCAATGGAGAAACCTTCTAACTGTGGGGAGACACTCACTCGGAAGAAAGACTACCCATCTCAAGAGAAACTTGTGCCAACAATTAACAACATCAAACTTAATCCTTTGTTAATATAGGTGAGGACAAGAGCAAAGGGCTTGATGAAGAAAGCAAGCTGACTCTTGTGATTTCTGTTGATGTGCAATATAAATGCTTCAACTTTTGCCAGAATTTCTGTATTTGTTTGTTGAATATTCACTGAACATTTTCTAATATATATGAGACTCTGAACTTTAGTTCTAAATGCCACCCCACCTTTCCATCCAAACCTCTATTCCCAGAAGAAAACAACAACATAGTACTTGCTTACATAGAGTTTATTTGAAATTATGTTACGTTTTTGAAAGGCTCAGCCTAAAAAAGAAATTATGAAAAAACTAGTTCTTAGATATCAATAACATTATGAAAGAGTAAATAACTTAGAGTGATTAGGGAATAGAATTGTTACAGCTAGACAACAGATCAATGATTTGGAATGTCACCACATTCACAAGTTGGGCAAAAATACTGAGAGGCAGAAGGATAGAAGATAAAGAAAAATATATAACAAGTATATTTGCATAGGAGGTCAGTCCTGCGTAATGTGTCATCACTCCAGGAAGAAAATATGATGGAAAAGGAAGGAAATGAGAATTTCCAAAATTGAGCAAAACTGAAATAGTTAGATTGGCATGACTCCTCAAGAGTCAAACTGAACCAACAAAGGCCCCCATGTCAGCGAAACACCTGCTCTCATACAGTAAAGAGAAAATGCTGAACATTTTTTTTGAGTCTAACAGGTTTTGTTTTGTTTTGTTTTTTTATATTTTATTTTCCAGTTTAAATTTAGATAAGAAACGAGATTGCTTCACAAGTCAGTTCCAGGTCCCTCTCCCATTCCCTCCCCTCCTCCCGTGCCCTCCCTCCAACCCCCCCCGTTATCCCCTCATTCCCCCAGGGAGGGTGAGGCCCTCCATGGGGGTGTCCATAGTCTGTCATTTCATATAGGGCAGGGCCTAGACCCTTCCCCAAGAGTTCAGGGTGAGAGTGCACCTCACATTGTTCTATGGGAGTCCAAAATACGTGTGTATACTTGGGATGGGTACTGATCTGCTGCCCAAGGCTCAATAGATTCCCTAGGCCTCCTCACTGACACCCAGATTCAGGGGGTCTTGATCAGTCCCATGCTGGATTCCCAGGCTGATGCCTGGGATTCAAGAGTTAACCTTTGTCTGGTCAGCTGTTTCTGGGGGTTAAACCAGCCCAGTCTTAATCCCTTTGATCATCAGTCCTCCCTCTCTGTTACTGGCTTTCTTGAGTTCAGCTCAGTACTTAACCAAGGGAGTCTGCCTCTTCTTCGATCAGCCACTAAATGAAGTTTCTGTTTCCCAGACTCTCTGGCCATAGGATTGTAGGCTGGCACTCCCCAGAGCTATGTCTAAAATCCATATATGAGAGAGTACATGCCATGTTTCTCTTTTTGTGACTGGGTTACCTCACTCAGGATGGTTTCTTCTAGTGTCGTCCATTTGCCTGCGAATCTCATGATTCCATTATTTTTTTCTGCTGAATAGTACTCCATTGTGTAGATGTACCACATTTTCTCTATCCACTCTTCGGGTGAGGGACATCTAGGTTGCTTCCAAGTTCTGGCTATTACAAATAAAGCTGCTATGAACATAGTGGAACAGACATCTTTGTTGTATGAATGGGCATCTTTTGGATATATGCCTAAGAGTGGAGTTGCTGGGTCTTGTGGTAGGTTTATTCCCATTTTTCTGAGGAATCTCCATACTGATTTCCAAAGTGGCTGAACCAGTTGGCACTCCCACCAGCAATGGAGGAGTGTCCCCCTTTCACCGCATCCTCTCCAGCATAAATTGTCATTGGTGTTTTTGATTTTAGCCATTCTGACAGGAGTGAGATGGTATCTCAGAGTTGTTTTGATTTGCATTTCCCGGATGGCTAAGGATGTTGAGCACTTTCTCAAGTGCCTGTCAGCCATTTTAGACTCCTCTATTGAAAACTCTCTATTTAGTTCTGCAGCCCACTTTTTAATAGGGTCCTTTGGTGTTTTGGAGACTTGCTTCTTGAGTTCTTTGTTGTTGGGGAAGTCTTATGCTAATAAAGCACTGTCTGGCCAATAGGAATCTAGATAGGTGGGGCTAGGAATCCAGGAGGATTCTGGGTAGGAGAAACACAGGAGAGTCGACATGTAACGCCGGGTAGGAGCCCGGAAACTTCTCCGGTAAGAGACATAATTAGATTAACAATTATGGGGTAATTACTTAAAGCAGAGCTAGCCAGTAAGTGACAAGCAAGGCCAACAGCTTCATAATTAATATAGCCTCCTGTGTGTTTATTTGGGACTCATGCGGATCTAGAACCAGGCTGGCGCGGCAGAGCCCAGGCGACTGGCGGGGGATAACCAAAGCGGCTAGCAAAAGAAAAAGCTTCTCTTAACACTTTGTAAATTTTGGAGATCAACCCTCTGTCAGATGTGGGATTAGTGAATATTTTTTCCCATTCTGTGGGCTGCCTTTTTGTCTTGCTGACTGTGTCCTTTGCCTTACATAGGCTTCTCAGTTTCAGGAGGTCCCATTTATTAATTGTTGATCTCACTGTCTGTGCTAGTGGTGTTATGTTCAGAAAGCTGTCTCCTGTACCAATTCGTTCAAGGGTACCACCCACTTTCTCTTTTAAGAGGTTCAGTGTGGCTGGATTTATGTTGAGGTCTTTGATCCATTTGGACTTAAGTTTTGTGCATGGCGATAAACATGGATCGATCTGCATTCTTCTACATGCCAGTCTCCAATTATGCCAGCACCATTTGTTGAAGATGGTTTCTTTATTCCATTGTATATTTTTAGCTTCTTTGTCAAAGATCAGATGTTCGTAAATGTGTGGGTTAATCCCCGGGTTTTCAATTAGATTCCATTGGTCTACCTGTCTATTTTTGTGCCAATACCAAGCTGTTTTCAGGACTATAGCTCTGTAATAGAGCTTGAGGTCAGGGATGGTGATGCCTCCGGACGTTGCCTTGTTGACCAGGGTTGTTTTGGCTATCCTGGGTCTTTTGTTTTTCCATACAAAATTGATTATTGTTCTTTCAAGGTCTGTGAAGAATTGTGCTGGGATTTTAAAGGGGATTGCATTGAATCTGTAGATTGCTTTTGGCAGGATTGCCATTTTTAATACATTGATCCTACCTATCCAAGAGCATGGGAGATCTTTCCATTTTCTGAGGGCTTCTTTAATTTCTTTCTTTAAAGATTCAAAGTTCTTATGATACAGGTCTTTCACTTGTTTGGTTAGCGTTACCCCAAGGTATTTTATGTTGTTTGTGGCAATTGTAAAAGGTGATGTTTCTCTGATTTCTCTTTCAGCCCTTTTATCATCTGTATATAGTAGGGCTACTGATTTTCTTGAGTTCATCTTGTAGCCTGCCACTTTGCTGAAGGTGTTAATCAGCTGTAAGAGTTCCCTGGTAGAGTTCTTTGGGTCATTGATGTAAACTATCATATCGTCTGCAAACAGTGAAAGTTTGACCTCTTCCTTCCCAATTTGTATCCCCTTGATCCCCCTTTGTTGTCGTATGGCAATAGCTAGAACTTCAAGTACCATGTTGAAAAGGTATGGAGAGAATGGACAGCCTTGTTTTGTTCCTGATTTTAGAGGAATCGCGTTGAGTTTCTGTCCATTTAGTTTGATGTTGGCTGTTGGTTTACTGTATATAGCTTTTATTATGTTTAAGTATGTCCCTGTGATCCCAGATCTCTCCAAGACCTTTATCATGAAGGGGTGTTGGATTTTGTCAAAGGCTTTTTCAGCATCTAGTGAGATGATCATGTGATTTTTGTTTTTCATGTTGTTTATGTGGTGGATTACGTTGATGGATTTTCGTATGTTGAACCATCCCTGCATCCCTGGGATGAAACCTACTTGATCGTGGTGAATGATTGTTTTGATGTGTTCTTGGATCCGATTTGCCAGTATTTTATTGAGTATTTTTGCATCAATGTTCATGAGGGATATTGGTCTGAAGTTCTCTTTCTTAGTTGTATCTTTGTGTGGCTTGGGGATCAAGGTTATTGAAGCCTCATAGAAAGAGTTTGGCAAAGACCCTTCTGCTTCTATTGTGTGGAACACTTTGAGAAGAATTGGTATAAGCTGTTCTTTGAATTTCTGGTAGAATTCTGCACTGAGGCCATCTGGACCTGGGCTTTTTTTGGTTGGGAGACTTTTGATGACAGCTTCTATTTCCATAGGGGTTATAGGTCTATTTAAATTGCTTATCTGTTCTTGATTTAATTTTGGCAATTGATAGCTGTCCAGGAAGTCATCCATTTCCTTTAAATTTTCGAATTTTGTGGAGTACAGGTTTTCAAAGTATGACCTAATGATTCTCTGGATTTCCTCAGAGTCTGTTACGTCCCCCTTTTCATTTCTGATTTTGTTAATTTGCGTGTTCACTCTCTGCTGTTTGGTAAGTTTGGACAAAGGTTTGTCTATCTTGTTGATTTTCTCAAAGAACCAACTCTTCGTTGCATTGATTCTTTGTATTGTTTTCCTGGTTTCTACTTTATTGATTTCAGCCCTCAATTTGATTATTTCCTGGCGTCTACTCCTCCTGGGGGAGTTTGCTTCTTTGTGTTCTAGAGCTTTCAGCTGTGATGTTAATTCTCTGGTATAACTGTTCTCCTGTTTCTTCATGTGAGCACTTAGTGCTATGAACTTCCCCCGTAGCACTGCTTTCAAAGTGTCCCATAGGTTTGGGTATGTTGTGTCTTCATTCTCATTGAATTCGAGGAAGTCTTTAATTTCTTTTTTTATTTCCTCTTTGACCCAGGGATGGTGCAGTTGAGCATTATTCAATTTCCATGAGTTTGTAGGTTTTCTGCAATTTGTGTTGTTGTTGAATTCTAATTTTAAAGCATGGTGGTCTGATAAGATGCATGGAGTTATTCCAATTTTTTGTAGCTGCTGAGGTTTGATATGTTGCCAAGTATGTGGTCGATTTTTGAGAAGGTTCCATGTGGTGGTGAGAAGAAGGTATATTCTTTTTTATGTGGATGAAATGTTCTATAGATATCTGTTAATCCCAGTTGGGTCATTACTTCTATTAGACCCTTTGCTTCTTTGTTGAGTTTCTGTCTGGTATTCCTGTCTAGTGGTGAGAGTGGTGTGTTGAAATCTCCCACTATAACTGTGTGGGGCTTTAGATGAGATTTAAGTTCTAATAATGTTTCTTTAACGAATGTGGATACCTTTGTATTTGGGGCATAGATGTTCAGGATAGACACTTCATCTTGGTGGGTTTCACCTGTGATGAGTATGTAATGACCTCCTTCATCTCTTTTGATTGGTTTTATTTTAAAGTCTAGTTTGTTAGATATTAGGATTGCTACCCCTGCTTGTTTCTTGGGTCCATTTGATTGAAAAATTTTTTCCCAACCTTTAACTCTCAGGTAATGTCTGTCTTTGAGGGTGAGGTGTGTTTCTTGCATGCAGCAGAAGGAAGGGTTCTGTCTTCGAATCCATTCTGCTAGTCTGTGTCTTTTTATGGGTGAGTTAAGGCCATTAATATTGAGGGATATTAATGACCATTGATTGCTCATCCTTCTTCGATTTGCGATGGTTGTTGTTGGTGGAATTATGGGTGGAATTTCACCCCTTTGTTCTTTTGGCTGTTGGTAGAGAGGGATTCTCTAATGCTTATGTTTTTCTGGTTGTAGTTAGCTTCCTTGGGTTGGAGTTTTCCTTCCAAAATTTTCTGTAGGGCTGGGTTAGTGGACACATATTGCTTGAATCTAGTTTTGTCATGGAATATCTTGTTTTCTCCGTCTATAGTGATTGAGAGCTTTGCCGGGTATAGTAGTCTGGGCTGGCATCCATGGTCTCTTAGTGTAGGTAGAATATCTATCCAGGACCTTCTGGCTTTCAGAGTTTCCATGGAGAAATCAGGTGTAATTCTGATAGGTCTGTCTTTATATGTTACTTGACCTTTTTCCTTAGCTGCTCTTAATATTCTTTCTTTATTCTGTATGTTTGGGGTCTTGATTATTATGTGGCGAGGGGATTTTTTTGTGGTCCACTCTATTTGGTGTTCTGTAGGCTTCTTGTACCTTCATTGGCATGTCTTTCTTAAGGTTAGGAAAGTTTTCTTCTATGATTTTGTTGAATATGCCTTCTGCCCCTTTGAGGTGGGTTTCTTCTCCTTCTTCTATACCTATTATTCTTAGGTTTGGTCTTTTCATGGTGTCCCATATTTCCTGGATGTTTTGTTTTAAGGATTTGTTGGATTTAAGGTTTTCTTTGGTTGATAAATCCATTTCTCCTAGTGTATCTTCAACACTTGAGATTCTCTCTTCCATCTCTTCTATTTTATTGGTAATGCTTGTATTGGTAGTGCCTGACTGTTTGTCCAGCTTTTCTATTTTCTGCCTTTCTTCAGATTGTGTTTTTTTTAATGACTCTATTTCAGTTTTCAACCCTTGCAGTGTTTGCATTGCTTCTTGCAATTTTCTGTTTATCTTTTCGTCCGTTTGTTGCCTTTTATGAATTTTTTGGTTTGTTTTTTCTTCCATTTCTTGCATTTTTTGGTTTGTTTTTTCTTCCATTTCTTTGAGGGATTTTCCTATATCCTCTTTTAGGGCCTCTATCATTTTCATGAAAGTGCTTTTAAGGTCGTTCTCTTCTGCTTCGTTCGCATTGGAATGTTGGGGTCTTGCTGGTGTGGAGTCTCTAGAATCTGGCGGTGTCATATTTGTTTTTCTGTTGCTGACTGTGTTTTTGTATTGTCTCTTTCCCATCTCTTCTTCTAGTGGGTGCAGAAAGAGCCCCTTACTGGTCTGGGGACCAGAGTTCCCTTTTGGTGGGTGCTAGCAAGTCCAATAATCTGGTGGATCTTCTATTCCTTGTCCAAATGCTGGTCCCGTGGGTGGAGAAGAAGAACAGGAATCTGGGGCGCTTAGCCTCCTACCTGGTCCTCTGGACCCTATGCTGGGTCCTGTTGTACCTGATCTGGAACAGCTACTCCCCTGGTCTCCCTGCCTCCTCTGGTTTCCTGGTCTCGTTGGTGGGAGAGAAGATCTGGAGTCTGGGGTGCTTGGCTCCCGCCGGGATTGGGAGCTCTGTGCAGTTGCCAGGCGATCTGCAGGCACTGGAACACAGGCCGGGAAGCCGGCCTGTTTACCTGATGCTGCTGGAGGAACACCTGCTTCCCTGGACTCCCAGCCTCCTCTGATTTCCTGGTCTCATTGGTGGGAGAGAAGATCTGGAGTCTGGGGTGCTTGGCTCCTGCCGGGATTGGGAGCTCTGTGCAGTTCCCAGGCGATCTGCAGGCACTGGAACACAGGCCGGGAAGCCGGCCTGTTTACCTGATGCTGCCGGAGGAACAGCTGCTTCCCTGGACTCCAAAGCTGAACATTTTAAAAGTTAAAGTTATCGCAAATTATTTCTTAAGGAACTCTAGTCACACAGATATTATGTCTTCAGAAAACAATATAGTGGCTTTTGTTGTTGTTTTGTTTTTGAAGAAAGACAAAATATTAATGAAAATTGACATCAAACTGTCATTCAGATGGTAAAATATCTTCAAGAAAATAAGAATTTCAAAGGCTTACTGACTATAGACTTTCCCTGGAAGAATTACTACAACAGAATGAAAAACATTTCCAAGGAGCTGGGGCACTGATGGCTCAGCAGTTAAGAGCATTGATTGCTCTTCCAGAGGACCCAGGTTCAATCCCCAGCATCTACACAGCAGCTCACACGGTCTGTAACTGCAGCTGCAGGGTACCCCATGCCCTCTTCTGGCCTTCCAGGGCACTGCTAAATAAGCTGAACCATAGCCTGCTACAGACAACATGGGATGATCTGTTTATCACACTCAGGAAAGCAAAGCCTGCACATACAGAAAGCAGATTGCCAGGGTTGCTGCAGGAAACGGGTCCTGTGCAGAAGCAGGTGCCTGCAACTGAACTGTGATGGCATTTATATACTGAATGCCTTTGTCTGTAGATATAACTTGACAAGCTGTTTCATCATCACACTAAAGCTTTCTAGTAACCTATTTGGGTAACTTAGATAGGTATTCCCATTTTCTAAATAAAGAATCAAGGCTCAAGGAGGCTGTCCATTTTTCAGGGTTAGGCAATGGCATTAGGCCTTGGAGAATGAGACCACTAATTCAGAAATGTTCAAAAGGACTGAGTGCTTCATCCCATACTTTGAGTCTGGATTTCTTTCACTTGATTTCCACAATGAAAGGGAGTTTTGTGAAGTGCGTGTTTCTAGAGTGGCAGTGAATTCTGTCTTTGTTTTTGTGTTGATGCTCACAAGTGCTTTTCATTACCTGTGTTGAAGACTCTTCCTCCACTTTTCAAGTTAGGATTCTGTCTTTATTCCTTATGTTGCTTTGGGATTTTCCCCTTCATCTCCAATTTCTAGCTCTTTGAGTGCGAGGCAAGCATGGTTGGTTATCTTTGTATTTATCCTCCTTGGAATTTGTTACACTTCTTAAATCTGGGACTGAACATCTTCCATCTGTCCTGGGAACTAGGCTGTCATTGTCCCTTGGAATATGATTGTGCCCTAACCACCCCTCATTTTCTTCATGGTACCGTCTGTATCTCTGTACTAAATGTTTTGGTTCGCCGTGGGTATTTTCTATGTATATCCTTGAAATTTGGTGATCCTACCTTCTTCTGTCAAACACACTGAAAGAATTTTTAATTTCAGATATTGTATTTACAATTCCAAAAGGTATACTCTACTTTTTATAAATTATGTTAATGAAATTTTCTATTTTCCTCCAATTTGTTCATTTAACTTGAACAAATTTATAGTATGTTAAAGTCCCTTGTCTGTGAAACCAAAGACAGCAGTCTGATGCATGTATGGTCTATGTGTTTGTTACTCTCATGGTCTTTGCTTGCCCTGTAAAAACTGTTAAGCACATAGATGGGTGTGATGGTTTGAATGTGAATGGCCCCCAAAGGCTCTTATGTTTAAACTCTTGGTCCCCAGTTAGTGGGACCATTTGGAAAGATTAGGAGATATGACTGTTTAGGTGAAAGCTCCATCCAGCCCCACTCCTCCCATTCCAGACCCCACTCCTGAGAATATTCCAGACCCCATCCCTGAGGAAGTCTGCCAAGTGGTGGATCCTCCCTCTGAGATGCTCAAGACCATGCCTACAAGGTATTTAAGACCTCTACCCTAGACCTGCCAAGTGATTTCTCTCCCTCCTGTTTCTAAGAGTCACCCAGGAGAGCTTTGCTTTGCTTTGCTTTATTTATTAAACCTGGCCTTATTAATTTGGCTGGATTTGGTTAATTGCATGAGTGGAAGAAACCCACTACTGAGGATTATTTTCAAAATACTTGTCAATGACCTTGTTGGAGTATGTGTGTCCCTGAGGGAAGTCTTTGAGGCTTCAAAAGCACAAGCTAAGCCCAGTATCTCTCTCTGCCTGCTGCCGGTGGATCAGGATGTCAAGCTCTCAGCTACTGCTCCCAGTGATATACCTGCTAATTCCTGCCATGATAGTCATGAACTAAACCCTCTAAAACTGTAAGCAAGCCCCCAATAAAATATATGAGTTGCCTTGATCATGGTGATTCTTTACATTAATAGAAAAGTAACTAAGACAATGAATTTCCAACAGAAATGTTTGCCTTCTCCCATTAGAGATGAGAGATTAAAACACCATGACTGGCTGAGTCATTAGTAAGATAGGTCAGACCTGAACTGCAGTGTTAGGAAGTTCATCCCACTCCTGGGTCATTCCTCTTTGGGATCATGAACTTCCTTGGCTTTTAATAAAGAACCTGTGGGTCCTCAGCCTTGAATACACAGGTACAGTCAAGTCTAGTCTTTAGATGTGTTATGCCTAATTTTTTTTAACTGTCAGTACCACACATCTTCAAAGTCTTGCTTATGCCTGGGGGGGGGGTCTGGGTATTGAGATCTTTGATTGACATAAGAGACTTCATATAGCCTTTGTATGATTCTAGCCTAATGCAATCCCAGTCTTCCATATGTCCATAAACACTAGTAAATACAACTTGGTAAACATTAGCTACCATTGTGTGCAATCAATAGAGGTTGCAGTCATTCACATATTTACAAAGGTATTAGGAACTATGATACCACTCAGTAGCAAAATCACAGTTACAAAGTAGCAACAAAACTAATTTTATGGTTGTGTGATCACCACAACATGAAAAACTATATTAAAGGGCCCAGCATTAAGAAGGTTGAGAATTGCTGCTCTAGAGAATTGATTATCTACCTACGTAACCACCTAAGGCCACAGGGCTAGCCTGGAGCTAAGAAGGGATTAAAGCATGCCTAAAACTCTGGATTTTCTCGTCCTGAGAGCAGCAGATTTTGGCTGCTCCCTCACCCTGCTGCAGCACTAACAGACCCTGGCAGACATGAACATACCCTGGTATATGTAGCAACTGATAGCTCATGCATCTCCAAGGCAATGAGGACTGTTTGCTGTTTATCTGACCACTAAAACATCTCAGACTGAGCTTCCTTTCTTTTCTATATGACCTTATAGGGTTCCTTGCCCTGGCCCCTGCTTCCCCCAATATACAAATGAAGCACCCTAGATGTTCTTGACTCAGAATGGCATCCAACTGGCCTTTCTTACTGGGGTATGACTATCCCCTGTCCCCTCCTAATAGACGGGCTGTCCTCTGACTCTGACAGAATGTCCTGGGTGTTGTTTCCCATCATATTCCCTGCCCTCAGGATCCTTCTTCAGTTCCAGCTATGCTTGGTCCGGGACTCCCGTTCGCCACCCCCAGGTCAGGCTAGTGCGCAGTAGTCTGACCATACCAGACAAAAGAGGGCCTTGAGTCAACATAAGGCCATGGCGGTTCATCCCTTCTGTGCCCTAGCACCGCATGCACAAGCCTAGTCCTTGGCAGTGCTCAGAGTCAGCAGGTACTTTCCAGAGATGAGAACGCCATGCTAAAACTCCTGCTCTCACTGCTTCCAATGCCTTTAAAAACAGTTTGTGTGACAGATTCAGTGTGCTGTTGGAGACGTTGGCTGAGGCACTACCTGCGCAAAGCCTTAAGGAAATCCACTGAAGACTATTTTTATTATGTTTACAAAAGCAAATCTAGAGCAAAGTGTCTGGAAGAGGTAAAAATAAAGCAATGAGAAAAATAGGGTAATATAACTGCTAAAAGAAAGCAAGAGTGGAAGGAAGAGGACGGCATTAAAGGGGTACCAGGAAGCACGGTGTGAATGTGTAGCTACCAGAGCGTGGCCCAGAGACACATGAAGCAAGGATTTCAACTCTAGAAGCATCTGAAAAGTGTGGGCAGCACTAACCCCTAAACTAGGGTCCCAGCCTGAATGAGAGGGAGAAAGGGGGCTGGATGTAGGCATTGTCTCTCTGCAATGTGACCAGAGGCATCTTGCTCCCAGGACCACAGCTATAGACAGCTACTTTCGCTATGATGGCTTCCCTACCATGGTGGACTGCACCTTAAAACTTGAAATAAAATGGACTCTGCTTCCCTTAAATTGCCTGTCACAGCAGTGGGAAAACTATTTCCACCTTCTCTCCAAAGTTATATTCTTGGTTTTGGACATAACTTTGCTTTCCATTTCGATGTGGAAGATGGAGCAGATCTCCATGACATCTGCCTGCTCCCTGTTGACTACCATACCCTCCGAATCTCCATGACATCTGCCTGTTCCCCATTGACTACCAAACCCTCCACTCTCTCCTCTGTGCTCAAATTGAGTGTCATCTTTGTCCAGCGCTTCACAAATGTAATTTCATTTACTTCTCCATGGGATCTTAGGAGATCAGTGCCAATGTTTTAATTTCAGACTGGAAGCTAATTTCAAGTCACATTACAGGAAACAATGATTCAGCTCTGCACACTGTCCCATTCCTGCCCAAACAGTGGCTCCACACCCCACCGCATCACCACCACCTGTGATGTTATGACACACATCTGTTTTGTTGTTTTTTAGTGAAGGAATGTGTTTCAAAGATTCCCTGGTGTTTCTTCTGCTATTTGATGTTTAAAGAGCAGCCCTGTGTGCCCTTGTGTTTTTCCCATGCACTTTTCCACTATAAAACAGTGGCACCAATTATTTTTAAGTAAAGTTGGTGCTTAGATCGTGTAGTAGGGCTGTCTTTGTCCCCGAGGAAGTAGCATTAGGAAAGACAGGTCTTCCCAAGGCACCAACTAATTCCAACCCTCCATAAATCCTCTCAGTGTCTTGTGGCCATGAAAATGGAACTTCTGGTGGTATCCTTTCCCTGGCGTGATTGATTTCATTAAGTTTGGATTCTGTGAGTCTCCACATTCAGGGCAGCAGCTTAGTGGTAGCCAGATCAAAAGAATTTATGATTACCAGCCTTATAAGAGCCCATTCTTATTCTAATCATTCATTTTAACTGTTAATTCCTCATTCACTGGGAAAGAGCTTGGTTTAATTAAAAGCAGAAACAAATTTGGCAAATTTGACCTTGGACTATGAGCTTATTTTAAGGCATATTGTTAGTGGTGAGTACTGAGAATCCACCCATGGAAAAGAGTTGGAGAGCCTCTAATTTCTTTTCTAAAACAAAGGAATCAAATGCCTCTTCTTTGTTCAGTGCAGAGGTCTGACTTACAGTAAGCATTCTGATGGAAAGATGATGGTGAGAGGGTGGGGGACCAGTACTGCGTCACCAAGACTCTGCTAGCATTGTTCCCATAGAACACAATGGCTCCAGACAAAGAGGAAACGATAGGGGTGAACCACAGCAACCCCCAGTTTCACATTCGCGTGGAGGGGACAGCACAGTAAACTTGACACAGTTTTCTCCCCGAGCTTGACCCTAACACATACACTTTACAGAAGGAAAAGAAAAATACTTAATCATGTAAAGTACGCATAACACTAACCTCACCAGAGTGAAAATCTAATCACTTTGATTCTGAAGTTTCAAGGTTTTGAATGAACTCAAAAATGCTTCCTCTACAATAGAGGTAGTCGCGCTCTAAAGTGCCTCATCTCCTTCATTGCTGTTGCTGTGGGGCTGGGCCATGCCTGCTGCTGTTACAAAGGACTGCTCTTGACTGTCAAATATTTTGAATTCTTAGATAACAGTAAGAGACATAACTGCTTTCAACTTCCCATAAGCCACCGTGCTACCTTTTCCTTTACAGACAGTCTATGGAGGATAAAGGTTCATGACACTTGTAAACCATTAAACGCATTAACAGCTTATGGCTTCAGGGATAAAACCACATCACTCAGATCATTTGTTAAGCAACTATAGTATTTAAATAAACTCATAATTACCCTCAAGGATTTGGATTCAATGCATTATTTCCTGACACATTTTAAAAATCTTCTTACACTAGCACAACCACTCGCCTTAAATGTTCTTTGCTCTTCTTTTTCTTCATATCCTTAAAGACATTACCAAAAAGAACCCTTTGCTGAATCCAGGGTGGTCTTCCATTCCTGGTCGAGTGCCTGATCACCCTGCCTCACCCCTATATAAACTCCACTGGTTTAATTCTTCCCATGTCTGAGCCCCTGAAAGTTTAATCGAATTGTTAAGCAAAATGTATCTAATTACTTCATCCCACAAATATCCACTTTCTCATCTTGAAAATTTCATTTCAGATACAGCCAATCTGTTCTACTCAGTCATATTAATTTTGTAACAAGTGATGGATTTCCCACAAGTATGACCTGTATCGGTTATCAGCCTATTTTGATAATAATGACAACTAAAGCTTATAGTCTTTTGTCCTGAGTGCCCTGTGTCCAAAACATATGACCACATTTGTGTCTTTCCAAAATGTCAGAATTTACTGAATAAATACATGTGTATGTGGTTTATGTTAGGTCAAACCCAGGACATACAGCTAACATCTAGGTCCTCCCAGCATCCCTGAGCCTCCTAGCTGACATACGCCATCCCCTACCCTAGACCAAGAGCCCTTCCCCCAGCTTCTCTTCCCTTTATAATTCAAGCATTTTGACTAATACCAGCCTCTTTTACCTTTGGGTCTCCTAACTCTGCTGGCCTCTTAGCTTCTGGCCCTCCCCTGTCCCCAAATGCTTCTCCTCACATGACCCAACTCAGTTTTGTCCACTCTGGACCCTTCCAGATGCCTCTGGCTAAGCTCTCCCCTATATCTACAATAACCCTTCTCTTCCAGTGTACCTAGGAGCACCCATGTCCTCCTTTTATTTCTTTCATTCAGTCCAGAGGCCGGAGCACAGTTCAAAGTTTAGAAATATGAACAGAGTCTGTGTTGATCAAACCCAAATCACTCACAAGGAAGAAGCTGTTGCTACATAATCAGGCCACAAGAGAGCCAGGGTCAAGAACAAGGAACCAAAGGGTATAGCCAGGTTCAAGCAGGAGCAATCTGGATTCAGATGGACAGTCTGCTATTAAGCGGGTCACATCAACAACACAGACTGAGCCAACTAAAGCCCCAGAGACAGTCTGGAATCCTCTGCCTGATATGTATGTATGTATATACGTGTCTCTGTTAATAGGTCTTGCGGGGGCAGGGGAGGCCTTGCCATTGCAGTGCTATGTGTCCTCCACTCTGTGGGGTCTGGGTGAGAGAGTTATGCCCTTTCTTTGGCCTGGCATGTCTGGTAAGTTCTTGTACCTGGTCTCCCTGATGTGATTTGAATATGTTTGTGTACTCCTTATCCACCCTGATAAACTTATAGGGCAGAATCCTTGCTACTACCAGGAATAAATCATCTACTGGTTGTGTCTCATGAGTGATGCATGACAGACGGCATCTATCCAGAAACCCAGTCATCCTCCACCCTGAAAATGAGTTAAAAGCTACTTATAAAATGGAGTAGCATGGGACAAGAAACAGTCTAAAAGACCACTGTTAGAGTAGAACACAGCCTGACTGCTTCACACCATCCACAAAACTTTTTTTTTTGTTTTTTGTTTTTTGTTTTTTTGTTTTTTTTTTATTTTATTTTCCAGTTTAAATTTGGATAAGAAACAAGGTTGCTTCACAAGTCAGTTCCAGGTCCCTCTCCCATTCCCTCCCTTCCTCCCGAGCCTTCCTCTCCCCCCCCCCCCGTTATCCCCTCATTTCCCCAGGGAGGGTGAGGCCCTCCATGGGGGTGTGCATAGTCTGTCATTTCATATAGGGCAGGGCCTAGACCCTTCCCCAAGAGTTCGGGTGAGAGTGCACCTCACATTGTTCTATGGGAGTCCAAAGTCCGTGTGTATACTTGGGATGGGTACTGATCTGCTGCCCAAGGCTCAATAGATTCCCTAGGCCTCCTCACTGACACCCAGATTCAGGGGGTCTTGATCAGTCCCATGCTGGATTCCCAGGCTGATGCCTGGGATTCAAGAGTTAACCTTTGTCTGGTCAGCTGTTTCTGGGGGTTAAACCAGCCCAGTCTTAATCCCTTTGATCATCAGTCCTCCCTCTCTGTTACTGGCTTTCTTGAGTTCAGCTCAGTACTTAACCAAGGGAGTCTGCCTCTTCTTCGATCAGCCACTAAATAAAGTTTCTGTTTCCCAGACTCTCTGGCCATAGGATTGAAGGCTGGCACTCCCCAGATCTATGTCTAAAACCCATATATGAGAGAGTACATGCCATGTTTCTCTTTTTGTGACTGGGTTACCTCAGGATGGTTTCTTCTAGTGTCGTCCATTTGCCTGCGAATCTCATGATTCCATTATTTTTTTCTGCTGAATAGTACTCCATTGTGTAGATATACCACATTTTCTCTATCCACTCTTCAGGTGAGTGACATCTAGGTTGCTTCCAAGTTCTAGCAATTACAAATAAAGCTGCTATGAACATAGTGGAACAGACATCTTTGTTGTATGAATGGGCATCTTTTGGATATATGCCTAAGAGTGGAGTTGCTGGGTCTTGTGGTAGGTTTATTCCCATTTTTCTGAGGAATCTCCATACTGATTTCCAAAGTGGCTGAACCAGTTGGCACTCCCACCAGCAATGCAAAACTTTTAAGGAAATACATGAATAAAAAAAGAAATGGAAAAATAGCAAATTTAGACTCAAGAAGCTACATTTATGCTTTTCCCACTCAGTAGAAATAGATTAATTTAATAGATCACGTTGTGACTTAGTTGATACAATGTCTCCTCTCCACTGAGTACTTGGACACGTTTGTCAAAGTCAGATAACTGTAGGTGAATGGGCTTATGTCTTGTCTTCATTCTATTTTGGGGCCAGTACCATGCCAGCTTTGTTAGTTAGCATGGTTCTGTGACATGACTTTAGATCAGTAATGTTGATACCTCCAGTAGTAGCTTCTTTTTGCTCAGGAGCTTTGATGAGGGTTGCACTGTAGACTGCTTTCGCTGAGAACAATGTTTCACATTGATTCTCCCAATCCCTGAGCACTAGAGGCCTTTCCTTTGTTTTCTTCTTCAGTGTCTTTCTAGAGTATTTTGAAGCATTCTCTGTAGAAGTGTTTCTTTTTCTTGGTTAGATTTGACCCACTGGAGTAGTATGAATTCAGTCAGCAGATCCTCTGCCAAGGTGGCACTCAGCCACAGCAGCCTGGTTCTGACCAGTGCTCATGTGAATGCTTTCTCCACTGCAAAACTACCACGCAGATTCTAGGTGGTTCCCCTACTTGGGCTGCAAGTTTGTGGCAAGTGAAAAGCTTTCCAGTGGCTTGGGTCATTATTGTCTGTGATGATGGAATTTCCTAGGATTCTCTTTGGTTTTCTTTTCTCCCTGCAGAGCAGAGAGTCCTTAGTCCTTAATGAAAAGACAGAGTAGCAGTTTGTGGAGCAAACTCTTTCTAGGCTGTTGTCCCAGGTAGGCAAATCTCAGAAATTCCTGCTCTCTCTATTGCTGCCCTCTACTAAATGGACTCAATAGGTTGTGCCTATATGTACAGATGCATATATGCAACAGTACTTAATGAGGAGTTCCTGAATTTGAGAGGGAATGTGGAGGGGGTATGTGGGAAAAGTTGGGGGGCTGAGGGAAGGACAGAAATGATGCAAATGCAGCACTCTAATATGAAATTCTCAAAATAAAATAAATCTTTTTTAAAAAGAAGTTATTGTATTTTACAGTGCAATTCAAATAGTTGACTCCATGGAGACTTCTTTCTTTTTTAAAAAGTATTTTTATTTTAAATTTTTATTGGTTCTTTGTGGATTTCACATCATGTACCCTAATCCCACCCATTTCTTTGACATTTTGTATCTGCCTTCTGTCCTTGTAACCCTCCCAAAATAAAAGAAAATTACATCATAGAAACTGTAGTGTGTCACAGTAAGTCACACAGCGTACACTTTAGTCCATAAATCTTGCAAATGTTCATTGCAATGAATTATTGGTCTGGGTCAAGGCCTCTGGCTTCTTCTACACTGTCAAATGCTGAATACTCACTGGGACAGCTCTTGGCTATCCTGTTGCTGCCCTGTGTCATGGCATGTATAACTTAGCTAATATCTAACCACTTATCTAATGAAGATAATAGTGGAACTACAGATGTTAGCCCTACTAAGAAATAAGAGAAGTAGCTTCTGTAGTTCCAACATAAAATAAATGGCACTTCCCTTCTGATACAAGTAAATATTTTATTATGAACAAATGTCGTCTGTCCTTGAATTGCTAAATTTAGTTGAATTGGCAAAAACTTGGGGATAGTAACGATCCCACACATAAACACAGCACGCCACAGTTAACAGAGTGTGTTTGTGAGCACTTGAACACTGTGGTCTCTCTGTAAAGTTATTCACAAGTATAGATACTATGCTAACATAGCACTCAGGAAGGAGTTTGGTTTTACTTTCCAGCGTGGTAAAGTCCCTGGTGCTTCAGTTTGCCCATTTAAACCATAGATTTTGTAGGGAGAGAAGCAGAGCAATGTTGGTAGGAAGGCAAATGTAAAGCTTTTGAGTTCTAATGTAGAGACGAGCCAGGAGCTGGAACCTGGGGTTAAGGCACCTGCTGTTTAGCAGATAAAGACTCAGGGCCAGAAAAAGATAAAGGTATACAGTAAAGACAGATTCAGAGGGAAAAAGAAAACCTCCCAAGGATTTACAGTGCGTTTAAAAATATACGTAGACTTGGGAAAGAAAAGATACAGAATAAAGTGGTTAAAAAAAGAAAAGAAAGGAAGAAAGAATAGCCGGGCAATGGTAGCTCACGCCTTTAATCCCAGCACTCAGGAGGCAGAGACAAGCAAATCTTTGTGATTTCAAGGCCAGTCTGTTATACAGAGTGAATTCCAGGACAGGCAAAAGTACACAGAGAAACCCTGTCTCATAAAAGGAGAAATAGAATAATAAATAAATAAGTCATGTAAAGATGGAAAATACACAGAGAGTCTGGATACTGTGTTACTGTGTTATCTTTGAATTGTTTGATTGCTGAGGAAGGAGCAATGACTGCTAAAAAACATTTGATTACAAATGCTGCTGAATTAACCCAACTTATATATTTTGAAATTTAAGTATTAGGATATGTTACTTTGGAAAGAGATTTTCTTTTTGTTTCCAAAGAGGCTATGGGTTCCCTCCAGACTAATATGGTTTAATGAAGCAATGGCCCAGGCGATCCAACACTGAAGACACCTGGGACGATGCAGACTCAGACTACTACAGCCAGGATTTCTGTGTTTTCTCAGGATCCCATGGTGTGGACACTACCCCCAACCAACAAGAAGTAGTTTGGAGTAAACAATGCCCAAATTCCCAAATATTGTTTATAAATGTTTGTTTTTTTGAAACACTTTTTATTATATATTTAAATTAGAAACAAGCTTGCTTCCCATGTCAGTCCTAGCTCCCTCTCTCTCCCCTCCATGCCGGCTCCCCCCCCCATTAGCCTCCCCCCAGATCCCCCACCCGATTTCCACTCCATTCCCCAGGGAGGGTAAGGCCCTCTGTGGGGGATCTCTAGAATCTGTCATTTCATTCCAGGGAACTCGCAGGCCCTCCCCCAAGTGTCCAGATTGAGAAAGCATCCCTCATTGTGGGATGGGCAACCAAAGTCCATTTGAGTGCCAGGGATAAATACTGACCTACTACCCAAAGCCCCATAGATTGCCTAGCTCTCCTCACTGACACCCACATTCAGGGTGTCTGGATCAATCCCATGTTGGTCTCTCAGCCATCAGTCTGGGGTCCAAGATCTCCCCCCTTTTTCAGGTCAGTTGTTTCTCTGGGTTTCACCAGCCCAGTCTTGACCCCTTTGCTCATCACTCCTCCCTCTCTCTGTCACTGGGTTCCAGGAGTTCAGTCCAGGGTTTAGCTGTGGGTGTATGCCTCTGCTTCCATCTGTCACTGGAAGAAGGTTCTAGGATGGTATATAAGATAGTTGTCAAAATCATTATCAGGGAGGGGCATTTAAAGTAGTTTCTCCACTACTGCTTAGTTTGACAGTTGGTGTCATCCTTGTAGATCTCTGGAGATCTCACTAGTGCCAGATCTCCCCTCAAACCTAGAATGATTCCCTCTATTATGGTATAATATAATATAATAATATCCTGCTCTACTCTATTCTTCCCCAAACTCAACCTTCCTGCTCCTGTATGTCCTCTTCTCCCCTCCTCTTCTCCCCCTCTTTTTCCTGGCTCCCTCTCCCCTCCCCCCCCCATACTCCAAATCTGCTCAGGAGATCTTGCCTCATTCCACCTTCCCTGGGGTACCATGCATATCTGTCTTTGGGCCCTTCCTGTTTCCCAGACTCTCTGGCAGTGGGATTGTAGACTGGCACTCCCCTGATTCATGTCTAAAATCCATATATGAGTGAGTACATACCATGTTTGTCTTTTTGTGATTGGGTTACCTCATTCAGGATGGTTTCTTCTAGTGCTATCTATTTGCCTGCAAATTTCAAGATTCCATTTTTTTCCCCTGAGTAGTCTCCACTGTGTAAATATACAACATTTTCTTTATCTACTCTTCAGTTGAGGGGCATCTAGGTTGCTTCCAGGTTCAGGCTATTACAACTAGTGCTGCTATAAACATAGTGGAACAGACATCCTTGTTGTATGAATATGCATCTTTTAGGTATATGCCTAAGAGTGGAATTACTGGGTCTTGAGGTAGACTCATTCCCATTTTCCTGACGAATCTCCATACTGATTTCCAA
Source organism: Mesocricetus auratus (assembly GCF_017639785.1). Lineage (NCBI taxonomy): Eukaryota > Metazoa > Chordata > Mammalia > Rodentia > Cricetidae > Mesocricetus > Mesocricetus auratus. Next base: position 92,607,212 of record NW_024429189.1, on the reverse strand, counting down.
AGTGGGTGTACGAGTTGGCACTCCCACCAGCAGTGGAGGAGTGTTTCCCTTTCTCCGCATCCTCTCCAGCATAAACTGTCATTGATATTTTTCATTTTAGCCATTCTGAGAGGAGTAAGATGGTATCTCAGAGTTGTTTTGATTTGCATTTCTCTGATTGCTAGGAATGTTGAGCACTTTAAATGTCTCTCAGCCATTTCAGTCTCCTCTATTGAGAATTCTCTATTTAGTTCTGTAGACCAACTTTTAATTGGATCCTTTGGTGCTTTGGAGACTTGCTTCTTGAGTTCTTTGTAAATTTTGTAGATCAGCCCTCTGCCAGATGTGGGGTTAGTGAATATCTTTTCCCATTCTGTGGACTGCCTTTTTGTCTTTCTGACTGTGTCCTTTGCCTTACAGAAGCTTCTAAGTTTCAGCAGGTCCCATTTATTAATTGACAATCTCAGTGTCTGTGCTACTGGTGTTATGTTCAGGAAGCTGTCTCCTGTACCAATTCGTTCAATGGTACTTTCTATTCTAAGAGAATCAGTGTGACTGAATTTATGTTGAGGTCTTTAATCAATTTGGACTTAAGGTTTGTGCATGGCGATACACAGGAATCTATCTGCAGTCTTCTACATGCCAGCATCCAGTTATGCCAGCACCATTTGTTGAAGATGCCTTCTTTCTTCCATTGTATAATTTTAGCTTCTTTATCAAAAACCAAGTGTTCATATGTGTGTGGGTTAATATCAGGGTTTTCAATTCAATTCCATTGGTCTACCTGTCTAATTTTGTGCCAATACCAAGATGTTTTCAGGACTATAGCTCTATAATAGAGCTTGAAGTCAGGAATGGTGATGCCTCCCGACATTGCCTTGTTGAACAGGGTTGTTTTGGCTATCCTGGGTCTTTTGTCTTTCCATATAAAGTTGAGAATTGTTCTTTCAAGGTCTGTGAAGAATTGTGCTGGGATTTCAATAGGGATTGCACTGAATCTGTAGATTGCTTTTGACAAGATTGCCATTTTTACTATGTTGATCCTACCTATCCAAGATCATGGGAGATCTCTCCATTTTCTGGTGTCTTTTTTAATTTCTTTCTTTAAAAACTCAAAGTTCTTGTGATACAGGTCTTTCACTTGTTTGGCTAGGGTTACCCCAAAGGTATTTTATGTTGTTTGTAGCAATTGTAAAGGTGATGTTTCTCTGATTTCTTTCTCAGCCCTTTATTGTCTGGATATAGTAGACTTTCTTGAGTTGATCTTGTATCCTGCCACTTTGCTGAAGGTATTTATCAGCTGTAGGAGTTCCCTGGTAGAGTTTTTCAGGTCACTTGTGTGAACTATCATAGCATCTGCAAATAGTGAAAGTTTTATCTCTTCCTTTCCAATTTGTATCCCCCTTTGTTGTCTTATTGCTCTGGCTAGAACTTCAAGTACAATATTGAAGAGGTATGGAGAGAATGTGCAGCCTTGTCTTGTTCCTGATTTTAGAGGAATTGCTTTGAGTTCCTGTCCATTTAGTTTGATGTTGGCTGTTGGTTTGCTGTATATAGCTTTTATTATGTTTAGATATGTTCCTGTCATCCCTGATCTCTCCAAGACGTTTATCATGAATGGGTGTTGGATTTTGTCACAGACTTTTTAAGCATCCAGTGAGATGATCATGTGATTTTTGCTTTTCAACTTGTTTATATGGTGCATTACATTGATGGATTTTCGTGTGTTGAACTATCCCTGCATCCCTGGGATGAAACCTACTTGATCACGGTGGATGATTTTTCTGATGTGTTCTTGGATCCTATTTGCCAGTATTTTATTGAGTATTTTTCATCAATGTTCATGAGTGAAATAGGTTTGAAGTTCTCTTTCTTAGTTGTGTCTTTGTGTGGCATGAGTATCAATGTTATTGAAGCCTCATAAGAAGAGTTTGGCAAAGACCCTTCTGCTTCTATTGCATAGAATACTTTGAGGAGAATTGGTATAAGCTGATCTTTGAATTTCTGGTAGAATTCTGCATTGAGGCCATCTGGACCTGGGCTTTATTTGGTTGGGAGACTTTTGATGACTGCTTCTATTTCCTTAGGGGTTATAGGTCTATTTAAACTGCTTATCTGTTCCTGATTTAATTTTGGCAGGTGATATCTATCCAGAAAGTTTCCTTTAAATTTTCAAATTTTTTGAAGTACAGGTTTTGAAAGTATGACCTGGTGATCCTCTGTATTTCCTCAGTGTCTGTTGTTATGCCCCCCTTTTCATTTCTGATTTTGTTAATTTGCATGTTCATATTCTGTCATTCCGTGAGTTTGGATATTGGTTTGTCTATCTTGTTGATTTTCTCAAAGAGCCAATTCTGTTGCATTGATTTTTTCCCTACTTCCTGCTTTATTGATTTAAGCCCTCAATTTGATTATTTCCTGGCATCTACTCCTCCAGGGTGAGTTTGCTTCTTTGTGTTCCAAAACTTTCAGTTATGCTGTTAATTCTCTAGTGTGACTATTCTCCAGTTTCTACATGTAAGCATTATAAATGTTTGTTTTCATTCATATGGGCTTGGTTATAAATGGTTAATTATTATAGACACTTTCTTCGAAGGGGGGAGGGAATATGAGAAAGAAATGAATATTTTGTATTGATGAATTTCCACTTATTGATACAAATTTAAGGACAATTTATTATACATATATGTTTAGGTATTGACATATATATATATAGTCACCTAGAAGAACTTTGGGTGACTGTTCAGTAGTGAGATGTCTCTGTCATTTCTAGAGTTTATATATATCCTTATGTGGTCTTTGATTGAGTTGAAGAGAGATAGCTATGGGTATAGTTTTCCTTCATTAGGATAAAATATAAGTTACATATAAGACTTTAGACTCACAAAGATAGGATAGATGATAGAATATTTTCTATAAATTTTGCCAAATGTTAATGGACTAACTATTGTAACTATAGTTCTTATTTGATAACTGTTATATTTAATTTTATTATGTTAAAGTTAAAACCTTTTTATTTAGACAGAAAAGAGGAGATGATGGGATGTCTTCTATACATGTTTCTCTTATTAGTTGATTAATAAAAAACTGTGGCCAACAGGGCAGCAAGATAGGTGGGTCTAGTAGATGTGGAGGATTTTGGGAAATATAGGCAGAGAGGAGTCATCATGTGAGTCCGTGGAAAAGAGGACATGAGTGAGGCGTTCTCTGGTAAGATAAGACCACGTGGAAACACATATATTAATGGACATGGGTTAATAATCAAGACAGAGCTAGACAATAAGAAGCCCTAGTCACCAGGCAGTGGTGGTATATGTCTTTAATCCCAGCACTCGGGAGGCAGAGGCAGGCGGATCAATGTAAGTTCGAGGCCAGGCTGGACCGACAGCCTCCAAAACAATACAGAGAAACCCTCTCTCGAAAAAAAAAAAAAAAACAAACAAACAAAAGAGAAACCCTGGTCAGTGGCCAGCACCTTCTTAATTAATATAAGTCTTTGTGTGTTCATTTGAGACTTGCACGGCTGTGGGACCAGGCTGGTGGGAAGAACCATCTACAATAGTAAAGTAGAAATAATTTTTAATTAGATAATAAAAAATACTCATGATCAGGTGGTGGTGGTGTGTGACTTTAGTCCTAGCACTCAGGAGGCAGAGGCAGGTAGATACCAGTGAGTTCAAGACCAGCCTGGTCTACAGTGCTAGTTCCAGGACAGCCAGGATTGTCACACAGAAAAATCCTGTCACAAAAAAACACAAAAAAGAAAAGAAAAAGAAATACACTCACAAATAAGCAGACTTTCTTCAAAAATGCTCATTATCCCATTTTACTGAAATAAAATTGCACCTGTATTTTATTCTTTATTCTGCATGTCACATACAGTTCACTTAATAGCCACCTGAGTTTTCTTTCCTTATTTTCCTGATAGCTAAATACTAGACAAATGTCTCTTCCAAGAGCTTTGTTTTAAAGTAGATGCGTCCTAAAGAAGACGTATGAATGTATATAAAGCAGATGAGTCCTCCAGAAGACATATGAATGGTGACCTGTTGTCTCTTCTGTCTCAACAATTTATTCATTTTCTGTGTTAATTCAATTGAGCTGCTTGATCTTTCTTTGGAGTTGCCCAGGATCTATAAGTTATTTGTATTAAAAAAGGTTATTAAAATAAAAACTTCAGAAGTATCTGGAAATAACCATACTTTTGTGCAGTGCCCCTTTTAGGGCAATAACATGTCAAAAGTCAATAGAGAATAATCACATACAAGAAAAGCTGCCCATGCATATATAGTAAGGCTGGCATATTTTGTCAATGGTGGAATTTGCGAAAAAAAAAGTAAAAAAATAATTGAAGACACAAGCTGTATCAAATGTAGTCTTTGTGATTTTTCAATTAATCTCCACAAGTTCTCAGAGATTCTGCAAACAAGTATATGAAAACTGCAATTAAGACTTTTCCCCTAAAATAAATCAATGGGTTAAAGAAAGGCAAAAGATGTGAGACTCACAAGACAGACATTTATTAATAATACTATATATCAATCATATCTAAAGTTTTTACATTTAATAGGCTTTTTGCAACTTTTCTTTGATTTGGGGTTTTCTTTTTTTTTCTTCTTTTGTTTTTGTTGTTGTTGTTTTCTTTTTTGAGACAGGGTTTTTCTGTGTAGCAGCCCTGGCTGTCCTGCAACTCTATCTAAAGACCAGGCTGACCTTGAACTCATAGAGATTCGCCTGCCTCTGCCTCCCCAGAGCAGTGATTAAAGGTGTACGCAACCACTTGCAGCTGTTTTTATTCTCTAATTTATTTACTCATTTCTTCATTTACCTCTTATTAATATCCCATTTAGGCTCTTTGCATGGTGTTAGTATATTGCTTTCTACTAACTGTAGCTCTCAAACCATGGTCAGGTGACCTGCATGGCAAGCTTTCGTTGGAGGGTAGTGGGCATAAAGCCAAGCTTCCTTCGTTCTCAATGCTCACTCCTTCAGTGAAAACCAGGAACCACAATCACACAGTCCTCTGTTAAAGAAACACTGCCAGTTGTGATCTCAGCTTGCATGAAGCTGAGGCCAGAGAAGTTGAGCCTGGGCTGCATAGCTTTTGTTAAAACAAACAAAAAGAGCAAATTTGAGAAGTTTTTCTCATTTCTTACCTCTGTTGCAAATAGCAAATTTGTGAAGTTTCTCTCATTTCTTACCTCTGTTGCCCATTCTAATTCCAAACTACTTTGGATCTGCTCCTGATTCCCAGTGTCAGTCAATGGCTATCAGATGTTTTCACCTCTGACGGTGTCAATTGCTCACCTGACTCTGGGGTATCAGGCCAACGTCTAGTATTTCCTATTTTGTGCTGTCAAAATTTATCCAAGAAAAAACATTTTCTCAACCCTTGTTACTTAGCTTGTAAAATGATTTTGTGAGAATAGCATAATACAAATTACTGAATTTAACATATTTCAAAAGCCCAGCTTACCAGAATCATGAGTAGAATATTCTCACTGTCTCAACCCACATTTCTGTCTCTCTGAGCATACTTAGGGGCACTGCTGAAAGTCAAAACCAGGAAATGTGCCCTTTTGTGAAGGAGGAAGAAACAATTTGTCAAAGTCTTTTATTTATTTTTGTTTGTTTTAGCTATTGATTTCAACATGGAGAATATTTTAAAGAACCCAAAAGCACACACCACGTCTGTACTCAAGGAGGAGTCATCAGTGTCAAAAGTAACGACAAAGGTGTGTCCCATAGTAAATATAAGAACCTTCCTTGTTCAGTTTGCAGTGTCATTAAAATTAACTGTCTTCACACAGTCATTCTGGTCAGCACGTGTACTTTAGGAAAAAATTTAATGATCAGATATTTATTTGGAGATACTAACCTTAAATTTAATATTTATTTTCACCATCTCTAGTGAAAACTTTAAAATAACAAAAAGCATAGCATTTATCTTTTTGTCATGACAGTTCTTTGCAGTGGCTTCTCTTGGGATGACATACAAAGATACCTTCTAGTAGCTGTCATGATTGCCATGACAGTGCAAAGGGGTATTAGCAGTGGCTGCCCAATCTTCACTTCTTAGGTGTGGCCCTGGAGGAACTGACATTGTAAATGCTATTTTCTCGAGAACCACGGCTTAGGTCCTCTGTGGTCTTTGTTTTGTTTTGCTCTGTTTTTTAGGGGAGCCATTCTGAGTGACTGTGGCCTAGGAACACAGATTTAGATAACCCCAAATTCCATGCTCTATTGTGAAAGCAGTTTCATGAGGTTTTATAGTTTTATAGAATAAAGAAAATCATGAATCAAGGCAGGTTTAAAATACACTGATGGGTGCATCACAGAATAGTGACAAGATGGGGGAGGATTTTCCAGACAGAAAGATAAATGGATAGATCGATGAATAGATGGGTGGGTAGGTGGGTGGGACAAAATTAGAAAATGGCATCCAGAAGGAATGTTCTTGCAAACAATCTAGCCTAAGAAGCTAGTAAGTCCCTTTCATTAACAAGGGGCTGGAGAGATGGCTCAGTGATTAAGAGCACTGACTGCTCTTGCAGAGGACCCAACATGGTGGCGCACAACCATCATAACTCCAGTTCCAGGGGATCTAACACTGTCTTCTGGCCTCTGCTGGCACTCACACATTTAATGGGCATCCTTAGTGCAAGCAAAACACAGACATGAAAATAATGGTGTTTTTAAAGATGCTTTATAGAATTTCCTTTTATGTATTTCGACTCACCCAATGGGAATTTCCTTTATGCTTACAATGTGAGTCTATTTACAGTTCTCCAAGAAGAGAAAGGTGGTTTCTGACTTGTGCTTTCTTTTTCCTTCCACAGTCCCACTACAGGAGCTTGGGTCCAGAGTTTCACCAAGTTCTCTTTGATTTTAGAGGTCAGAGCCCACTAATTTTGTACTATCTTAAGATGCACGAGATACGTGGTATTTCCATCACTCATAAACAAACGGGAAGTAAATTCACCAAGATACTCCAAGAGCCATATCCTTTCTATGCTGGACTTCAAGGCAACCAGTTTCTAAGGCACTGTCTACTTTCTGTCCTGATTTTTAAGTGTGTTTTGACTGACACTTCATGTATCATTTACTTAAGCTTTGTTGACTTCTGCTGCACGTTTGGCCTCCCCTTCTTTCTTTTAGCATCAAGTCTGTGATTTACCACGTAAGCAAAGCAAAGAGAACACAAAGCCCTCCCCTCCAAAACATGGTTGTGTTGAGCCCCTTCCCAAAAGTCTCTCTTGCCACCTGTTCCATGCTAGTTCAAGCATTTATCATAACTGTTGGTGGTTGGCTTCTGATTTTCCAAAGAGACTCTCATGTATTGTTTATTTGTGGATATTGAAAAATATCCATCATGGTTCAGGATTCACTGTAGATACACAGGAACTCTAGCTGGGTCTAGTGCAGTACTTCCCTCTGAGTATAGGAAGGCATACTAAGAGTTTTCTTTATGATATCTATTTCTGTCTTTAAAGATAAAAGTTTACACTTCACAAATCTTTGGTAGACAGACACCCTGACTGGGCTCTGGTCTCCATCCACACTCTCCTATTGGGAGGTAACGGTACATCATTGTGCTCACATGGGTTGCTAAATAGCACAGCACACCTCTGTTTGCTTTTTTTTTTCAGGTAATAAGGAAATTTATAATTTCTGTCACCTATTTAAATTAAATTAATACTTATTAATGGAGCAATAGCTTAGAAATACTCCTTAAGAGAAACCATGGAATAGTGATAATATGTATAATGCAACATAAACATAAATATATCTATAAATGTATAAACATAAGTCTTCAAAAACAAAAAGGTGGCAGAGCTAGACCCTGAACTGAACTCCTGGAATCCAGTGACAGAAAGGGAGAACTGATGAGCAAAGGAGTTAAGACTGGGCTTGTTTAACCCACAGAAACAGTTGACCTGAACAAGGGGGAGCTCTTGGACCCCAGATTGACGGCTGGGTGGACAGCATGGGACTGACCCAGACCCACTGAATGTGGGTGTCAGTTAGGAGGTCTAGTAATCTGTGGTGCCTGGGTAGTACTTATTCCTGGCATACAAATAGACTTTGAGTGTCCATCCCACAATGAGGGATGCTCTCTCAGCCTGGACTCTTATGGGAGGGTGTAGACCCTGCCCTGGATGAAATGACAGACTCTGGAGATCCACCATGGAAGGCCTCACCCTCCCTGGGGATCAGAGTGGAGATTGAGTGGGGGACTGGAGGGGCCTGGTGGAAAGGGTGGGGGGAGGAGGGGAGGGAGAGGGAGCTGGGATTGACATGTGAAACAAGCTTGTTTCTAACTTAATTTTTTTAAAAAAAGAGGGAAAAAAAAGACCCATGCCACCAAAAAAAAAAAATCAATGAGTTGATAATGAATGAATATGTTAATAATGAATTGATATGCTAAAGGTGATTTCTTGTGGGAAGGTAAAGAGCAGGATAGTTGTTCATGAAATTGGATGTCTCAGCCATTCCAGTCTGCTGCTGGAGTTGCTGAGTATTCCCAGAGAACCACTGGTCTTCAGTCTATGTTAGAATCCCAAAGAAGTAGGTTCTAACACTTGGTGGGGGGGAGGGTGTCAGAACACAACTTCAGGAGTTGCTGTAGGAACTGTAGGCTCTGGAAACCAAGCTCAGGTCATCAAGCTTTTGCAGCAAGTTCTTTCATTCCCCTGAGCCATCTGGCTGTCCCCTGAGCATCCGCTTAAGAGGGATGTTATACACACCAAGAGCCAGCCTCCTGAACTGGGCTGAAGGAGACTGTCTCTCCCTTATCTTTGTCTTGACCCTATCCTGAGATGTCCTCTTCCATCCCTCCCCTCATTCTGGATTCTAATCATGTCTAATTATTTTCCAGCTATTTTAACTCCTGCTCACTAAGGTTCTGAGTCTGCCTTCTCACCTGGGTGTCCTTTCATTCTGCAAGTCCAGAGTCCAAGCTGTTTCTTGCAGATGACTTAACAATGACAGAAAACCTATTATGTTCTGGGTAATATGTTGTATGCTAGGTATGTGACCACAGCCCATGCTATGATTTTACCGGGTCCACTAAAGAGGCAGTCTCTTTGTAACTACCCTCGCATGCCTCTGTTAGCATGTTCTAGTCTCACTTTGTCCTCAGTGTCTCAAAGCTGCTGCTCACTAGCCTCTAAGGATGGCAGCATGGTTGGTGTTCATAAAACAGGCTTCCTATTCACAGAAATAATAGAACCCACAGAAAGTGGGTGTTTCTTCCCATGTCCTGAAGCATCAGGACCATATTCCACACACAGATGAAATGCAGAGTGTTGAACCAGGGGACCTGATTCAGGGTGCCTTATTCTGAGAGAAGAGGAAAAGGGTTGCCTTTCTTCATGGAATTAGCACTTCAGGGATGTTGGCTGCTTCTCCATCATTGTGTACAAGAATATTTGTCTACATGATCCAGCCTCGAGATGACCTGAGAAAATGTCACCAGAGGAGTGGGACCAAGGGAAGGAGAATGATGCAAAGAGACATCAAAAAAAATTGAAGAGTTTCTGAGGAAAAGCCTTGCCTGTGTTACTCTGGTGAAATCCCAAAGCCATGGGGGCAAACGATATAGCTTTGGCTCTTGCCAATCAGAGTAGAAGCAAGGATCATGAGAGCATCATCAGATAAAGGCCACATCAGATAAACCATCATCAGATAATTTAAGTCTTGCTCTTGGTAAGTGTGCATTTCATTATATTTTAGATGACTTTTACTTGAAGCTATTCTTCACTTCCTGGGGTGTGCTAAATTTCTTTTAGAAAACAGCCAGTTAAAACAAAAGTGGGGGATGAGGACTTTGGAAGTGAAAATCATTTTTAAGAAAGTGCAGAACAAAAGGGTTTTGTCCTTCGAGGGGGCCTAGTGCATGCATGTGTGCTGCAGGTATTCTGCAGCCACCCAGAGCCAGAAGTAACTAGAAAAATGTCAGGAAGATGTGGTCCTTTCTTGTTACGAACTGTTTGTTTGCTTTTTCTTTTTGCTTAAAAAAAAACCAAACAAACTGCAAATCACCACAATTTGACAACTTGTTGTTACTCTAATGGTGAAATACAAGAGTGTAGTCACTTTAAGTGATCAGGTTGGATCACTGACTTATTAGACACATTTTGAATTTTGGATTAATAAATATGTTATTGTAGTGGTGGGGGGAGAGAAACTGCCAACGTGATCACTCTATTAGAGGCAAGGTTTTTATTATGGGTAAAGAGAGAGAAAATATCCAGCGGCATCTGAAAGAGTCCAGCACGGAGAGAAAAGAGTGCAGACGAGAGGAGGCCAGGACTGGGGAAGTCGGGAGAGGGATGGTGGAGATAGCACCCAGCAAGAGAGACGGGAAGGGAGAGCAGAGGGAAGAGAGACTGGAGTGCTGTGGACACATCACAGAGTGAGGAGGAAGGGTAGCTGGGGGGAGGGATTCCTTTGGGGGACGGAAACCCGGTTCACAAGTTTCTCAGGTATGCTGGCGTTTATCTAACTACCAGAAAATCCTCGTCTAGCCTGAGCTCATCACTCTGTATATGGAGGGCCTGAGACCTAACAGCTGCAAAGTCTTTCAATGACTCAATGAGAAAATAAGAATAACAGGAGAAATTCTTGTCCTGGAAACTTAGTCATAGTTTTGCTATGTGTTTTTAATTCAAGAAAGAAAATAAAATGGCTGGATATGGTGGCACATGCCTATAACCTTAGCACTGAGAAGGCAGAGGTTGGGTGGGGGGAGTCAATACAGGTTTCAGTTCAGCTACCCAGAGAGAAAAGGAAAAAGGAAGCCTGGGTCAGGTGGGGTGTTCACTCTGATGAAGTGGCACTAATACTGCTGGCCACCTGGAACCTGGGTAGACTTAATAGGCATAGCACAAGGCGGAGGCATTAGTTAGTCTCTCTCTATAGAAGGTTTCTGTAGGCCAGCAGTCTACAGAAGAGAAGGAAGAGAAGCAGCAGGTTAGTTTTTTTACACAGTGGTCACTCCCTCCCGCAGACCACTGAGGACACCTTTGCCATCCCTCTGAGCCTTACCCTGGCTGAGGCTGAGAGTCTCACGGTGGCTGTGACCATGTTAACACTATGCATTCACTCATGACTTCATTTACCCAGGGTTTCTAAAGCTCTCCACATCTCCCATGAAATCTGTTTACTCAAAGACCAAAAGACTTTAATTTTCACCCAGCCAACCACAGGGTTGTCTCTTAGAAAGCAGGTGCCATAAAATTTGTCTTTGGATTGGCTGTCAAAAAAGAGGAAAGATTGGTAAAGTCAGTGAGTAGCCTAAAGTGTAAGTTCTCACCCAGGAGTGACTTTGACAATTAGGGGACATTTGTCAATGAATGTCTAGAGACACTCTTGGGAGATGAAGTGGGCAGATGCTCTTAAATACGCTGCCATGATAGAGCAGCTCTTTACACAGTTATCCTGACCAAACATGGGCAAGGTGTGATGAAGAAGCCCTGGTACACAGGGCTTGGCCTGGAAACTTCTCCAAGCATGCAAAAGAAAGTTGTTCCACAAGCAGTCAAGTGTGCTAAGAGGATACGCCACTGTGTGCAAATGGACATATAGCAACTACTACAGATTATAAACTACCTAACATGAAAACAATTCTCAAGAGGCTCTGTGCAGAAAGGCCTGATGATGACCTGAATTCAATGCCCCAACCAACTGAGGAAGGAGAAAACCAAAGCCTGACAGTTCCTGTGCATGGTGACACACATCATACACACACACACACACACACACACACACACACACACACACACACACACATATCACATCTCACACATACACATCACACACACATATCACATCACACATACATATACATGTCATACACACACACACACATCACATCTCACACATACACATCACATCACATCTCACATACACATCACACACACATACACACACATATCACATCACACATACATATACATGTCACACACACACACGCACAATAATTTGTGTGTGTGTGTGTAATTACTCTTTTTTATTTTTTATTTATTTTTCAGTTTAAATTTAGATAAGAAACAAGGTTGCTTCACAAGTCAGTTCCAGGTCCCTCTCCCTTTCCCTCCCCTCCTCCCATGCCCTCCAAAGAGAGAACATTTGTCATCATTCTGAGATTCTCCCCTGGGTTCTTGAGCTGCAATAGAAGTACATTGTCGTTAGAAGAGTGCTCCGTCCTCATAGGACACTGGTCAGAACAAAGGGAGAAGGTGACCACTCGGTGAAAACTTGAGACGCACAGGGCATTACTGTTCATTTGTATTAATGTGTCCTTTGCTTTGCATAGTGAAGATCTTGATTTGTGTATTGCTTTCTAATGCATGTGTCAACTCTATCCCATGGCTTAAGGAGAGAAAAGCTTTACAGCTGGGTGTGGTGGTCCACACCTTTAGTCCCAGGACTCAGGAGGCAGAGGCAGGTGGATCTCTGTGAGTTTGAGGCCAGCCTGGTCTACAGAGCAAGTTCCAGGACAGTAAGGGCTACAAAAAGAAAGGAGGAAGGTAGGAAGGGAGGGGAGGGGAGGGGAGGGAAGGGGAAAGAAGGGGAGGGGAGGGGAGGGGAGGGAAGGGGAGGGGAGGAGATCTTTACATTAGTAAGAATTTTTACCGTGGCAGTCTCTGCTTTTCCTTCACGGCCATGAGCACCATGGCCCTGTTGTCTCATGGCTGCCTGCCATGTCTTGAAATAATCCACAGAAGACTGTCCGTGCCTCAGTGTCCTCATTTCAAATTGAACACACAGTTTCTGTGATCCACTCTTTCCTGCTAAATGGAGTGAATGGACTCGAAGCTCTGACTGAGGCCTCTAATAGATCTCAGTCTTGGTTTGGAACAGCAAAACCACAGCTGTTGTGACATTCAGAAGAGAACAATTTTATTTGTCCCCAAATGGCTCCTGCTCCACGTAGTGGCTTGCTATGTACCCTTGGAGTCATGTATGGGATTTGAGGCCAATTCAGACAGGGGAACTGGACAAGCATGTTGCCACAGCTTTCCCGGAGGGGCAGAAAATTGCCATTATTCATAATTTACAGCTTTTAAGTACTGTATATTTCTTCAGTTGGAATAAAATCATGGCTTTAAGTGTCTGAAGAGAATGAAAATTAGGACACTCATTAACACACATTAACAAAAGTCTTCATCAACACCAGCATAATATGACCCAAAACAACACTTTACAGAACAAAGGACATTAAGGACCAAGCTTTGTAAAATAATTATAATATCTTTATGAAGAACTTATACCTGGCTCATTTCAACAAAGCCATATATTTAAACTTGAATTTTTTAAGGAACTGAAACATTACTCTATTTCAGTACCAACAGTGTTTTCTTAGAAAGCTCAAATCTCCCATAATGCCACGTAAATCATCTCATAGAAGTTCACCCATGGAAGCCATACTTAGGACACAGTAGAACTGTACAAAGGGACAAAACCTAACTTCTAATGAGTATTCCAGGGGATTGATTAAATAATAGTATGAAATGGAGCATTTTAGCAAGATCCACCTCAAGCGTGTCATTAATTATTCCAATCCTCCTACCACAGCAATAGAACTTTCTGCAGCTCTTTCCCAGAGAAGCTAATGCCTTTGGTGTATTAATGTGGCAAAGAGTGCCCAGGGTAGCAGATGCAACCTGATAATTTTAGGTCCTCTGTCTGGTCCTGGGGGATTACTTTCGGGCTGAGGGAAGGTTTGGTAGATCTGGGATTACAGGGTCCTTGTTCAGGTAGAAGGTGAGAAAACTGCCTTTTCCCTACCATGTGCCTGCCCCAGCTCCCTACTAACTGAAAACAGTAAGCATGCATGCCTCCCTCACTGGGCTCTTGGGCAGGACAACGTGTGCTCCTGTAACAACAAGATACAACATGTGGACATCAGAGCATCTCAGGTACAGGCCCTTGGTGAAAGGTTTTGCAAACCTATTAAAATAGTTCCTTCGGCAGAGCACAGTGGCACATACCTGAAGTACCAGCTTCTTGGGGAGTGAGGTGGGAAGACCATCTGAGCCCACAAATTCAAAACCAGCCCGGCAGCATCTCTACAGCAAAATGCAACAAATTCTGTCCATCTACAGCAGTTACCACAGACCTATATGTGTGGGAGAATTGTGACACTGTCTTTGCAAGATGCCAACTATTGTGTTAAAATAATGTGAGACAGCAGTATACAGACAAATGCAACACAGGAAAGGGGAAATTGTTTCAGTTTGGGAAATGTAGGAATATGGGATTATATTATGTTAATATTTTCATGATATCTGCACACTGATATTTTTTGGTTTCCAGACAAGGTCTTGCAATGTAACCCAGGCTAGCCTGGAACTTGTGATCTCAGCTTCACACATACTGGGATTGGGTTAACTGAGCATCTACACTGGTTGGCAGAAGTCATGTTAGCTAAGCATCTACACCGGTTGGCCAAAGCCAGGTTAACTGAGTGTGCACACTAAAGGGTGGTTACCCCCTAAGCCTCCTAGAAGAGACCTTGAAATTCTCAGTAGATTGCAAAGTGAATACTTAAACAAGATTACAAAATTGGGGTGGATTTTTTCTTCTATATTTTTTAATTTAAATTAGAAACAATCTTGTTTTACATGTCGATCCCAGTTCCCTCTCCCTCCCTTCCTCTCCTGCCCTCCCCATTGGCCCCCTATCCCATCCTCTTTCTGCTCCCCAGGGAGGGTAAGGCCTTCCATGGGGATCTTCAAAGTCTGTCACATCATTTGGAGCAGGGCCTAGGCCCTTCCCCTGTGTGTCTAGCCTGAGAGAGTATCCTTCTATGTGGAATGGGCTCCCAAAGTCCATTCGTATACTAGGGATACTGTTCCACTACCAGAGGTCCCATAGACTGCCCAGGCCTCCTAATTGACACCTACATTCAGGGTGTCTGGGTTGGTCCTAAGCTGGTTTCCCAGCTATCAGTCTGGTTTCCATGAGCTCCCCCTTGTTCAGCTCAGCTGTTTATGTAGGTTTCTCCAACCTGGTCTTAACCCCTTTGCTCATCACTCCTCCCTCTCTGCAACTGGATTCCAGCAGCTTTGGCTCAGTACTTAGCTAGTTGGGGTGGAATTTTAATGCTTACTAAAAACTTAACAAATTTCTGATTTTAGAACACACACACAAACAGGACTGATAAAACTATTCAATTGCAATACCTAGGGAAACGAGCTTAAAGGAGTTGAAAAATGGTCTGTACTCTCAGCTGCCCATCACAACAGACATGGCATTCCCATTCACACTTAGCCTTAAGAAAGGAAACCCAGGCCAGGTGATCCCTGCAGTTTCCCTGAGAAGGGGCCCATTTACCTTTCCCAAACATTACTAATTGGAAATCATTCCTTGACTGTAAACCCAGCACACCACCTGCTCCAACATACTGTGAGATCATCAAGGAGGCCAAAAAAAAATTTGCAAAGAATCAAAAGGATTTTAGGAGGTAAGTTGGAGCAGCACTATGGCTTTAAAATACCATGTTTTAGTAACCAGAAGTGATAGTAGAGATTGCCTGAACTTGATCTCTACTGGTGAGGAGGTTTCTTGTATAACATCTTCTGGATTCCCAGATTCTTTTCTCATGTCAAATGTCTGTGTCATAATGGAGCCTGACAGCTATCAGGACTAGATGGGTAGGAAACCTTCCTCTGGGGTATATCCCAGCACAGGGACCACCAAGCCATAGAGACTGGAGCATCGCCCTTCACAAAGAGGGACTTGGAAAGCAAGAAGGTTGTGTACCATGGAAACAGCGTCTGGAACCAGGGTGGCAGCTGGGTGGTATGGAAGAGACCAAGACAGGACGGACTCTCGGAAAATGTTTTCTCAGAGAACATTTTCTGCTTGTGCTGGATCTAAGTGATTACTCCTGAGCAGTCATGACACTTTTATGTGCTAGAGAGTTAGGAATGGCTATGCAAGAATTCCCATGAATTTTTACAAGAAAAATCTGGCATAATCCACTTCATGATGTCAAGGTAACTGTCTAAAGACTGTTGGCTTTGGGAGAAGGAAGGACCAGACCCAGCCTTGGGAATTCAGTGCTACTCGGGGGCAGGGAAATAAAGGAGCAGTCAGTGTGGTCCTACCCAGCATGCAAAACAGTCTGTGCTCCTCTCCCTGTGTCCCCATCCCCCACCCCCCCATAGTGGGGAAAGGTGCTAGTAAGCCCTGATAGAAGCAGTGAGGTGTTGTCTCAGGTCACACCAGGTGTCAGGCAGCCAGTGCTGCTCAAGATGCTGGCACATGTTTCTAAAAGGGAATGTGGGGAGGGTTTAGCACCCCAGTCAGTCCCTCAGGAACAAAGGGCTTACTGCTATATTCCTCCCCATGTAGGATAGGCTGTTTTATTTTTAAATGTTGAAAGAGTTTTAATTTATATTCTCCAGAGCAAAGCAACGAATCAAAGAAGATATCAGGTTCCTGAAAGAGAAACAGGAAAAAATTGACAAGGAGCTTGACCGGTTTGTCTCACACTCAACTTTGTAGTTCTTAAGTCACTTTTAACTGACAAACAAATTCACAGGAAACCACAGTGGGTTTGTTGTATAAATATATATTAAATATCTACAAAGAGTTAAATCCCACGTAACAGTCTATAATAGACTGGTTCTCAACCTTCCTAATGCCACAACCCTTTAATACAGTTCCTTATGTTGTGGTGACCACCGACCATAAAATTATTTTCATTGCTGCTTCATAACTATAATGTTGCTACTGTTATGAATCATAATGTAAACGTCTTTATTTTTCAATCATCTTAGGCAACCTGGGGTTTGTGACCTGGGTTTGTGACCCAGGGGTTGAGAACCACGGACCTAAAACAACCTACTAACTCCCTTTTTCTAAAAAAAAAAAAAAAATCACCTTCTGCCAACTTAATCCATTGCTAAACATTATGATTATCTGCTTTTACTTTGGCCATAGGACTTAGCCTATAAGTACGCCCTGCCTGGGAAAGAAAACTAGCAAACAGCCTTCTGCTGGCCTCTGGGACGGCAGTCTTATGTCACTTCTGTCCCCACTGCTCCTACACATATGCAAGCATGTTTCCCCAGTGGAGGAGGGATAATTTGGCTGATTTTTTTATATAAATTGAGGTATAAAATGGTAAGTACAAAGGGTTGAGGTGGACTGACTTCCTCCACTGAGATGACACAGTCCTTTAAGCCCCCTCGAGAGACTGGAGTTTGGCCAGTCTCTGTAAATGTTCTGTATTTCCTCTCACCAGAGAAAGTCCAACCCAACACTGCTTTAAAAATCTTATCTTACCCCTCACCACAAAACAAAACAAAACACAACAAGCCCTATCAGCTACCATCCCTATTTGCAATCCCCTAAATTAGGACATCAGATTCCCAGGGACTCAAAACAGAGCCAGCAGGGGCAGATTATGTGCAAACATGGGAAGGCAGATCTGAATCTGCATTCAAAGAGACACATGTCACACAGGAGAAAGGGGAGGTGGAAATGCTCTGTGGATAGACAATCCATGCACCAGTTATAGGAACAGGCTTACCATATCACCCTCCACAGATAGTCATGCTGACCGAGAATCACAAAGAGGGCACACAATCAGAAAGCGTGGGTAAGATAGTTAGGGTAGTCACAAAACTTTGTGAATATATACAACTCTTGAATAACCATGTTGTCAAATGTAAATTTTAGGTTATGTGACCTATATCCCAATAAGATCAGGATGCATAGATGGGTAGAGTAGATTTTAACAAAATGAAGTACAACTGAGTCTAAGATTAACACACAACTCAAGGGGTGCCCAAGAGAAAGGGCATCGGGAATTGGGAACTCCTGCTGCCTGCTGCATCAATTGTAGTATTTCTCAAGTATTCACTGACTAGAACCCTGGAAGATCCCTGGGATCCTTTCTCAAGGAGCTTGGCCAAGTACACACCCTTGCACAAATGTGCCTTGGCCATCTCAACTTCCCATCATGTAAGCCCCCATAAGATCCAGGCAGCGGAGGGTTAGGGTAAAACTATGTGATGTGTGTAACCAAAGGGGATGCTCTTCCACTGGGGTGACAGTCACAAGGTGGTAGGAACTAAGGCCTCGAGTAAATGTTTGGATTAAAATCATCTGCTTTCTAGCCATCTGTGGAGGAGGTAGTGACAGCAACATTGCCTATCTGAGCCTGTTTCCTCATTGATAAAAAGGATAAAAGTTATCCCTGCTCACTGCAGTTGTAATGAGGTAGCTGCATAACACATATAAATGGCCAGTAAGAGCACAGCACGTGCAGTCTTTGCAAATACTGGCTGGGACATGCATATGAACAGTTCGTTGCTCAAATGGTTTTCTTTGTTCCATTAGGCTCCAAGCAAAGGCTTCCAAAAGCATCCAAGAAGTCAGCACCGAGTTTGAGAATTTTCTACATAAACTGGTATGTTTCCCTCCTGGAAATAATTGAGGGTTCTCTCCACAGCCTCTTGCCTCCAGATCTCATAATGTTTCATAAGCAATGCATGGTCACACCCAAGCTGCAGTGGCAGAAACAACACATTCTTATCATTGACTGTTCACTACAAAGGGGAGACAATTCATTCTAAAGTACGGTGATAACCTCATGCCCACTGCCCTCATCCCTTGCTTCTAAAACAGTCCCGAGGACAGTTTCTGTAACTAAGACCCCATAAAGTGCAATTGGTGCTTGGAGTATTTTTGTATTAATAATTCAACAAAGCTACATGATGCTGTCAGCTACGTGAAAAGAATGCCCCCTGCCCTCAACTCACCCAAATGAAAGGGAGACTTGACAAGGATCAAGTGTGAGGAGAAAAGAAAGGGATGGAGAGGTCCTGTTGTTTCCCTGGGCCC
Organism: Mesocricetus auratus; assembly: GCF_017639785.1. Taxonomy (NCBI): domain Eukaryota; kingdom Metazoa; phylum Chordata; class Mammalia; order Rodentia; family Cricetidae; genus Mesocricetus; species Mesocricetus auratus. Next base: position 92,588,369 of record NW_024429189.1, on the reverse strand, counting down.
TTTCTTTTCTGCTCCTTCAAACCTTCTGAGCAGTTCTGTTTTGGCTGGAGGATCTTGTTTTCCAAAGAACAAAAACATGTAGATGATAGTATTCAGGAACCTAGCAGACTGAACTACCTGAGACCAGAGATGGAGGATTCCAGCATGAAATGTCTACCCTCTGCAGTCCAGACGCCAGAGCAATCCCATTAGCTATGGGTCCAATACCAAAACTGGGACGAGTAGGGTCCCTATCAGAGAGGTGCGAGAAGTCATGAAGCCCTCGAGTGTTTCTGCTAGACACACAGGATCGATGCTTTTGTTTTTGTTGTTTTTACGCATTTTTCCTTATTCCTATCTCTCTTGATGGATGTCCTACTACTGAATGGTGCCATGAGCATTTAACATATGTAAGAGAACAGCAGTGTACTTGTATAGGAAAGGGCAGACCCTGCAAGGAGCTGTGGAAACCAGCTCATCCTGACACTACAGCTGCTACCTCAGCCTCCTTCACTGTTGCCTGCATAAATCAATCTATCAATCTCTCATCAGTAATCCAGACTCTTGTACAAAATCTCCAGACTTAGAGCCCACATTTTCAAATGCTAATGAGACAAACTAAATACATTTGCAAACCAGATGTGGCCTCTTTTCCTGATCTGAATGCTGCCTGGTCCAGCCAGTGCAGCTAACATGACTCTTCAATGCATTTTAAGGCCAGAGTCTTCCACACACCCTGAGTCTGCAGGCTATACTCGTGTTTCGCTGGTCTATACTGCCTACACTAGTTTTCAAATTGTAGCCATCCTTTAGTGTCATGCTCAAAGTCCATTTCTCTATAAGCCATGGCTCTATTCCAATTCTTCAAGGAAGAGCTGTATATACCTCACAACTTCCAGAACACCAGTTTCTGAAGGTAGGCTCAAAGCAGTTTTTAACAGACAGGAAGCCAAATCAGAGCAGAATAGTTTCAGTGAACTCTGTGCCTCCCCAAAGACAAAGCACCGAGAATGACTCTGTCCCCTAGAGAAGTGTACATACTGAATACTCAGAAACTGTCCCCATGGAGGTATGTACACTGAACTGTGGTGATATATTATTTATGATTTATTAAAGCCACTGGAGATCAAAATAGCAAAGCAGCCATACTAGTTAGCCATAGAATCCAGGCAAACACCTTTAATCCTAGGACTCAGGAAACAAAGACAGATGGATCTCTCAGTTCAAGGTCACCCAGGACTACATGAGATTGAAACAGGCTAAAAGAGTAATAGAACTCAAGCCTTTAATCCCAGCCCTAGCAAGGTATCCAAAAGACAGGAGCCCAGTGTCTTGGACTGCATTCTGAGAGTAGTCTCTAACCATGTTGAGGACAGCATTACAGTCTGAGTGAATCTGAGGAACAGTGAACTCAGGAGCATACTGAGGCATTTCCCTTCAGTCTGAGGTAGAGGTAACAGCTAGTGGCTGGCTGCTTTGCTTCTCTAATCTTCAGGCAAGCTTTAATAAATCATAAACAATATATTACCACACTGAACTCTCAGAATGACTGTGTTCCTTGGAGGTGTGCACACTGATTAGAATTACTGAACATTTTCCTCATTTTCCTAACAAGGAATTCCATGGTGAAAACCATTAAATGAACTAACAGCAGTCCCACATGATTTGTTTTTTAAATAATTATTTGTAAGGATACAGGTAATTAAAAATGCAGCATTATAAACAAATTCAGTTCTTAGATTACTGTGCTTAAGAGAACTTAAAATTCTTTCAACAAATTAGATACAAGGTTGTCCAGGTATTTAAAGGGAACTGTGTCAGGAGTTGGTTTTAGGGTGGATCTTGGTTTCCTAGAGACTTGTTCTTTAAGACATTCCACAACCTGCCTAGATCTTTTAGAAACAGGCAGCTGATAAAACCCAGTCACTGAATGCTGGTTAATGAGCCAACACAACCATATGAAACAAAAACTGTCCAACCACAATACAACTGCTGTCTCTGTCACAGGAATATTTCAGCAAGCCCACTTTGGTCTAAGCACTCTACAATGTAACTTAGAAAGGGCTTCTGCGAGTCTGCCACTGGCATATGTCACCACATGACCAGACACTTCTGCCTGCTCTTGATAAGTGTCCTAAGTCCTTACTCCACCACTGTCAGTGTCTATCACACTCTAGGCTTCCGCATACTCACCCACACCTACATACCTCACATCTGCCCTACACTGGACCAGGGACACAAGCCTTGCCAGGCATTCAGAAGAGGGGTGGGAGATATGGGTGGGGCTGTCACAATAGGCATGTCTCCTGGATTAGAAAGAGAAGTGGTCATGTGAAAGAAAGTCAATTCAAATTTTCTTCTGAAATCTATCTTTTGGGCCCTCCCCCCAAAAGTGATCTTTCCATCTTCAGAGACATAGGAATCCCACTTTCAAGTATACTGTGTATGTCTAGGAATATTTACAAACCCTTAACCATGTACTATGTTCCTAGCGTATTGAGGCGAAACTCAAGGAGGAATTTAGAGGGCCATCATCACCATCCTCAGAGTCACCACAGTCGTTGCAGTCACTGCAGTCATCATCATCCTCATCCACTGCCATGTCAGAAGACGTCAACTATGTGGAAGATGGTTAAGGAAAGCCACCAGTGACCACCATTCAAGAACAACACATAAAGTTCAGCTGCATCAGTTTAATTGTAGCAGTGTTCAACTAAAAGTACGTTTTGCTATTCATCTTTAAAATCTTCAAATCAATAAATCTCAGTCATACACCTAAGTGTACCCTTGGCTCTGATTCACAAAAAGCACATTTAAGAGAGAAAAGTAGTCATTATGAGGCATAGCTTTCACTTGTTTTTTTTTTTTTTTTTTTTTTTGGAAATGCATCTTGATAATAGCAACCGTTCCTCATAACAAAACGGAAAAGGTACTGATTTACTGTGGCACATGACGTCTTGCCAGCTCCTAAATGCCCCAAATAGTTTCCCTGAGATGTTTTACATTGCTTAGGCCTCAAGGAAAACCAAGGCCCCACCACCAGGCTTGGTAGCAAACAAGCTATGCTTCTGCAGAGCCAAGCTGGAGCTGTTCCTCTGGTAAAAAGCTTCACGCACGTTCGTGAGGAAGCTGGGCAGCACGTCAGCAGGCACTATAGACACTGTGCAGCCTCCCCATCCTGCTCCAGTAAGCCGTGAACCTTTGGCCCCAAACTTCCTAAAACAATGAGAAGAAAGACACATTATCACCTATAAACAAAGACAAGAGCGGTTTACCTGTTCCAGAACACAGGCCCTTCCCAGGTTCTATGAAGAGAGTATGGGGAGATCAGGGATTTCAAGCCTTAAGAAATACATGTGTTTCAGAAGATGACAGTGTCTGCCGCTCAAGCAGACACATAAAACTTGGACCCAATAGCCCACATATGTAACCCATTCAGCACTGGACCCAATAGCCCACATATGTAACCCATTCAGCACTGGCCCCAATAGCCCACATATGTAACCCATTCAGCACTGGCTAGAAGACATACAGGCAGGCGGGTTCCTGAAGCTCAAGTTCAGGAGAGATTCTGGCAAAAAATAACATGGGAAAACATCATTTTAAAAACATACAAGGTGGAAAGCTATGGATAAAGTCAACCTTTGGCCTTTACACATAGGTACACATATACAAATGTGCATCCACACACGCACACACACACACACACTCACAAGAAATCTAAATTGAATATAATTTACAATTTTTTTCAGTTCTCAGGACTGAGAAACGTTTTAGTGATATCTAAAGCTACTCCTTGGTATCGAAAGTAAACTAATAACAGTGCTCACTGTATAGGTCTGGAACCACCCACTGTAGGCTCCATCCCATATAGCCGTATAATAGCTGCTTGAAAACTTGTGTAACAAATCTCCAGTTAATCAGGAAGGGAAGGAAAAAGAAGGTGGGCAGGAGACATGAGTGCCAGGAGGAATCAAAACATCACCTCAGAAGAGGGTAAATTAAAATCAGTATGTATGGCATAATATCCTCCTTAAGTTTCAGATGCATTCTGTTTTGTTGTTGAGATAGGGGAGGCATGCATATGTACACAGTCCTGTGTGTGCACATGTACAAGTATACGAGCATCTGGTGGCCAGAGGTCAACATCTGGTACCTCCCTCATGGTTCTCCACTTTATTTTTGAATGCACCGTCTCTCACTGACTCTGAAGCTCATTGATTCCTCAAGGCCAACAAGCCCCAGAGGTTCTTCTGCTTCCACTTCGTTAACAATGCGAAGACTGAGGTGTTTGTTCCTATGACTGCCTTTTTATGTAGGTGCTGAGGATCCCAACCTGGCTCCTCAGGATCGCACAGCAAGCACGTTACTGACAGAACCATCTCCATCTCTCAGTTGTGTTCATAAGGTTATTCATTTCACATATTGAATTCAGACTGTAGTGCTAAGGGATGGGCATGTAGCTCAGTGGTACAACGCTTGCCTAACATGTATGAGATCTGGGTTCAGTACCCAGCACCACAGTGAGGGGGGAAACCAGTTCCCCAGAACTGACAGCCTAGGTTTATTCTTCATAAATTAACAGAGAACCTGTTAGTAAACGCTAGGTTGGTTGGTTGCTTGCTTAATGACTATTAGAAAACTATGCAAACCTTTCCACAGAGATGGTGGTTCTAGAGGTCACTTCATCTTCCCTGCACTTTCTAGGACTGAGCTAACAAGTGGACCCAGCTTTGCCGACAGTGAGATGCTCAGTGAGAGGAAAACCCTATAAACCACCATATAGTCGGAAATTGTTGTAGATACCATCCAAACATATTCCCAATAAATTTTTCCTCATGAAACTTACTCCAAATTAGTAATAGATTTAAAACTTCATAATTAATTTAGCCCAATTCCCCTCTACTTCCTGGAAAACATCAATAGAACGAATAGAACATTACCCCTCCTCAGGAAATCAGGGTTACTACATGTCAGCTACTCGCTTTTCCCTCAGTGATGCCCTCCAGTAATTGCATTCAGATATGTTTCCTTAAATGTGAAAACAGTGCTTATCAAACATAAAAGATTACCAGTCTTCTGATGACCCTCAAATAGCAGCCTCCTAGCTGAATTAGGCCCAAACTCCTATCATCAGGCTGAAAAGTCACTTTACTCATGAGACTCTAGAAGCTAGAAAAGGGCTTGTTAGTAGTTTCTTGGTTGAAAGGAGAAATTTAGTCATAAGTGGCCGCATCAAGCACTATCATAGCTGAAGAAGCTGGGAGAAATGGGAGACTCTTTGAAGCATCTCAGAAAGATCCTTAAAGGCAACCACAGCCTGGTCTAGATGACAGTGGGCCCACTTGACACTCTATGCACAATGCACCAGGTCTTTAACCATCCTGCAGGGGCCTCCTAGGCATATTTCCATACACTTCTGTTTCGAACAGTTTGAGCAGAGTGGCAGTACACACATGGGAGGCGGGGATAGCTGACTACAGAAAGCTTGCATCCAGCCTGTTTCAGGACAGGAAAACAAAGTGAAAGCCTGTCTTAAAAACATTAAAAAGAAATGATTTCAAAGCAGTGCCGCTTCTGATCTAGCTGCAAGAGATCCAACCCATTTTCCCAAACCATCTGTCAATTCACACTGAGCAGAGGCTAAGAGGAGACCTCTAAGCAAATTGATTTGCTGCCGAATGTTCAAACTGCTCTGTGGCCACTCTGCCTGCTGCAGAAGAGAATGAACTACACTGCATCAGCCCAAGCTGCAGAATCATCAGACTTTCATCTTCTTTTCTGTTTTTTAGACAGAAAAAGCCAGACATTGAGTGGGAGATGATGTGGGGAGGTCTGTGAAGAGTTGGGAGAAAGGAAATAATGTGATCAAAATATGCCATATGAAAAAATTAAATTAAAAAAGGAAAAATAAATGTTATATTAAATAAATACATAGTCTTCTGTCCACAATCAACAGCATGTGTTCACAAACTAGAAGTTGCTGTGTCAGTAGTTAGCAGTCAGCAGCCTGCCTTGTGCAGCTACACACACGCACACACACACACACACACACACACACACACACACACACACACGCAAAACACACACATGGGGGGTGTGCATAATTCTTAACTTCAGTGTTTTCCACTGATTCTTAATGTGCCTGTTGCATATGTCTCTGAAACTACAAGGAAAGTCTAAAGTTGGGACACTAACAAAGGTGTTAAATTAAGAAGGAAATATAGACAAGTCAAAACCTTCTTACATTTGAAGTTCTCAGAAAACAGTGAGAAACTAAAACTATATCTCCTTCCCTAAAATCTCATACATGTCATTGTGATGATGCTGGGGAGGCATAAAAAGGATTGTCAAAACACCATGGCACAGCAAAGGGCTGGTAGAAAACCCACACCTGACGGCCGGCCTCTTACAGCCAGTCTGCCCTAATACTCTGCTTTCAACGAATCTGACTGATCACACAATTTTGGCTGGGATGTAAGGCACAAGGCAACAAGTGACAGGGGACAGAAAGACCCAACTGCTACAAACTAGAAAGAGAAAACTGCAAATTATGCCTTGCATCTCAATTCATTTTCAAATATCTGTGTTTTGTACAAATGGGTGTGGATTGCTTGGGGAAGCCGGGATGTAGACAGTTCATACCCATCTCTGCCCAGGACAAGCACAGCTCGAGGTGTTTGGCAGGTTTTAATCCATGCAGCTGGACTAATGGTTTAAATACAGATGTTATGTTGGATAAATACAAGCAATGTGCAAAGAGTTCCAGTTTCTCTTTTTTGGGAACTGCAAAAATATCAGGAAAATAAACCCTCCAGCACAATTTCTACAAGTTTTTATAGTTAGACTACAAACAGCATTTTCAGCCTTTCCATGCTGCTGAGGGAGGAAAGAATGAGAAAACATTGTGTTTCAGAATGTGGGGCACCAAAGAGAAGCGGGGGGGGGGGGGGCTTTTGTTTGAGCAAATAGAGTGTAGTATAGCATTGTTCCTAAAATTCCTTCCCAGGGGGAAATTAAGCAGCATCCACCCTCTTCCTAAGCTCCCAACAACAAACAGGTATGTTTTCTCCTGTGTTCACCTGTTGGGAGGCAATCAGTGAGTTTATTGGACTTCTTTATATGGCACAGGTTAAGAGATTACTTCCCGGGATGTGTGTGTTCAAGTGTTCCCCCAAAGCCTGCACCTAGAAAACCTTTCCCCCAGCACGGATGAGAGCTTCCCCTTTGCTGCGTGGAGAGCCACCCTCCTCTACTCTTCCCAGGCCTTTAGCCCCTCCTGGGGCCAAGTACAATTAGGACTGAACACTCAGGGGAGGGGTTGTGACCCTCCATGGAGGGGTGTAAACAGTTGCAAGTCCAACTGAAATGATCTTGCAAGCTGTCACAGCTGAATGCCCCAAGATGGCTGCTGCTTGCCTCAGAGAATAATTCATAACACTCTGGAAGTGAAAGACATTTGACCAAAGACACGTGAGCGCCCCCCCACACACACACACAGGTAGAGTGGTACTCTAGCTTCTCCGTGGCAGGGCATGCAGGCCAGCATGTGGCTCAGTGAAGACCACACATGGCTGTGACTGGTGAGGAGGGGCTCAGGAGGCTGAGCAGAGTCAAGCAAAGGCATGTCTGCATGCATTCTCATCCCGAAAACCTGCCATTTGTCTTCTTTAATATCTTGGGCAAGAACAGCAATAATATAGTGAGGAATCCTTTCTAATTTCAACAAGTGACCAAAGAGAAACAAAAAGCATTAGGCTTTTTTTTCTTAAGTAAAGTTAAGGAACTAATAACAAATTAGCCATCCCACATGTAACTGACTTGGCTTCAAAACTGTTCTGTGTTCCTCAGGAAATCTTACTTTAAAATTTAAATTTACGGTTCATTCATTTAAAATAGACATTTTATAAATGGGCAAAGATTGCCTTCTTCCTTCATTATTTCATCTCATCTAATTAAGATTCTAACATTAATTTAATTTTTAAAAAACCTAACTACATAAGTGTAATTTCCTTCTGGTATTTCCTTTCTCCTTTTTGATGGGTGTCACCCTGCAGCCCCTGGCTAGACAGGAGCTCTTAAGAAGCTACAACTGGCCTTGACCTCCCAGCAGTTTCCATGCCTTAGTCCCACAGGCACTCGCACTCAGCTCTGGGTCCTTCCTCTGTGTTCTAAACGGATTGTTCTCTTGATGAGTAGTAAAAAGAAAAGAAAAGAAAAGAAAGAACAAACATCAGTACTGTCCCTACTTTGTCCCTCTGCTCCACTGAGGTCATGAATGTGTTCTTGATGCTGTCCTACTGACTGACTACTGAGGACCACCTTGGAAATGCAGTCTACCTCAGGTCACACAAACCTCCACTGTGTGTGTGTGGGTGTCGTCTATGGTTATTCCCTCAACTCAACTACATATCTTTTCATGAAAATAATTTCCAAAAAGTTTTCTCAAGCACACAGACATTTTAAAGTGCTACAATATAGCCAAGGGTGAGGGTAGAGGAGCAAAAATGGCAATGGCAGTACTCCCTGAAGCCATTTCCCCTTCCTACTCCCTCATCTAGTCTCCCAAAGACCGGCAGCTCAGGCTGCCAGTCTCTTGGTGTTGCCTTTTCTCTGTGACAGGGCAGTCTTGGGCTGTGCCAGGAATTCCCAGGGCCCTTCCAGCACTTGCAGCATCTCTGTGTCAGGGGACAATGGCAGGGTGCCCGCTTTGGCAGGGTTCGAGGGCTTTGATAATCTCCACTGTTCTTCTGATCTCCCATGCTCATGCTCACTGCTCTTCTGCTTCCCTGTCTTCCCCAGGTTTGGTTTGCTTTAGGTGTTTTCATCCTTTACCTTATTCCTAGTATCTCTAGCAGTCTTCAGCACCCATTTCCTACATTATCACACTCCAAACACTAGTATAAAGACAGCGCCTTGGCTTCTGTGTGAGATCACTGTGTGAGATTCAGAATGACTTTGAGTAAGGAAGCTGGCAGTGGCAGTGGTGCCCACTGCCCTGTGACTATCCTCCCAGGGCCCTGACATGAGGATCTGGCACTAACAACTAGGACGGTTGCACGTGACATACGGTTACATAACGGCAAAGAAAATAGTCACTATATAAGACGCCTGCGGACCCAACTACTCAGGCCAAAATTTCATTATTCTAGAAGATAACCTCTCAATATGGAAAACAGAAGGATATGGTTATGGAATAAGCCAAAATTCATCTGAGCCCAGACTTGGTGGCACACATCCGTAATCCTAGCACCTGGAAGGCTGAAAGAACAATCAAGAATTCAAGGCCAACCCTGACACCATCTCAAAAAGAAGCGATAAAAGGAAAAGGAGATTGGTATACAGCAATAAACCTTACAAACAAAAACAGCCCTTTGGGGCTGGGGTGGTGGTGGTAGAGTGTGGTAGAAACTTGCTTAGTACCCAGGAGGCCCTGACTTCAAACCTGAGCACCAGCATATAAAAGTCGACAAAGCTCCTTAATCTAGACAGCTAATATTTTACTTGGAAAACTAATGCAGCAGATGTAGAGTCTAGTCAGAAACACTTTCATCACCATTAAGTGCTTTCTAAGAGATGAAGGGATGTTCAGCTGTTCTCCAGAGGACCCAGGTTCAGCTCCCAGCACCTGTGTCTGGCAGCTGATAACTTGACACACTCTTCTGGTCTCTGAGGGCAACTGACCTCATGCAGTGTATACACACACACACACACACACACACACACACACACACACACACACACACAATATTTTAAAGAGTTTTCCCAAACAAAATTTGTAATTAAATAGAAGGTATATTTCCAAACTCATGTAAGACACACTCAAAATCTCTCACTAGAATCACAAAGGGTTCCATCAGAGACGGTCACTGGACATCACAAGACAGGTGGTCATCCAGAGTCAGCATTCTAGATGAGAAGAAGCAGAATTCAGCCTCAGCCTCCTACTGTCCAACCCACCTCCTACCGCATGCCACCACCCTGCTCCACCAGGCTTTGCTCCAAGTTCAAATGATGGAAACCATGGCAACAAGCTTTTCACTGGAGAGCTTCAGAGAAAGGAAAGAAAGCACTAAAATGGTCCAGAGCTGAGTGTAATCTATCTCAGCACAACCCGCAGGGAGGAGTGCAGTGGGCATGAGACCAGACTCCCCCACCAGCTAACACTCTGTGGGAAGCTGCTCAGTTCACTCCCAGCCTGATGGCTTTCTAGATCCATTTCTTCTGTTCTTCTTTCTATGATGCCCATGGCACTATGAGGTAATTCTGACCTAGAGTTATGAAAATTAGCTGCCCCCCCAAAAAACCTAATTTTAGACAAAAAGCATTTTCTCACTCAAGAAAATCAGCAGTCCTCTTGATTCCTTTCTCCCACACAGCAATGGTCTAGAACCTTCCTCTAAGAGTATCTGGCACTGGATCACGTATTACATCTGTTGTCACACTCTCCCTTCTGGAATCCCTCCCACAATGAACAGTGTCCATGTAGCGTGAATTCTTCCAACAGCTAATGGGGTTCATGTAGTGTGAATCCTTCCCACAATGAACAGTGCCCATGTAGTGTGAATCCCTCCCACAGTGAACAGTGTCCATGTAGTGTGAATCCCTCCCACAGTGAACAGTGTCCATGTAGTGTGAATTCTTCCCACAGCTAATGGGGGCCATGTAGTGTGGGCATGTCCATGACCTCTTTGACTTCACCTGTTGCCCTCTCCTTCCTTCCCTGATGCACCTCATCCATAACAACCTGTCTGCTTGTTGATCCTTCAAGTCTCTACTCAAGTCTCTACTCAAGTGTCGCTCTCCTACAGAAGCCACCTCCAACACCTGTGTGTGAAGACTGCCCTTCAACCCCAGCAGTCACTATCCCTTCCAGCTTCTGCCCACAACATTTATCACAAGCAACCAAATTATTTCATAATTCTCATTGGCTCCTTTGCCCACAGAAATGCAAGCCAGTGCTGGTGACCATCCTGGGAGAAGAAAGCACACTGGGGAATTCCAGGAGACTGGCAGATCTCCTCCATACTGTTTCTGGGAGGATTCAAACTTCCTACCTGCTTCCTAGTAAAGACACTTACTCCTCATTTCTGCATAAATCATTCCACTTCCTCTTATGTCAAAGACTGAAAAGCATTTGTCTCTTCCATTTACTGGGCCCTGGATACTTTTTGTAAAAGAGCATTTGAAATAAAATGAGCTCTGAAAGGGGTTTTGGCAATAGTGAGCAAAGGCTGCGTCAACGGAAGTGCCTCAGTCATGCCGTGTGCAGGCTCTGGACAGGACAGGCGGGTTCCACATGCCATATGTGATCCACTGGAGCTGCTTGGTTTGAACACTCTGGCTGGGTGTGGCATGAGCCTGGCAAGCCACAGGCGCCAAGTGACTAATTACATTTCCTTTGCTAGCTGCGTGCAGAGCTGTGTCATCCTGTCAGAATGAGCTAACACAAGTCACCTGATTCCCCTCCAATTTCCCTTTCGTTCTCCAAGGACAGTGTGGGACCTCCCTGGTAAGAGCACTCTATTATTCCCATTCTTACACAATTACAGCAGTGAAGTCTGGAGGTTTCATGAAGGAGACTCTCTCTTCACACTTCTGTCCCAGCCAAGTTTACTGAAATGGCCTCCCTTTGGTCTTTATTTCCCCTGACTGCCCAAAATAAATATGGCAGCCCAGGAGATGGGGCTTTCCTAGTGATTCTCCCAGACTACCTCCCTCAGTGGAACTCTCAAGTTCAAGACCTTTTCTGACTCTCCCTTCTGGACAGAACTCCATTAGGTTCCTAGGGGTTCATGAAATTCCTGTGAGGTCTAGTTACCTAATAATGGAACTGGCTCCACAGTGACTTTCAAGCCCCATAAAGGTCTCAAACCACCCTGAAGACATGCAGAGAGAACTTGGGGGCTCTATCATGGGGACTGGAGCCCCTCATATGGAAAGGATTCCTCTAAATTATGAGAATATGGCTTTTTGTTAGTGAAACTGCATTCCCTGATGCCATGCTTTGGCCCCCACAGAGCCCTCTCAGCTCACCGGCAGATGTCCACCAGCTGGTCCAGCTCAGGGCAGCTGCACTCATACATGTCCCGGCAGCTTCTGTGGCTCTGGTTCATCAGCTCTCCCAGCAGTTGGACCGCATTGTCAGGCGCTTCTTCACACACCTGCTTAAATTGCAGCACACGCGCAGCCTCGCTGTACACATGCTTTGCCCGCTGGTAGAGCTTGAAGGTGAGCTCTGAGGAAGGAAGGACATGGGGAAAGAGATAACAAAGGATTATAGGACTACACAGTACCAAGAAAGAAGGGTGTGTGTGTGTGTGTGTGTGTGTGTGTGTGTGTGTGTGTGTGTGTGATGTAGCTAAGGCTAGCTGACTCAAGATTCTCCTGCCTCAACCTTCAGAGTGCTGGGATTAAACAGGTCTGAGCCACCACACCTACCTACCTACCTACCTACTTACCTACCTACCTACCTAATACACCGTTGTAAGGGCTTCTATTACTGTCTTCACTGTCAGTACCTGAGATTTTAGTCCGTCTCTATTTCATGGAGTTGGTCCTTGCTAAAAACCATCTACTGGGAAATCAGTTTTACTTCTCCCTGAATACTGATCACATACATACACACACCAAACCTTGCCATGGCAAGGGAGAGGCAGCAGTATTGAGCATGTCCTACATGTCAACCGCCTTAAAGGCACAACACCTCATGACATTTGCAGCCGCATGGGGAAGGGAGATGAGCAGAACCACTGCTGCTTAACAGAGCCCCTGTGGGTGCAGAGACTTAGCAGGTGCGGTGATCTGCCTATATGGCAGACCAACCAGCCAAGGATGCTGCACGACTCTTCCCAGTGTGCCCCACCAAAAGTCTCCTGAAAATATGTACACCAGTAATTATGCTTACAGAAATGTACCCAAAAGTGGACTTGATGGGAAGATGCGTATCAGTGGGAGAGATTGGGAGAGAGAGGTGGGGATGAAAATGATGAAAATTCATTGTATTCATGTATGGAGCTATCAAGGAATTAACAATGGAAATGTACTCTAGAGAAATATATAAGCACACTACTTATACATGCATATAATTTTATTTACACTTAATATGCAGTTATATGTTACAGTATCATTAATCATAAGCAAAACATAAACAATCCAAATGGCTAATAACAGGACTTTTTCAAAAAATAAATATGACATCCATTAAAAAGTATCATGGCTATTAAAAACTCAAATTCTTGGATAAGGAAATTGCCATACAGGAAATTACTCAGCATTGAAGGAAATGACAACACAATAGCCTATGTGTAACTAGTACTAACTGAAGCACACACGTGCACACATACACACACATATGCACATGGTAGTCTACAGAAATCACATGTCAACAGTGCTTATCTCTAGGACGCATCTCAAGGGTAAACCTATTATCCTCTTGAAACAGCTCTGGATTCCACAAAGTCCTCAATGACTGTTAACTGCAGCGACACACCCTATCCAACCACAATGTCTGCATCATGTTTGGCTCATTGCCAAGGTACCAACTGAGACCACGAGGCATGCTGAATAATGTAGAAGATAGTGTGGTGGGTCTCAGGCAGGACAAGGAAATTCACGGATGCCCTCTGGCCACTAGAGAAGGTCCAGGGATGGAAGTGAGAAGGTGACAGTGCATCAGTTGTAACAACCAGCTGTGACCAATTTGCTACCTCTGCTGGGCTTTGTTTCCTGGGCTCTGAAATAAGATTGAGATTTACTTCTCAGGATCCTCTCTCTGGCTTTGCCCTCTGATAAAGCACCTGAGACTTCCTCTCTGCATGACCTTCCAGTGCCCCTGTAGGCTACCCCCACTGTGGTGAGGAGGCTTTTATAATGACTGCCACTTGTGTCTGTGCTCTTAGTTCCTCATTCTGTCCCCACAGGCTGACCTGTAGCGATCACACCAGGGGTTCCTTGCTGTCTTGCCAAAGGATGGGAGAAAATCAGCAAAAAATGGGAGGAAAGAGAGTGAGCACTCCTTGACTCTGTTGTGTTATGTGTCGTGGTCACTCCGTCCTGCAACTGTGTGAGTCAACACTGACAAGCTAAGCTCCCCCAACAAAACCCTGCTCATGTCAGTTACTGCCTCAATCCACAGCCATTTCCCCAGTGTTTACCACAGTCCACACCTGATCCCATCAGGACCTCTTCCTTCAGCCAAACTGCTCCATCTGTAGTTGCTCTAACAGTCTTTGCTTTTGGATAGACTCATTCGTCCCACACAGAAATGGCTTCTTGACCTCTCTCTCTCTCTCTCTCTCTCTCTCTCTCTCTCTCTCTCTCTCTCTCTCTCTCTCTCTCTCTCTCTCTCTCTCTCTCTCAAAACTTTACCTCATTCTGAAGGCTCGAATTACATTTCACATCATCCTTGAGGCCATGAGGGGCTCAGCTGGAAATAATTTCTTGCCTGAATTTGTACCATGCTTGCAGCCCAAGCTCATCTGAGGCTTATGTACTTTCCATCATGGTATTTCTCCAAGCTCGGCAAAGGTTGTGCAGGGTCCTGAGAGAGACATTTAGTCTCTTAGCTCCATGCACACCAAAAGCAATGCTCACTCCCTATCACCTCAACATCGCCTTCCATGGTAGAGTCTGTTAGGTGTTTAAGGTTAATTATGATAAAATTGGGACTTTTCTTTTAACTCCAGTTCAAAAATCAAAATACTTCCATCTGGGATCGCTATTTTGGTTAAGCAGAGAAGGAACAGGAGCCACTACTGACAACTGAGTGTTGAGACAGAGGAAAGAGGCAGCCAGCAGGGTCCCCTTTGTTATTAAATCTGTAGCTGCTGACACCAAGTGTGGTTGAAAAATATGAAAACTAAAGAGAAGCCACTGGTTAAATGTAGGTGGGGAGACACAAAACATGTTTTGTTCCATTGGTAGCCAGGTCATGTGAGTCACCCACACTGTGCTGTCAGTTTGCTGTGTCCATAGTCAGTTCCACTGAAATGGGAGAATTTATTCTAAGACAGGGATGTCAAAATGTCCCAAGAGCGGAGGGAGCTTTACCAACCCAAAATACTGGCAGATACCCTCCTCAAAACTGCACCAACTAAGCCGGGGGGTGGTGGCATACACCTTTAATCCCAGCACTTGGGAGGCAGAGGCAGGCGGATCTCTGTGAGCTCAAGGCCGGGCTGGACCGACAACCTCCAAAACAATACAGAGAAACCCTGTCTCGTAAAACCAAAAAAAAGAAAAAAAAAACTGCACCAACTGAAGAAACAGTACAGGGGATGTTGGCAGCCATTCAGAAAAGAAAAAAAAAAGACGGTTGACTTGTGGCATGGTTTGAAAGAGAAATGTTCCCACGTAGGCTCATATAATAGAAATCTTAGTCTCCAGTTGTGATGCTATTTGGAGAAGTTATAAAATTCTTTTGGAACTCTGATGCAGGAAGGAAGACCATCACAGGGGCAGGCTTTGGGGATTTACTACCTTGCCCACTTCCTGCTGCTCCTTTGCTTCCTGTACAGATAAAGGGTAATCAGTCATTATGGCTGTCTAGAACCATAAGCCAAAATACACTCACTCCCTTCTGTAAGCTGCTTTTGGCCATGGTGTTTTAAGCCAGTCACAGAAAAGGAAGCAACACAGGTGTTTTGAAGATGGGTCTCAATTGCTTCCTTTGCACATGCTTAATATAATACAGGCTGTAGAATGTGTCATGGAAGGAACAAAAATGACTTTGACAACTGTACTTTAATGTTAATTGCTTTTTAAAATGAGATTAGAATCCTAGCAGGTTGTATTATGCATTTAGAAGTACACACACACACATACACACACACACACACACACACACACATGTACACATGCGCACACGTAACAACAAATAATGGGAAAGAGGCCATGGATTTGAAAAAGAGCAAGGAGGGGTATTTGAGAGGGTTTGAGGGGAGGAAACGGAGGGGAGAAATTTTAAAAATGAAAACTCAGAAATTTTAAAAATGAAAAATAAAACATAAAATTTGAGGTTGAAACAAAATCTTCAAACTAATAACTTTAGAGTTCCATATGTTTCAATTTTACTTTTGAACAATGTCACCTCCCATAGTCGCAGAATCACTATCATGTCCTATGAAGCCACACCCTCTGAGAACACACTGCAATGCTGACTGGGTGACAGATCCCTGCACCATGCTGTTGTGTGAAAACATTCATTAAGTATCAGTAGAACAGTACCACACAGACAGAACAGTGGAGAATAGAGCAGCACAGGCCACCACCTTCCTTATTGACACCTTCCTTTTCTGTGTCAACTGCTATCCTGATGAAGCATTTTAGACAGATTATTCATGGCATATATTTTTCCTTACCTACTTAAGTATGACCCTCTATAAAATAAGGGCGCACCCTTATTATCAACCTAACACAATAACCCTGGATTCTCTACGGTCTTGTGTATCCAGCCCATGGTTCAGTTTTCCCGGGTGTTCCCACTTAAATTTCAGTTGGTTTACAAACAAACTGAAAGCCCACCATCCCAGAAGAAAGCTGACTCTCCATCTCTAAGCCTGGGTATGCCCTCTGGTAGGTTACCCTTAAACCCGTGTGCATACGGGCAGCACTAATTGCAGTTGGCAGGTTATATAAAAAGAGGGGGGACACAAAGTTAAATGGATAACTTGACTAGGAGCACTGAGGAGCTGAAGATGAAAGAGGTGGATAAGATCAAAATTCTTATATGAAATTCTCCAGGAATAGAAACACTTAGAGTACTCAGTCACTCTAAGTCTTCTGCAGTGCCGTTGACCTTCTAGAGCCTCAACATCTCATGGCTACGTCCTTAAGAAAATTCAACATGGTCCACTCTGGAGAGTTTATTTTAATTCTCCTGTCCAAGAACATGCTCCTTTAGCATTAGACACTTTCCTTGAGTGAAGGCTCTTAACATAAAATATTCAGAGAGGTTTTCTTTATTAAACTCTTAAAACTTCTGCTTCTGCTATGAGAAGAAATACTCAGAGCATGCTCCACACTACCACACCCTCATGGTCCTGGCTGTGTTAGCAGCAAGTCCTCTTAGTGGGAGTGTCTCTAGAAGGGCACTCTGAAGGTGGGGGAGAGACTGTCACAGCTTCTGCACCTCAGCATCAGCAGCTGAGAACATCAAGGGGGAGGAGAGGGGCAGAGGGGTATCTTTTTTCACTCATAATGATCAAGCCCAAGACTCCAGCAGACTCAGAGACCACTCCTAGAGGGAGCAGCTCTGTCTGTCGGCTGAGTGTCACAAATGCCCTCTGAAGTCCAAGTTCTAACTTGTCATATGTGCATCAAGCCTGTTGTACAGAACAGTGAGGAGCATCTAAAATGCTGGGTCAGTTAGCTTTAGAAACAGATGCCCATGTGTTCAGTCTTGTAACCCTGAAGAGGGGCATCACCTTAAAGGATGAAGGGAGCTGTTTCTTACTGTGCCCATACCTTCAAGCTATGACACTCCATATGGTTCCTGCACCACTCATTGATTCTCTTACCCAGGAGAAACCAAGGCTTCCAAGTGTGGTAACCACGTTGGTCTTGAACACTGTTATCTCAGTTATGAAATCCAGTCCTGAAATTCCAGCACCAACTGATGGTAAGTGAACCACAAATGAGTATTTGGTTATTGAAGAACTTTCATTTGTACAATAAGTTGTTTTCTAGCTCTGAGACTACCTTCTAACTCCATCCCTCATCCTCTGTTTTCCTAGAACACTGGCCTTGTCTGTTTCCTTGTCCTGATGAGGTGTTCCCTGTGATCTTCATACTGTGGTCCCTTCTTGTCATTTGGACTCAGGTATCATCATAGCTTTAAGGACAACTTCCCTTCAGTTCAGATATGGATTGGTCACTTCCCTACAAGAACATGCTCTTCATTCTGCTTTCTTCTCAATGCTTATCACTACCCAATTTTTACCATTTTGTTGTGACAGATTTACACACTTCCTTCAACCAGAACACCAGCTCTCCTTTTTCATTTTTCATTTTTCAACATGTCACTCCAGGTAGACTAGGACTTAGTACATGGTAAGTGCTGGCCAAATGGTTCTCTACTTGTCCTTTTCATAGAACTGCAATTAGAAATAGGCTAAATAAACAGTGTGGGACAGTTACAGTAGCAAACATGGAGAAGATCCACCAATAACATTATCGGTGATTTAGAGGAATTTGTGGATATGCTGTGTAGAGACAAGCAGTTAACTCCAGTCAACTCTAGTCTCCAACATGAGCCCTGATACCCATAATCACAGGTGACTGATAGTGGCTTGTGTCATACTTGGTTTCATAAATGTGAAATTGCTAAAACAAATGATGTTTTAAAAAACAGATAATTTGAGTAAGCTTTCTTTTCTTTTTTGAGTAATCTTTGTAGCAAAGGCACACAGCCTACTTTCTGCCTTTAAAAGAAGCAGATTGGGGGTACGGGAGAATTTGCTCAGTGGATAGAAGCCCTTACTGCTCTTCCAGAAGAACTCCAGTTCCAGGGGATCCAATGCAATCTTCTGGCTTCCACAGGCAGCACTCCTCTCTCTCTCTCTCTCTCTCTCTCTCTCTCTCTCTCTCTCTCTCTCTCTCTCTCTCTCTCTCTCTCTCTCTCTCTCTCTCTCTCTCTCTCACACACACACACACACACACACACACACACACCACTCTTTAAAAATAAATACAAGAAGGTTGGGAAGTGGGCAGTGGTGACACACACCTTTCACCTCAGCACTCAGGAGACAGAGACTGGTGAATCTCTGTGAATTTGTGGCCTGCCTGGTATACAGAATGAGTTCCAGGACAGGCTCCAAAGCTACAGAGAATCCCTATCTCAAAAGACAAAAGTAAAGAAATAAATTAGATAAATACAAAAATCTTTTAAACACCTGAGTGTGTAGCCTGGGGAAGGAGACCAGCACAGGGACACACTTAAGGAGGAGCATGAACCAGAGCTTCCCTGATGTAAGGACAGAACAATCTGAACCACCCTGAGAGCGATGGACACCCTGGACTACAGGTTGGAGAAGTCTCTCCAGGAAGCCACCCCCACATCTGCGGTGTTAACATCCTCTGAAGAACTCAATCCACAGACTAAAAATCAACCCATGGGCTGTGACCAGCCATGGTAATGATTTCTTCACCTACACAGTATATTTGAATTGAGAAATTTTTACACAAGAATCAGGATCTCTTCCTTCTTTTGGAAAAATTAAGTTGTCTGTCTGTTCTGAACCTGCTTCCTGCACACTAGCCATTGGCTGAAGATGAGAAAACATCATCCTACCTATCACCAGTGAGGCAGTCTACATGCTCATTAGATGGTAGGGAGCAGTGGAACCATAGACATCTCCTATCGATTCAAAAATAAGGAAATGTCAGGAGTTGGTACCTGTCTTCCCACTCTTTACAAGGGCTTGTGTGTAACCCCTGTCCCATAAAACTCTCTGCATCTGAAATGCATGATGGGGGCAGGGGGAGCAGGCAAGCCTCCTTCCTCCTTGAGTGGTTCATCATGGCAGAATAGGCTACTATAACTCTTACAACTAAATTTCACCACCCCTAGGTACACTGTTAGCTCTGTATTGATTAATGTTCTGTCCTCCTCCAACTTTGGTGAGCTGTGATTCCCAGACACACATGAACACCATGGAGCCCTTCAAATATGTGAAGACAGAACTCATGTCTTATGTCCTGAACACTGTTATAGATCCACTATGTCAGCTCTAAAACTGAAGAGCCATCAGAAAGAAAGGGAAAGGCTCTTTACTCCCAAGAAGTGAGTCTACTGGAGGAAAAGAATCATGAAATGAGAATAATAACGGCAAAACAGCTAAGTCACTCTTCACAGCTGACAGAAGGCACCAACTTATGTGGGCATCCTGGTCTAGGTAAACCTGAAGGCAGAGTCTAGGTTAGAGACAGCTCTCTTGAGTCAGGGTAAGGACAGTGAGCGAGAAAAAGAGAACCATCAATAAAGAAAATGTTAGTAGCTGGAGCCCGGTCCCTTGGTGGATTATAGAACTCCATAGGTGTGCCTTAGAATTAACCACAAAAGAACCAGAAGAGAGGCATCAAATCCCGATCCTCCCATCTTTATTGTCTTCAGAGGGTTTAACATTGCCTCAAAGTGTCTGGGCAGTATGAAGATATCAGTGAGCTCACAAAATCTTTAGGATTATCTGCATAGCCTACTCTCTACTAGAACGTGAGTAAAGCAGAGAGCAGTGGTCACAATGCAGTGTTAACGTCATTCCACAGGATACTGTCTGGGTACAACATGGCAGTCAGTGATCACGAGGCAGGGCAGACAGTGAGAAGCACTGTCTACCATTCCATAGGAGCCTGTCTGGATACTGCTCTGCAAATACTTTGTCAGATAACCTGTGCTAGACAGTCAAAAAATCCCAGCATGACTCCAGTCCAGCAAGGAGAGGAGCCTAGTACCTTTGCTTATGTGCAGGTTTCAACTGAGCCTAAGAGTGGAATCTGACACTCAGGCAAGACCCTCGATGGCATCCACAGTGACAACAGAGATCCCACAGAGGTGGGCAAGGTCTCAGGTGCTTAGAAGCACCTACTGTCTGCCTCTGGCAGAAGGAATGCCACGGCAGCTTCTCTCACATGACTCAACTTCAAGCCTCCTTCTCATCCTTATGACACTCTGATGGGTGCATCTTTTCTCTCGTTATCATACAGTACTGGGGGTTGAACCCAGGGCCTCATACACATTAGGCAAGTGTTCTACCATTGTTCCTCTACTCCTGAATAGCATTTTCAGAATTGACTGCAGTCCTGGGCATGGGTCTGAGGCCATACAAGGGAAAACTGGTCCTTCTCAGTGTGGTGGGTTTTTCATGTCCCCTATTAGAAAACTGCATATAGCACAAGAGACACAGAGAATGCAAACTGATGTTTTCCTGGATAAGGTAAAAGGTAGTAAATATTGTGGAAATCATCCTTAGCCTAGATGAAGCCTTAATCTCAGGATAATTACAACAAAATAAATTAATATGCTGGTCTAAGAGAAGTAGTAATCTTTATCTTATGAGTGTACAATTAATCTTTCTGGGACTCTCAGACCCCCAAATACTTTCCCCTGTGTGGGTGAGAGGCCGGGAAGCTATGTGCCACTGGCTGAGTTGTCTGCAACGTGGAAGGCTCTAACGGGCTATCCAGTTGCTTGTTACCAAGAGCAGAAGCTCAGAGGCAGATGCTGCAAACTGCTTCAGTGTCCTCCCCAGGCCCCGTGTTTCTCATGCAGCAAAGTCATGATTCCCTATTCTGAGGCATCGACTCTGCACCACTAAAGCATATAATGGAAAAACACTATATAATCCCCATTGAAGTTGGACTGTGGTTGCAAATTTATTTTCCTAGTAATAATATTTTTCATAAATGTGAAATTTACGAAATGGTGAAAGCCACACAAAATAGACTGCTGTTTTCAGTCACATTAGTACCCCATTCCCATGCTGCAAAGACTAAATTAAATTAGCATTTTACATTTAAGGAGAAAAAAATACTTAACTACCTGCTTTTAAAAAGCAAAACCACCAATGAAGTATACATCCTCTTCAAGAAAAGCCACACAGTCTGTGGAAAACTGCATTCCATGTGGCATTTGTGAATAGTTTACATATTGCCATTTTGTACACGCAGGGTAACAGTACCCACATGTACTGAGTGCTGCAGGAGTCAGCACTGTCAGCTTCGGAATAAGGCTTCCTCCTCTGGCCTTCAAGCTTTTGCTCCCATCACCCTCGACCTGTATGTGACACTCTAACAATACAGATGTCCCTGAAACATGACAAGACAGAGCCGCCCTTTCCCTCCCTTTCATTCTCCAGCCTTCAGATTCTCCCTGTCTCCGGTCTGGACCATTGTATCACCTTCCAGCTGCTCTCCTCTCACTCCTAATAAGGCTGTTTTCCTTTCTTGAATATTTTATTCTGTGAAATTCTGTATATTCTCCACTGTCCAATAAATGAGACTCCTTGGTATGCTGTCCTTTGTGACCTCTTACAAGGGGTTGTGACACATTTCCCACTGACCTGAAGTGTTCTGTTCACTGTCCAAAGTCCCAGAGAGGAGGCCCAACATCTGTATCCCACATACTCATTCTGCAAGCCTTGCTCCTCATTCGGGATCAGCCTAGACACCAGCTTCCATGGAGCTCACCAAGAATGTAAGGTCAGAGGTCTAGCCTCTTCACACCTCTTTGGTGTCATGCATTCCTTTCTTTTTTTATTAATTTTTTTTTATTTAGAAACAATCATTTTACACATCAATGCCCTCCCCCATTCCCTCTCCCTCCCATCCTCTCATGCCCCCACTGAACCCCCCACTCCCCATGGGGGATCATCAAAGTTTGTCACATCACCTGGGGGAGGGCTTAGGCCCTCCTCCGTGTATCTGGGTTGCAATAGTATCCTTCCATAGGAAATGGACCCACCCCCAAAGCCCATTTGTGTACTAGGGATAAATATTGGTTCCACTATTAGAGGTCCCATAGATTTCCCAGGCCTCCTAACTGGCACCCACATTCAGAGGTCTTGGTTCAGTACAATGCTGGTTCCCAAGTTTTATGACCAGGATCCATGTTTTCTCACTATAGGTCCCTACTATATATAGATGATAAATGGGCTGAGAAAGAAATCAGAGAAACTTCATCCTTTACAATAGCCACACACAACATAAAATGTCTTGGGGTAATGCTAACCAAACAAGGGAAAGACCTTTACAACAAGAACTTTGAGTCTTTAAAGAAAGAAATTAAAGAAGATACCAGAAAATGGAAAGATATCCCATGCTCTTGGATAGGCAGGATCAACATAGTAAAAATGGCAATCTTGCCAAAAACAATCTACAGATTCAATGCAAGTCCCATCAAAAAACCAGCACAATTCTTCACAGACCTTGAAAGAACAATACCCAACTTATTATGGAAAAACAAAAAAAAAAAACAGGATAGCCAAAACAACCCTGTACAATAAAGGAACTTCCAGATGCATTACCATCCCTGACTTATATGGTCACAAGCAAAGCTAATCATGTAGTAATGAAACTTGTCCAGTTAAGCACAATGCAAGCTATTCAACCAGTACCTACCAACCCAGAGCACAACCTGGACACTCCCAAAACAAAGGCTCCCCATTAGTTATCCTTTTGGTAAACTGAGCTCCAAGTTAAGCAGCCCATTCTTACCTCAGGGCCCACTTCCTCTGCGAATTTCTGTCTCCTGATGTGTGTCATTGCCACTGTCCTATGCTTGGCACCATGCACATTGCTCCCAGCTTCTTGCATCTCTTTCTCTTTCATCATGCCCTGGGAAACCGCCCTCTGAACTAAGTAAGTGTGGCCTCTGAGCTTCCACGACCCCAGACAATGAAAGCACACACCTAAACAATCACTGGAGTATTCAGTGCCTAGCAAGCAGTTCTTAAATAGTCCTAATTGCTTCCTAGTGTTAGTCTGAAGCCATTTCAAACACCTAAAGGATTTGAGGATTTTCCTTCAGAGTGTGTGCTTAATTTTAATGGCTCTGCGCATTTCTAAATCTAATTACTAGGAATCTAGGAAAAGAAAACAACAATTGTGCATGGGCCTTTGGCGGTCTGGCTGGGAGAGTAGATGCTCCAAGCCAGTTTGCTGGGGAACTTAGTTCAAGTCAAAACTAGGCCTGTCAATGTGTAGGCACCCCTGGGAAAGGGTAAGGCACCCTCAAGAGCTCTCTGCTAGGGGCAGCTATCACCCTTGCATCCAATAATATAATCTGAGTACAGTGACCTCAACAAGAGCCCCATCTTCCAAATGGTTAAGAAAAATGTTTAATCACAGTCTGAGATCAAAGAAAACAAGAACTCAGAAGGATACACCAAAACTCACCTGGAAAACTAGTCATCACAAGATGACTAGATTTAGAAATTCAATCAAATAACACTAATCTAGATGAATCCAGAATCAATGCGCTAACTTGTGTTCCCAATTTTTTAAAATGTTATCAGTAAATAAAGGAGAAATTCCTTGAGAATAACAGAAGTACAAAATATATTAATTGATCCGACAGAGACTTAATGAGTATAAACAGCATTAGTAATATATTAGTAAGAATTATAGAAAGGAATACATAAAGGTAGTGGGACAGCTAGTTTAGATAGAGATAAAATGAAATACAAAAATATTTTTCTTTAAGAGGAATACTTTAAACTCTTAAGTAATATTGCTTATTAATTTTCCTTTGTATTTTACAAGGAGTTCTGGGAAATTAACTGATTCCAAACAACGGTAAAAGAAGGAGAAGAGGAACAACAGGTAGATGCAGAAAAAGAAAACGAATACAGAGAAATAGTTGAGGTCAGGTGAGATGTCTAAAGAGAGAGCATGGATTTACTGAGTTTCCATAAAGGCTAAAATTTCTTTTCAGAAAAAGAGGAATACCCATAAGAAAAATAGTCTTGTTTAAGAGTATAAGCCTGAGGCAAGACCTAGCTTATGAGAAGTATGGGTATGGGCTAGTCTAGGCAACACTATCCTCATGACAGAAGAGACAAAGGTTACAATATGAGATAAAGCATATTGAGGCAGCCGGGTAGTGGGGAGCCCCCAAGGCCGCTGAACCTTCAGGGAAGTTCACCATGGAAAGACTGAGCCAAGAACAAGATTCTGCCAAGGTGACAGAATCTCCTCAGCACTTATGACTCCCTCACCTTTTCACCAGTGACTCTCAAACCACATTATTTCATTTAGACATACACCTGTTCTATATCTTTATTCAGGCACTAGGAAAACAAATGATGGAAAGAAATGAATTCACCTTGTCTCCACAAATTACTTCTCATACAATATTCTAACTTGCCAAGCTGCCCATGCCTTAGCTTTGCCTCCCTGGGTTTCTGCTGTTCTCTCTCTCCCTCTGTCCCTCCTGTCCTTCCTTCAGCAGTGTTGACTGGATTCTCCTTTGCTGTCTTGAGAGCCTAGTGCGCCCTAATGCTTTATGTGTTCAATGTAGAGCAGAGACCTGGCTTCTGAATGGGCATCCATGCTGGCAGATCTGCTGCCATTGCCTTCACACTGCCTCCTGACACACTCTCTCCAATACTCAGCCTCGGGAGCCCCCTTGTCTTTATTCAGCCTCCACTCGTCTGCAATGGCCTAGCACACTCTCAGGCCTATGAATCCACAGCTTTCCTACAGAAACCAGCTCAAATTCAAGTCTCCTCCTTCTGAACTGAAGCCACTCATCTCCTCCAGGCTCCCTGGGCTCTTGATAAACACCCTGATTCTAGCCAGTACTTTCCAGCACTTATCCCTTTGAGACACTGAGTCACTGGGAGGTAAAGACGTCACTCTACTTACACCAGCCTGTCTGACAAGTTAAATTAGACAATGTTTTAGGTCAAAAAAGAAAGTCAGACACACTGGATGCCCCCCTTCCAACGTTCTATTCAATTTCTTGATTTAACAAACTTTAATTTTAATTAATGTGCACAATAATGAGTTACATTACAACATTTTCCTACACGTGTATCATTGTGGTTTGTTCATAGCAACCCCTCATTGCCCTCTCCTATCCATCATCCTGTTGGTTCCTTTCCTCCCCTTAAAAAGCCTCACTTCTGCTTTAGTGTCACATACATTATAAATCTAGATTCCATATATGAGAGAACACACACCTAGGAAGCACACACATGCACAGCACGTTTCTGAAGGTTTTGGTGAGCTGGGTTTGTCCACAGCTTCTGCCTCCCAGCACAGCACGGTCCACTGCAGGTGTTAGTTCTAAAGACACTCTGCTATCTGCACTGCTCTGCTATGGCGCCCTCTTCATGCCTCTGCCCTGTACCTGCCATCCTGTCTGCCTGGAATTCATCTGCTCTTCAACCCGCGGTAGCTGATCCATCCTTAGGAAAGCCAATAAGACTTCTCCTTTCTGGTCTCCCAAGTGGACCTCAATGACCACACTCATCTCCCCAGCACTGAGCTCTGTTCATGCACATTGCACAGTTGCTCCTCTAAGGGAGGGCCTCCCATTGTGCCTCTTTTCATGGCAAAATGGAGAAAACATGAGTCAACTGCCTTTCTGGAGTAAGACTCAGCAAGCTTTTCCTGCAAAGGGCCAAATAGGAGATAGCTCAGATTTTGTGGGTAACTCAGTCTCTGTCACACTCAGCTCTTATAGAACCAAAGAACCATAGCAAATAAATCACTGTGGTCCAGCAAAAACTTCTTACGAAAATAGGTGGTAGGCTTCCTTTGGCTAGCAGTCAAGTATGCTCACCCACTTCTAGAGACTATATCTGAGCTTCAAATGAAATAGATACAAGAATGTTAGAAACCAAAACTTAGCTCCTGCTCTCAAAGTATCCCTTATCTTGTCCCAAAGTTGCCATCAGTTGCAGCCTTAAGACACTATTTTGGATCCAGGTCTTATAGCACAGGCCTATAATCTGATATCTGGAGACTGGAGCTGAGAATCCTAAATACTATATAAAACAGCTTGGATTACATGGTGAGTTCAAGGCCTGTTTGGGCAACTTAATAAAATCCCGTCTCAAAACACTGAAAAGGGGCTGGGGATGTAGCTTAATGATGTAGCACTTACTAGCATGCATGAAGCCCTGGATTTGATCCCTGTACCACAAAGATAGATAGATAGATAGATAGATAGATAGATAGATAGATAGATAGATAGAATCAGAATTCCATAGGCACAGTACAATGGGACTCCAAGGTTGATATCTGCACCAAGTTCTTGCCTCCCTAACTTCTCCTCGCAGGAAATTAAATCTCAATTCGATATCCAGGTTCCCACAAATAGAAACATTTTCCTTCTAAGAGAAACAGCCACCCCAAGACTTCATGACAGCCTTCTAAAATGTACCCCATCCTCATCTGTTCCTGATACCATTAGATAAAACAGCAGTGTTCAAAGACAACCAGTCAAAAATACTAATAACCTGACATTTTTGCATTTTGCAGGCTGCAAACTTCAACAGAAGCAGTGAAGACCTTCTTGATGTTCCAGAGTAATATTAGAGCAGTTACAAGTAATGCTGTAACCTAATTTTTATATTAATAATATAACTGGAAAGTGAATAGGGAAGAATAAACACAAAAGGAGGGAATTAAAGAGCGGAGAGTCTCCTGAGGCACAGAACACCTGCTATACACTAGAAATGTTTGCTGATAAGTGAGTCGGCAGGAAGCTAAAGACCTAGACAACCCAGTTAGCCAAAGCACACACATTCTCCAAATTCCTTAAAACACAATTTTAAATCCATAATATCCACGGAGAAGTTTGAAACCTTCCATCTGTGTGTGGCAAATGGGCCATGCCATTCTCTTTCCAGTCGACTCACCATCTTGAGTATTTGGACTCAGGATTTGGGTGCAGAGTTCCTCCAGGCTAATTCCCAGGCACCTGCAGATCTCCTCCCTGCTATAGGGTTCAGCATGAAGGGCATCCTCTGTGACCAACAGCATTTCTTCCAGACTTATCCCTAGTTGGGTTTGTACTTCTTCTAGTCGCAGGACTTTATCCCATTGCAACCCTTTGTGTTTAGCAAGGACCTGCAAGTTCAAACCAAGATAGATGGTTTTATTTAAGAATTCAGTATGTTCTATTTTAATTAGTCACAATTAGATTGAATATTTTTTCCATTCAAACTATCAAAGTCTTCCACCATTGCTTGGAAATGCTTTGTGGACTCAGATGTTTGGAATTAAATATGCCTATAAAACAGTCACTTAAAACACACACATTGCAAATGCATGCAGGAGCATGTGCGCACACACACAATTCCTCTCTCATGTTGTTTTTGTCTGTCACCTCTACCCATTAGGACAGTGGTTCTCAACCTGTGGGTCACGATTTCTTGGTGGTTGTAGATCAGAAATCCTACATGTCAGATATTTATAATACAATTAATAAAGTAGCAAAATCACAGTTATGAAGTAGCAACAAAATAATTTTATGGTTGGGATCACCACAAGATGAGGAACTGTATTAAAGGGTCACAGAGTTAGGAACTACTGCCTCAGGGCTATTCTTGAATATTCTCAGTCTCGTATCTCTATTTAACCTATCTATACTTCATCCCTCTATATTAAATCAGGAGAAAAACTATTCAAATTTCATTTCACCTTAGTCCTGAGTTGTATGGTGTAGTCCTGACTCTAGTACAATATTTCCTGTTGATCATGGGAGTCTGGAAATGGCTAATGAATTTAAGTATCTGAGTATTTGGAGACAAATTTCTGCTCTTCAATAAAAACTTCATGGGTGGCCCTACAAAAAGTTCCTTCATTGGCTCCATAGTAATAGTATATCTGTATGTTCCTCAAGAAAGAGCTTATCTTCCTGTTGCAACTTGAGGTAGCCCCACAATCTGATGGAAGAAGGATAAACTAAATCTTTCTAATCAGGTCTACTCATGGGAGTTGTAATCCAGAAGACATTTCTCTCATTATCTCTCCCTCAACCACTGACAGCCCTTCATAGCTGAGAAAACAATGAAGGTTTTTCTCTCTCTGAGGGCTGAACAATTCATTGTCTGGATGTGAAGTCAGCAGGTACAAAAAGAAACCAGCCAGTGAGTAGGAAGTTAATTGTCAATAAAATGTGCATCTCTATCACTCCTTCATTGTATTGATTTTCATTTTTTTCTCTTTATTTAAAAAACTTCTTTCATACAATATATTTTGATGTTTTCCCTCCCCAAATCCTCCCAGATCCTTCCCAGTTCCCTACCTCACTACCCACCCAACTTCATGCTCTTTCAAAAATAATCACAAAATGAAAATCAGAAAAAAAACAAAAAAATCAGTAAGACAAAAAAAATGCCAAAGCAAAACAAAACCAAAATGAAACAAAAGAGCCTGCACCAAAACCATGGAATTGGTTTGTGTTAGCCAACTATTCCTGGTCATGGGGTCTTTCCTTGAATGCGGTTCACAAACCAAGTAAGACTACACTAGAGAACACTGGTTTTCCTTTTGACAGTGGGTATTGGTTGCAGATAGCTTTTGGGTTGTGGTGAGAACCCACGTCCACTATCCTTTTTCAGTGCTGGAACCCTTGAATCTGTGCAGGTTTCTATATGTTGCCACAGTCTCTGTGAGTTCATATGTGCATCAGTACATATGAACAAGGAAACACTGTTTCCTTGGAGTCATCTACTACCTCTGGTTCTTAAAATCTTTCTACCTCCTCTTCCACATAAATCCCAGAGCCTTGAGGGGAGAGGTTTGATGAAGACATCCCATTTAGGACTGAGTGTTCCAAAGTCTGTTATTCTCTGTACATGTTCAGTTGTGGGTTTCTGTGTTAATTCCCATCTACTGAAAGAAGAAACTTCTCTGATGTGGGCTGAATGAAGCACTGATCTGTGGGTATAGCAGTATGTAATTAGGAGTCATTCATTACTGTGTTCCTTTAGCAGAGCAATAGTAGGTATTTCCCTAAGCCCATGACCAATCTAGTCTGAGGTTCTATATATCTCATAGAGTAGGCTTTAAATCCAATTTAAAAAAAAAAAAAGAAGAGTGGTTGGTTACTCCCATAACACTTGTGCCGCTATTGCACAACATATGCTGTAGACAGGTTACAGGATTTGTAGCTGTAGACAGGTCACAGAATTTGTAGCTGGATGACATTGATGATTACCTTCTCCTCTGTTCACAGTATCTTCTAGTACCAAGAAAGCTACTTAATAGGTGTGAAGCTTCTAGCTGGGCACCAGCTCTTTTTCAGTGACTCAAAAAGATGAAATACATTTCTGGTACTGGAGGATTTATCTGGTGACATAAGATATCTATTTGAGGCACTGTCACTCCTGTTATTTGGTGACTCATTTAGATTTCTTCTATATAGGTACCTATTTTAAGAACTCTTATGGTAGATTTCCATATTGTGTTTCAAATGTTAGTGTTGTCACTCTCCATATTCCCTTTTTTACCCTTCTATCTCCCTCCCTGTTTAATCCTCCTATTCTAGTTTCCCTTCTATCTCTCCATAACACTACACTCTATTTCCCCCCTCTTTGGAAGAACCTCTCCTTCTTCCTGGTCTCTTACCAGGTACCTGATCTCTGTGGTTATTCAGATTGTAGCACATATTTTGAAAGCTGAAAGGTAACACCCACATATGAGATAAAACATACAATATTTGTCTTTTGGACTCTGGGTTAGCTCAATCAAGATTATTTTTTCTAGCTCAATCTTTACCTGCAAATTTCATTTTCCTTGGCATCTGAATAATATTTATTTCTGTAAATGTACCACATTTTCAATATTCATTCATCAGTTGATGGACATCTAGGCTCTTTCCAATTTCTGGATCTTATGAATAGATCAGCAACAAGAGTCTCTGTAGTAGGATGTAGAGTCCTTTGGGTATATGCCCAAGAGTAGTACAGCTGGATCTTGAGATAGATCTATTTTTACCTTCCTAAGGAACTACCACACTGATTTCCACATGGCTGTACAAGTTTGCAACCCCACCAGCAGTGAGTAAGTGTTTCCCTTTCCCTATAACCTTGCCAGAATATGAGGTCATTTATTTTATTGACCTTGGCCATTCTGACTGGAGTAAGATAAAAATCTCAAAGTAGTTTTAATTTGCACTTTCCTAGTGGCTAAGTATGTTGAACATTTCTCAGACATTTGTGTTTCATCTTATGAGAACTCTCTGCTTAGTTCTGTACCCCATTTTTTAATTAGGTTATTTGTTTTCTTGATGTTTAGGGTTTTTTTTTTAGTTCTGACTTTCTTCCTTTTGGACAAGATACAGAACTTACCAAAGGATGTTTGTAAGTTTGTTAGAATCACTCACTTCTGAAAATGTTACTAGATAAAGTCCTCAAACTTCTTAAACATCTTTAAAAAAAACTGGTTCATATACTTAAAAGGAATGATTTTAAAGTAGAACTGGGAACAGAGACAATATAACTGTTTTTCTGTTCAGTTATTTCACAGAACATGGTATCATTTTTTTTTCAGTGTTTGTTCCCATTTTCTCTCTATTACTTTTTTTGAGAGTTTTCTTTGACAATTTTATACATGTATAAAATCCTTTCTGGTCACTTCACCTATTGGCCTCTAGTCTCCCTCCCACTTCTAAATCCCCTTCTCCCCCAAGTCCCTCTCCCATAGTCATGTCTTTGTTTTTTGTTTTTTGTTTTTGAGACTCAGATATTAACTAGGGTTTGTAAGTATTTACTAGTGGGAGCCTCAGTGGTACACACATGAATGACGGCCTCTCCAACAGAAACCATCAGTAACCAATAGTTCATCCAGGAGGACAGGGCCTTGAGTCCCTCCTAATTCGTTATTAACTGTTGATAGATCCAGTATTTATATGACCACTGCGGGCAAAGATAATTGTTATAAAGTTATGACTACTTGGGCTGTGCCATGCCTAGAGGTAAGAATTTCACAGCCCTTCTCCTTATCTTCTAGCTCTTACATTCTTTCTACTTAGTCTTCTACAACAATCCCTAAGCTTTGGAAGTGTTGGTGTAAATGTCCAGTGTAGGGCTGAGTACTCAACTGTCACTTATTCTCAAAACCTTGAGCCACCCTGAGTATCTGCCTACACAATCTCATTCATTGAAATACACTGTCATTCATTGCAGAGAAGCTTCTCTGTTTAAGGCTGAAAATAACATTTATCTATAATGCCTTCAATTAAATTTTTAGAAGGCAACTTGGTACCATAACCATTTAGCCAAACAACAGTATTAAGTTCACGCCTGGGTCCTGACTTCCTCAGTCATAGATTTTTGACCAGGTTTCAGTAGAGGTATGAATTCATCCTTGTGTATCAGGCCTCAAATACAGCCAGAGAATGATTAGTTACTCCCCTAACCATTGTGCCACTATTACACCAGTGGGTTCAAAGAGTTTGCAGCTGGGTATGACCGTTGATGCCTGTTCTC
Organism: Mesocricetus auratus; assembly: GCF_017639785.1. NCBI lineage: Eukaryota > Metazoa > Chordata > Mammalia > Rodentia > Cricetidae > Mesocricetus > Mesocricetus auratus. The sequence continues at coordinate 92,556,444 of NW_024429189.1, read as the reverse complement.
CTCTAGTAGCCTATAGAATAACTTCCAGGACTATAAAAGTTAGAGGGTAGGAAGAAAGCCTCAAGCTCAGTTCTAGATGACTGGGGTTATTTAATAACAAATGACATGAAACTGGGGGAAAGACAGGTTGGACAGCACTAGGCAGAGTTGGTGGTAGATCAAAATGCATTGTATAAATGTAGCAGATTTTCAAAGACTAAATTTAAAGATATTACTAAAAATTAGAGATGACAGTAAGGGGCACATAGAATCCACTAACTAGTAAGTAAAAAAAAAAGGCAGAAAACATTTTACAAGTGCATTCCTCTGAAAGAGAGAGGGGAGGAAAAAGGAAGGTGAGAATAAGAGGGAAGAAAGAGGAAAGGGAAGGATGGAGAGGAAGGGGAAACAAAACACAATTCCCTATGATAGTTCCCATCTCCATCTTGAACCACTCACATCCTAAACACTTGGAAAAAATGTCTTGCCCCAGTGACTTTTATGACCACTCTGCAAGGCATGCCTGCAGCCTACAGGCTACTTCCAATGGAAGCCTCCACATTGCCTTTCCCTGTATGCAGAGACACTAACATGAAGAGATGCAATTCACTACAGTAATACCACAGTTTTTTGTTAGCCTGATGTCTGTTTCACTTTCAGCTAATAGGTCTACAAAGCCAAGTCAGTGTGCATTTCAATTAAAGAATAAAATCTTCCACGTGCTCACGACAACAGCTGCACAGTTCATGAGCTGCTGCACTGCTGTGAGGGAGAAAAATAGGAAAGTCACTTAAGCCCTTAGAAATTTGGCCCAGGAATCAGAAAGATGACTTGCAGATGAGGAGAGGGTGAGTGAGATCACTTGCTCAGAGACAGAACCTAACAAGGGAGTTTGTCACTGCAACCTTCATGATTAGCACACTTCGCATCTGGGAAGCAGGGGCATGAGTAAGGGTTGCAAGTCACTTCCTCACAGTTTCCCACTCAGCAGCATGGAGAAGTTTAGAGACAGTAGTTCTTCAACATGCATCGCTTCCTTTTCAATGGAGGGTTCACATTATACACCCTTCAGAAAGGATCCTGAGCTCCGGTCCATGCTCTACAGACTTTAAAAGCAGGCAACAGTGCTTTGTCCACAGTGATGGAAAAGGTAGGGATGAACAGGCTAGGACCCTACATTAGGTTTCTCTCCAAGCAGGCCCTGAGGCAAGACTATCAGAGACAGAATTTGTAAAGCAAGTTAGCCTATGTCTCAATAGAGAAATATAAAGTGACAAAGAAAGAGAAGCCAGTATGAGGGACACTGGCATGGACAGGTAAAATCGAGCCTGCTGGTCTTCAAAGACTGATATATATAAATCTCAGCTGCATCTTTACCTAAAAGCAAAACAAATGGGTATTTACCACTGAATCACAATCATCACTCATTGGGCTGCTCTCAAGGTCTGATCTTCCTAGCACTGTGTGTCCTGGTTGAAAACTAAAATACTAAGCACCCTTATCTTGTTTATACTCTAACAAATAAAGCTTGACTAAAGATTAGAGGGTGGAGCTAGCCATTAGTTAACCATAGAGGTCTGGAGGTCTGTACAGACAGACAGGAAGTCATATGGCTGGGTGGAGAGAGGAAGTGATAAGGTGGGAGGAGACAAGAGCTCAGTCTCCTTTTGTCTGGGAAGTTAGCAAAGTAAAGTGTGCTGTGGCTGCTCCTTCTCTCTGATCCTCCAGCATTCCCCCCTATCTGACTCCGGTCCTTTATTTCTAAGACCTATTAGAACTCATGCTACAGGTTGGCATGAATTCATGAAAAAGCCCCCTTGCTTCTGGCTTTGTAGCCACCGGCACAGATCAGAGCTGCACCAGGGGGCTCCCGCTGGGGTCATCACACAGCCGGCTTAGGTTCTTTGCTCTTTTTCCCTAAGCCTCTAAGCCAGTTTGGAATTTTGTTGCTGCAGCCTCTCTGCAACAAACTTCACAGGCCCCAAACTCCAGAGGCACCTGGGCTCCAAACACCACAGGACTTACCCACTGTAGACTGGCTGGCTCTACCTTCAGGCAGCTCCCTCCACATGTGCTTTTTCCACAGTCCCAGGTGCCTGTGTGTTTTTCAGATAGCTGGGGCACACACTCTCTCTCTCTGTCTCTGTCTCTCTCTCTCTCTCTCTCTCTCTCTCTCTCTCTGTCTGTCTTTCTCCAAAAATACATTGTATAGTACTTTATTAGCTTTGAATTTTCTGAATGTTAATGAGAAAGGAATGACAGCTGGGGAGAGACATTGACTAATAGAAAAAAGCTACAGAATTAAATCTGCCTGTGTAATTTAAAGATGTGTTGACCTCAGAATGGAAACCAGGACATGTGTTACATTGGGGAAGGGGTTTTGTTTTTTGTTTTCACAGGAGAAGAAAAGCTATGGATACCATCAAAATTGATAAAGATTAGATTTGAGCAAGAGACATCCCTTGACTATAAGAAGTGAGAGTTAATCAAACAGCATGGCCATTCAACTTTAAAACTAACAATTTTTCATTTGATCAGATATAACTTGCCATAAGAGAACCTCCCCAAAATTAGGTTAGGGAAAGGGTTTTGTTTTTGTCTTTTCAGGGGAAGAAAGGCATCAAGCTAAGGAATCTAAGGACCACTGGACAAATGAGACATCTGAAGAAAAAGGACGAATCATCCAGAGAAAAAATTTTCAAAGAATAAGAGTAATTTGTTCTATTAGTATATCACATCTCCAACAGGATACAATTTCATCAGTCTTTACTGGACAAATGAGACATCTGAAGAAAAAGGATGAATCATCCAGAGAAAAAACTGTCCAAAGAATAAGAGTAATTTGTTCTATTAGTATATCACAACTCCAACAGGATACAATTTCATCAATCTTCTAAATAGTATTTTTTAAATTTTCTCTACAGACATATAATGCAAATGGTCTTTTTGTAGTCCTAGCCCAACTAAAAATTAAAGCTGACTTTGGAGCTGGAGGGTGGCTCTCTCCTTCTCTAAACCCAAGCATGCTTGTTAAAGTAAAATCCAAAATCTCTGTCTCATGTCAGAAGAGCTACCTGATAGAAGAAAAGCAAAAATTAAGGGACTATTTTATTGCCACTAATCTCATAATCCTTTGGTTCTATTTTGAGCCTTTGAAGCTTTTATTAAGGTATAAGTATTGTCTCAAAATTTATAAGATTAATATATATATTCTTTAAACTTTTATTACAATATTAATGGTTATATAGAGTACTAATTAATTCTAGAAAAAAGGCTTCCTCTAGTTTCATGTACATGATTTCAGGTTTGAGTCTCTATCAGATAACTAGGAATAAAATTTTTGTACTCTGGATGTACATAGCAAATATTGATCCTTTAACCTCTTTGAGATCTGCTACATAAGAAATTTAAAATGTTTAAATTTTCTGCAGTGAACTATGACCATGCCTAACAGTTACCTTTGAAGTCTCCAAAAGGATGATGGGGTCGCACAATGACAATTCCACCAAGACTGTGACAATGCCACTAAGATAAAAAATACCATCTAAACTACAAACTGTTCAGGACAGTTTCGAGGTGGCTAGCTGAGATGATCCAGCCTCACAGACTACTCTAGCCAGGACTTGAGACAAGCCCTGCACTTTCCCATTATGCAAAGACTGGACAACAAATGATACAGCTACCTCTCCCAGAACTTGACAATTAACCCAAAATTTTCTTTTCAGGATCCCCTAAAGATGGCATCATCCCCAGACAGCATGAACTAAATTTAATATTACAACACCTATATTCTCAAGAGGTGGGATTTTTGGTTGTTCAATGCATTATGGATATTTGCCATTGTTTAGTGGGGGGGTTCATTACAAGTTATTATTGATCAAGAAGAAAGTTGAACAAAGGAGAGTAGATTCAGAGTTCTTGTTTCAAAGGGGAAAAAAGGAAGATATATATATGATAGGATATAAGGGTATATTATTGAACCTACTCTGAAAAGAGGGGATATAGAAATAGGACAAAAAGATAGATTATTGAATCTACCTTTAAACCAAAAAAATAACTACTAATTTTAAGCATTTTACATTGGCTTGGATTTTTTTGTATAATGATACAAATTTGAGGTTATTTTTATTAGAACATAATGTACATACATTTCTCATCTTATTCAAGGTATTGTACCCATAAAACTTATTTAACAATGTAATGCAAATTTTTAGCCCTTGAAGGTTATTATTACCATTTATGATAATAAGGAAATGCAGATTAGTAATTAGTCACCTATTACAATCGAACTTGTAGTTATATTAGGTATGTTTTCAAGATCAAGCAGAGATATATTTTAGACACACAGATCTTCAAACATTTCAGAGATCTACAGAATATGGTATTTAAGATGTTTTAATAGCATAGGCTCTTTTTATGACAATGAGACATGTCTGCTACTGGCAGCACCAATCAACTTCAGAGAAGATGATGGGCTTTGAAGAAACTCCATATGGAGTTTACTTTCTTCATGGCAAAGGTCAGTCAGTGGGCAAGAAAGTGATCTTGCCTCCACTGCTGACAGTGTGCTGTTCATATTGGACAAGAAGGACACAAAAGAAAGGACTGTTGAACTATGCCAAGACAAGGTATGATAGCCTTTCAGAATATCCTGCTTCACAGAAAAGTATGTTAGATATGCTAGGCCTGTAGGCCGAAGATGGATGCCCCAGTGTTGCAGAGGAATCTTGGGTGACTGTCTAGGCAGCCAGCTGTTTCTGTCATTTCTCAAATTTTTTTGGAAGTCGCTTGTTTGCACTTCCTGTTTACTCAGGTAATATTATATCCTTCTTGGGTCTCTGATGGGGTTGAAGATTAGATAGTGATAGCTACAGTTTTAGTTAGTTATGATATAAAGTAAATTAAGTGCAAAAATTTGGACTCACCAAGATAGGATAGATGAATATTTTCTCTGAATTTGCCAAATACTAAGGGACTGGACATTATGAATATATTTCTTGCTTGATAATTGTTCTTATTGTATATAGTTTTATTACTATGTTATAGTTAAAATCTTTCCTTTTTATTTAGACAAAAAGGGGAATATGTTCCTGGAGAATTGTTCAAAGACTCATGATGCCAATAAAGCCATCATGAATCAAGGATGGAATCGGTGATTGGCTGACCAGGATCAGTCATAGAGTTGCTGGAGACCTGAGAGAGGGACAGAAAGAGGGAAATGGGATTCTGGGGGTAACTCTGGGGATGCTGGATTGGGAAAAAGTGTGTAGAGAGGATCAGCCAACCCACTCTCCACTGTTCCTTGGATTTATCAGATCTTTATCTCAATTTCTGACTCCTGAGTTTTTGTTATACTGGAACAATTTAGGTAGTGATTTCAAAAACCCAATCACAGAAAGCCTTCTACCCAACTCTTTTCTCAGTTTGGTGGTAGTTTTTCTCTTGTTTCTTTTTGTTGTTTTGAGACAGGGTATTACTCTGTAGCCCTGGGTGTCCTCCTGCCCCATCCCCAAGAACTAGGATTACAAGTGTACACCACCACACCTCACTGTGTCTCTCCCTTGGTATCTCATTGCTCTGATGCTCTACAAATATTTCTCTTCAACCAAATGATGTTTCTCCTCCCAATGAAATATTTCAAGGCCCCTGCAAACAGCTTCCCAATTTCTTGTAAGGTCAGCACAGCAATGAGGGCTCTGCCACTTTCCAGTTCCATTGCCCAGACTACCCCACACCCCTCTGCCTCTTTCCTGTAGTTTAAATTCTCTGTACTAACAACAACACTCACTAGAGTCCTGGGAGAGAGAGCATGCTCTACTGAACACACAGAATGAGTGAGATTGACCACAGTCTCAAGTATCTGGATTTTCTGCTCAAATTCAAGGAAATTGTCAAAGCCCTGAGAACACTGTGCCAACTTCTCTACACATTCTACCACCAGTCAAGGAGCCAGTTCCATATACTGACCACAAAGTGACAGGAACTGAAGAATGTGGGTAAGCAATGGCTCCCAGCCAAACGGGCCTTCCAAAGAATCACTGCACATTTTTCTTGAAGTTTCATGAAAACTCTCTACTTCACTGCTGCCCATGTTGCCACAAAGGGTTGAGAATATGTAAAAAAAAAAAAAAACAGCAATGCTAGAACTCCCCCTCCCGATGTGACTTCCCATAATGTCAACTATTGGCGTCACATATTTTATCCTTCAATATAACAGACATACAATATCTCTGGAAAAGTTGAAGGCATAAAATATGTATAAAATATGAAGAAGTTTGTGCCCACTAAAGATTCCTGGTCACTTTGTTAATTTAAGAACATAAAAATGTGCTTCACTTAAAAGTATCATTTACGCAAGCAATAGTTAAAAGTCTCTATTGAGTTTGCTTTGAATGTTTTTAATTTCAGTTCAAATGCTCTACAAGACTCTAAAATTTAATGACTCTAAATCAATTAGTTTTTGAAAGTTGATGGTGAGAAACAGTCAGAGGGAGAAAAATTGAGAGTAAAAGGTACTGTCAATATTAAAGCAAGACAAATAAAAATCACCTTCAGTAGTTTACTGTACTTCCCTGTAATAACTATGTATGGTACAAACAAGAGGATTTTAGAAAGGTGAGGTATGAGGAAAGTGCATGCTAGCTGTCAAAACTCTGCTCTGTGGATTTCTTTCTAACGGTTAGCTACTCTCCCCCAACACACAAAGCAGGTCCGTCCAGGCTAAACACGCATCTTTGCCATTTTTACCTGAGAGTCTACTTCTTTATATAATGAAGCCACTCCAAAATAAAAATGAAATTCACTCATGTGTTGCCAGCAACGGAAGAATGGATCCATACTTTAAGTCAGACATGTTTAACAGACTCTCAAGTTATGTTCCTAAGCAAAAACAGCCCCATAGTCACAACCCTTCTCTTCATCCCCTGTTTCATAAGCTTAGGCTTAGATTCTATTAGTCACAGAAATGGGAGTTGGAGAATATTCTCCACTGTGATGAAGTCTTTTACCTTTCTTTTTCCCACAAGGTAAAAGAAAATTCTTACAGTATTTGAATCAGCATGGTTTTTCATTTTGTTTTGTTTTCATTTACACTATCTAATATAATATAAATGCTATATAAGTATAATATTGAAGAATAGTGACCAAAAAATGTGCATGTTCAGTTCAAAAGCAACACACCTGCCCCCACTATTCCCTCAGGTCTCCAGTGATCCCCTTCTCTCATATCTATGTCTTCTTTTGCCCTCTCACCCTCTTCCCAAAAGCCTCTCCTTTCCTGTCTCAGAGTTCCCTTTCTAGTTCCCTGGCTTCTCTCTAGACTTACTCCCACCTAAATACACACACTTAACATTTAGAAGCAAGTATTTGCAAATGACAGTGAACATGCAGTGTGTGTCTTTGTGAGTCGAGGTTCCATCCATTTCCTTGCAAATTTTATAACTTCAGTTCTCTTTATGGATGAGTAAAATCCATGCATATGTATCAACTCAGTTTCATTACCTATTCATCTGTTGAAGGACATCTAAGCCAATTCCATTTCCTTGCCGTTGTGAGTAGAGCGGCAATAAACATGGATGTGCAGGTGTTGCACAGTGCCTACACCAGTTTACATCCACTCCAGCAACAGTGAATAAGGTTTTCTGCTTCCCCACATCCTTGCAAGCACCTGTCATTTCTTGATGATAGCCAGTCTGACTGGGGTGACATTAAATTGCAAAGTATTTTTTATTTGGATTTTTCTGATGGCTAGGGATGTTGAACATTTAAAAAGACATTTATTGGCCATTTGTTCTTACTTGAGAACTGTCTGTTCAGTTCACTGGCCCGTTTACTTATTGGCAAGGGTTTCATTTCATTTTATTTGTAGTTCTTTATTTTAGATGTTTCTCCACTTTCTGAATAATGGCTAGCAAAACTTTCTCCCATCCTGCTGGCTTTCTGTTTACTCTGTTGTTTCTTTTGCTGTGAGGAAGCATTTTAATTTCATATAATCCCATTTGTCAATTTGGGGAAACTATTCCTGTGTTATTTGGATTCCATCTAGAAATTTCCTGCCTATATCCTACATCCAGAAACAGTTTCCTTTATCAGTACTATCATATCTGGTTTTAAAGTGGGCTTTTAATCCGGCGTGAACTGGGTTTTGTGCAGGGTAAGAGAGTTACATCTCTAATTTCACTCTTCCACAATGGATGTCTGGTTTTGCCAGCACTGCTTATTGAATAGCTGTGTGCCTGCCCCCCACCCGGGTCATATTTCTGATACCTTGTTCACAGTGGTTCAAAGGTTAAGAGCACATAGTTTTCCCTACAGAGGATGAGAGTATGGTTCCCACCCACATCAGGCAGCTCACAACCACCTGTAGCTCCAGCTCAAAGGAATCCAATGTCATCTTCTGGCCTCTACAAGCACCTGCATTCACATACACACAGCCCCTGTGTGGGTTAAGCACACATCAGGGCAGGTGCCTGTAGAGGCCAGAGACATTGGATCCCCTGGAGTTGGAGTTTTAGGTGGTTAAGATGCTTTAAAATACCGTGTTTATTGACACTAAAGCCAGGGGAAAGCAATGCATTATTTTTGAAGCATCTTCTAAAAACATGCCCTTCCACAGTCAACACTAAATGTTGAGTATTCTCCAAGAAGTTCTTCTGCTTAAAACTAAAAACAAGTGTGACTCAAGAAGTTCTGAAATGCATGTCATGTGCCAACCACAGTCTGCTTCCCCTTTTGGATGAGACTGAAGAAGGGAGGTAGGAATTGCAATCTTCTCCAATGGAAAATGATATGAAACATGAATGACAGGAGACATGAAAGACAAGGAAGCTGTCCTGCAGGGCAGCCATGTCTCTGAATGTTACCAAACCTGTTTGTCAAATGACATGCATTTGTGCCAGGAAAGAAACCAGGATGTTCATTTTTCTATAGAGAGGTATCTGGATTTTTTTTTTGCAGCCAGTAACTAGGATTAAATATTTAATGTGTGAGGTGAGCACCGGGTCCCCATCTTAGACACGATTTCCTCTCGCTCACCCTTTTGGATCCCCTGGCTTGGGGACAGTAGCCAGGTCGACCCCCGCCCCCGACGGACGACCAAGCAAACAGGAGCTTACAGAGAGAGCTGGTCCACTGCTGCCCAAACCCAGGGCAGAGGGTAGAGGATCCCCTGGCTTGGGGACTGCAGCCAGGTCGACACCCCCACAACAGACGACCAAACGACCAGGAGCCTGATAGAGAGCTGGTCCACTTCTACCCACACTTAGGGCAGAGGGCAGAGGACAGACAGCAGAGGCCAGAAAATATTGAATTTGCTTACACCCACCAAAAAGGGACCCTGGTCACCTATACACCAGGAAAGGAAGAGACTCTTTCTAAACCCACTGGAGGAAGTGATGGAGTAGAGGCAATATAAGAACACACTCAGCAACAGAAAAACAAAACAAATATGACACCACCAGAGTCTAGAGAGTCTACACCAGTAAGACCAGAACACCCCAATGTGGATGAAACAGGCGGAAATAACCTGAAAAAACACCTTCATGAAAAATGATAGAGGCCCTCAAAGAGGATGCGAGAAAATCAAATAAATGGAAGAAAAAAACTAACCAAAAAAATGCAAGAAATAGAAGAAAAACAAAGCAAAAAATCCAACAAATGCAACAAAGGGAGGAAAACACGACGCAAAAGTTACAAGAAACAATTCAAACAGTGCAAGGGTTGAAAGCTGACATGGAGACAATAAAAAAAAAACACAGTCTGAAGGAATGCTGGAAATAGAAAAACTGGGGAAATGTCAGGTACTACAGATGCAAGCATAACCAACAGAATACAAGAGATGGAAGAGAGAATCTCAGGTGTTGAAGAAACACTAGGAGAAATAGATTCATCAATCAAAGAAAATCTTAAGTCCAACAAATCCCTAACACAAAATATCCAGGAAATATGGGACACCGTGAAAAGACCAAACCTAAGAATAATAGGTATAGAAGAAGGTGAAGAAATCCAACTCAAAGGAACAGAAAACATATTCAACAAAATCATAGAAGAAAATTTTCCCAACCTAAAGAAAGACATGCCAATGAAGGTATACGAAGCTTACAGAACAGCAAATAGAGTGGATCACAAAAAAAGTTCCCTTGCCACATAATAATCAAGACCCCAAGCATACAGAATAAAGAAAGAATACTTAGAGCAGCTAAGGAAAAAGGTCAAATAGCATATAAAGGCAAACCTTTCAGAATCACACCTGACTTATACATGGAAACTCTGAAAGCCAGAAGGTCCTGGATAGAAATTCTACCAACACTAAGAGACCAAGGATGCCAGCCCAGACTACTATACCCAGCAAAGCTTTCAATCACTATAGATGGAGAAAACAAGATATTCCATGACAAAACCAGATTTAAGCAATACATATCCACTAATCCAGCCCTACAGAAAGCTCTGGAAGGAAAACTCCAGTCCAAGGAAGTTAACTACAACCAGAAAAACACAGGAAATAGATAATCCCACTTTACCAACACCAAAAAGAGAAAAGGGGTAGAAATCCACATACAATTCCACCAAGAACAACAATTCTAAATCAAATGAGAACGAACAATCAAAGGTCATTATTATCCCTCAAAATTAATGGTCTTAACTCACCCATAAAAAGGCACAGGCTGACAGAATGGATTCGAGGACAGAACCCATCCTTCTGCTGCATACAAGAAACACACCTCAGCCTCAAAGACAGACATTACTTCAGAGTTAAGGGTTGGGAAAAGATTTTTCCAATCAAATGGTCCCAAGAAAGAAGCAGGAGTAGCAATCCTAATATCTAACAAACTAGACTTTAAACTGAAATCAATCAAAAGAGATGAAGGAGGTCATTTCATAGTCATCACGGGAAAAATCCACCAAGATGAAATCTTGATTCTGCACATCTATGCCTCAAATACAAAGGCATCCACATTCGTAAAAGAAACATTACTAAAACTCAAACCACACACAAAACCTCACACACTTACAGTGGGAGACTTCAACACCCCACTGTCACCACTACACAGGACTACAAGACAGAAACTTAACAAAGGAACTAATAGAAGTTATGACCCAATTGGGTTTCACAGACATCTATAAAACATTCCATCCAAACACAACGCCACATGGAACCTTCTCAAAAATTGACCACATACTTGGCAACATAGCAAACCTCAACAGGTACAAAAAAAATTGGAATAACTCCATGTATCTTATAAGACCACCATACATTAAAGTTAGAGTTCAACAACAACACAAACTGCAGGAACCCTACAAACTCATGGAAATTGAATAATGTGCTATTGCAACACTCCTGGGTCAAGGAAGAAATAAAAAAAAGAAATTAAAGACTTCCTAGAATTCAATGAGAATAAAGACACAACATATCCAAACTTATGGGACACTTTGAAAGCAGTGCTAAGAGGGAAGTTCATAGCACTAAGTGCCCACATGAAGAAACTGGAGAACAGTTACATTAGAGAATTAACAGCACAGCTGAAAGCTCTAGAATACAAAGAAGCAAACTCACCCAGGAGGAGTAGATGCCAGGAAATAATCAAATTGAGGACTGAAATCAATAAAGCAGAAACTAGGAAAACAATACAAAGAATCAATGTAACAAAGAGTTGGTTCTTTGAGAAAATCAACAAGATAGACAAACCTTTATCCAAACTCACCAAATGGCAGAATGTGAACATGCAAATTAACAAAATCAGAAATGAAAAGGTTGACATAACAACGGACACTGAGGAAATCCAGAGAATCATCAAGTCATACTTTGAAAACCTGAAATCACAAAATTCGAAAATTTAAAGGAAATGGAATACTTCCTGGATAGATATCACCTGCCAAAATTAAATCAAGAACAGATAAGCAATTTAAATAGACTTGTAACACCTAAGGAAATAAAAGCAGTCATCAAAAGTCTCCCAACCAAAAAAAGCCCAGGGCCAGATGGCTTCAGTGCAGAATTTTACCAGAAATTCAAAGAACAGCTTATACCAATTCTCCTCAAAGTATTTCATGCTATAGAAGCAGAAGGGTCTTTGCCGAACTCTTTTTATGAGGGTTCGATAACATTGATACCCAAGCCACACAAAGACACAACTAAGAAAGAGAACTTCAAACCAATTTCGCTAATGAACATTGATGCAAAAATACTCAATAAAATACTGGCAAATCGGATCCAAGAACAATCAAAAAACTCATCCACCATGATCAAGTAGGCTTCATCCCAGGAATGCAGGGTTGGTTCAACATACGAAAATCCATCAATGTAATCCACCATATAAACAAGCTGAGAAACAAAACTCACATGATCATCTCACTGGGTGATGAAAAAGCCTTTGACAAAATCCAACACCCCTTCATGATAAAGGTCTTGGAGAGATCTGAGATAACAGGAACATTCCTAAACATAATAAAAGCTATATACAGCAAACCAACAACCAACACCAAACTAAATGGACAGAAACTCAAGATGATTCTGCTAAAATCAGGAACAAGACAAGGCTATCCCCTCTCCCCATGCCTCTTCAATATTGTACTCAAAGGTCTAGCTAGAGCAATAAAACAACAAAAGGAGATCAAGGGGATACAAATTGGAAAGGAAGAGATAAAACTTTCACTATTTGCAGATGCTATGATAGTTTACATAAGTGACCCAAAGAACTCTACCAGGGAACTCTTACAGCTGATTAACACCTTCAGCAAAGTGGCAGGATATATGATCAACTCAAGAAAATCAGTAGCCCTACTATATACAGATGATAAGAAGGCTGATAAAGAAATCAGAGAAACATCACCCTTTACAATTGCCACACACAACATAAAAATGTCTTAGGGTAACGCTAACAAAACAAGTGAAAGACCTGTATCGCATGAACTTTGAGTCTTTAAAGAAAGAAATTAAAGAAGACACCAGAAAATGGAAAAATCTCTCATGCTCTTGGATAGGTAGGATCAATGTAGTAAAAATGGCAATCCTGCCAAAAGCAATCTATAGACTCAATGCAATCCCCATCAAATTTCCAGCACAATTCTTCACAGACCATGAAAGAACAATTCTCAACTTTACATGGCAAAACAAAAGACCCAGGATAGCCAAAACAACCTTACTCAACAAAGCAACATCTGGAGGCATCACCATCCCTGATTTCAAGCTCCATTATAGAGCTATAGTCCTGAAAACAGCTTAGTATTGAAACAAAAATAGACAGGTAGACCAATGAAATCAAATTTAACACTGAGATTAATCCACAAATCTATGAACAGCTGATTTTCGACAAAGAAGCTAAAATTATACAATGTCAATCCCAGGTCCCCCCCTTCTCCCTCCCAGTCCCACCCTCATCTCCCCCACCCCCACCCCAATCCCCACATCTTTCCCCAGGAAGGGTGAGGCCCTCCTAGGGGGGGGGATCTCCAGAGTCTGTCATTTCATCCAGGGCAGGACCTAGGCCCTTCCTCATGTGTCCAGGCTGAGAGAGCATGGAAAAAAGATAGCATCTCCAACAAATGGTGCTGGCATAACTGGGTAATGGCATGTAGAAGACTGCAGATAGATCCATGTTTATCACCATGCACAAAACTTAAGTACAAATGGATCAAAGACCTCAACATAAATCCTGCCACACTGAACCTGTTAGAAGAGAAAGTGGGAGGTACCCACTTTCTCGAATTGGTACAGGAGACCGCTTCCTAAACGTAATACCAGTAGAACAAACACTGAGATTGACAATTAATAAATGGGCCCTTCTGAAACTGAGTTGCTTCTGTAAGGCAAGGGACACAGTCAGCAAGACAAAAAGGTAACCCACAGATTGGGAAAAGATATTCACTACCCCCACATCTGACAGAGGGTTGATCTCCAAAATTTACAAAGAACTCAAGAAGCAAGTCTCCAAAACACCAAAGGATCCAATTAAAAAGTGGGGGGCTGAACTAAATAGAGAATTCTCAATAGAGGAGACTAAAATGGCTGAGAGACACTTGAGAAACTGCTCAGCATCCTTAGCCATTAGGGAAATACAAATCAAAACAACCCTGAGATATCATCTTACTCCTGTCAGAATGTCTAAAATCAAAAACACCAATGACAGCTTATACTGGAGAGGATGTGGAGAAAGGAGAACACTTGTCCATTGCTGGTGGAAGTGAAAACTTGTACAGCCACTTTGGAAGTCAGTATGGAGATTCCTCAGGAAAATGGGAATTAGTCTACCACATGACCCAGCAATTCCACTCTTAGGCATATACCCAAAAGATGCCCATTCATACAACAAGGATGTCTGTTCCACGATGTTCATAACAGCATTATTTGCAATAGCCAGAACCTGGAAGCAACCTAGATGCCCCACAACTTTAGAGTGGATAGAAAAATGTGGTACATTTATTTACACAATGGAGTATTACTCAGCGGTAAAAAACAATGGAATCTTGAGATTTGCGGGCAAATGGACGGTACTAGAAGAAACCATCCTGAGTGAGTTAATCCAGTCACAAAAAGACAAATATGGTATGTACTCACTCATATATGGATTTTAGACATGGATCAGGGGAGTGTCAGCCTACAATCCCAGGGCCAGTGAGTCTGGGAAACAGGGAGGTTCCCAAGAGATATGCATTATACTCCAGTGAAGTGGAAAGAGGCAACATCTCCTGAGCAGATTGGGAACATGTGGGAAGAGGAGAGGGAACCAGGAAAAAGAGAGGGGGATAAGAGGAGGGTAGAAGAAGACACTTGGGAGCAGGAAGGTTGAGTTGGGGTAAGAATAGAGGAGACCAGGATGAGAGATACCATAATAGATCGAGTCATTATAGCTTTGAGGAGAGAGCTGACACCAGTGAGATTTCCAGAGATCTACAAGGATAACACCAACTGGAAAACTAAGTAATAGCAGCGAGACTACATTAATAGCCCCTACCTAATGATAAGGTTGATGACTTCCTTATAAGACATCCTAGAACCCTCATCCAGTGACTGATGGAAGCAGATACAGATACTCACAGCTAAACACTGAACTGACCCACTGGAACCCAGTGACAGAGATGGAGGAGTGATGAGCAAAGGGGTCAAGACAGTGCTGGTGAAACCCACAAAGACAGCTGACTGGACAAGGGGGAGCTCTTGAACCCCAGACTGATGGCTAAGAGGCCAACAAGGGACTGATCCAAACTCCATGAATGTAATGTCAGTGAGGAGGCCTCAGAAATCTCAGGGGCCTTGGGTAGTAGGTCAGTATTTATCCCTGGCATGCAAATGGAATTTTGGAGCCCATTCCACATGGAGGGATGTTCTCTCAGCCTGGACACATAGGGAAGGGCCTAGGTCCTGCCCTGGATGAAATGACAGACTCTGGAGATCCCCCCCAAGGAGGGCCTCACCCTCCCTGGGGAAAGATGTAGGGATTGGGCTGGGGTTGGGGGGATGAGGGTGGGACTGGGAGGGAGAAGGGGGGACCTGGGATTGACATTTGAAGCATGTATGTTTCTAATTTAAAGAAAAAAGAAAAAAATATTTAATGTGTTATTTCTCAGAAATTTGAGAAGCTAGAATGAGGCCAAATGATATCTGAATTCTCCTCCATTTTTGAAAAGGAACCAAATTATAATCTTCAATGGATGTTATGCTGCCTTCTTATATTTCCCCTTTAAAAATTAATTGTGAATTTCAGTGTTCATAGCTGTGTAAGATTGATGATTACTTTTCTCCAGCAGTAGCAAGCTACAACAACTGACCTGGTTCAACATGTCCACTGGTGCAATAATAGAACCAATGTCATGGGAGTAACCAATCACTTTTGATTGGATTTAAGATGAAACACATACTTGAAATAATTATTGGTTCCAAGAACCTAAGGCTCGACAGGTCATAGACCCTAGGAGAGAACCCACTACTATTATTCTGCTGAATAGACATAGTATTAAACCAACTCCTAATATTTATTATGTTCATAAACTGCTGCATCTCTCAACTCACACCAGAAAATGCTTCTTTCTGCAATAGAGGCAATTAATAGAGATCCAGGACTAGTCAAGTTACAGAGAATAAGAGTCTGAAAAATTCTCATCATAAACGGGATATCATATCATATCCCTTCCTCCCAGTGCTCACTGAGAAAGAAGGGTGGAAAGATTCTAAGAGCCAGAGGCAGTGGAAGACTAAAAGGAAACAGTGCTTTCCAGACACTACAGGGTAGGTGAACATATGAACTCACAGCAGTTGTGACAGCAAACATAAAACCTGTGCAAGCTCAAGTCAGGCAAAATCTCAGCATGAAGACAGAAGGTGGACATGACATCCCACTCCCAGACAAGAAACTATTGGCACCTGATAGCTGATAGGAAATGGAGAGTCAGCTTTCTTTAAGTCAGGTCTAAGAGCATGGCGCTGGTAGTTCAGCCATGCTCCCCAGCATAGTGCCATGCATCCAAGAATAACTGAACTTGATGGTTTAATTGGAGTTGTAGTTTTGGAGTGCTATTGCTGTTGTTTCAATTAGTTCAGTTTGGCTTGGTTTTTGAGTCAGGGTCTTACTATGTCACAATGGCTGGCCTGGAACTTGCTGTGTAGACCAGGCTGTCCCTCTGCTTCCCCAGTGCCAGGATTAAAAGTGTATACCATCACACCCATCATGAACTCCATGGTTTATTTCAAAAACAAAAAAGGAGAGGGGAAACACAAATATGGCTGGTTAAGGGATAAGGTAGATCTGAAAACAGCTAGGGGAGGGTGGTTACTATCAAAATACATGGCATGAAATTCTCAAAGAACTAATTGAAAGAAAGGAAATGTGCCTCTTTTAACTGAATGAAGCTTATTTATAAGCAACTTTGGTTTTTAAAATGTGTTGTATCTGTGTTATCTTGGATCAATGTATACCAAATAGTCAAATTCAGTTGCCAGTTTCAATGTCAAAGTACCTTTAAACACATGCAGAGTAATTCCAATCATATTTCAGCTGGCACATGCTTGTAATCCCAACACTTAGGAGATGGAAGCTGGAATATGGCAAATTTGAGGCCCTTCTCAACCAGTTCTAGGCCAGCCTAGGATACATTGCAATGTCTTCCCAAGACATCCTCAAGAATGAGAGGTCCTGAATTTGATTAAAAGCTTCAGCTACAAAAGACATGCCCTCTCTTCTAGTTAGCTCTCTGAAGACATTCCCCCAAAGAGCCCAGAACTTTCAGTAAAGCTTCCCAGACACCAGTTCTTGGATCCTTCCGGTGTCTTTGGAAGAGAGCTGTCACAGCATGAACCCGTCGCATGCATCACACTTGTCCCAGGTCACTGTGGCTCTGGCAGAGGGGCTTGAATTCCATGGTAAAACCCTGAAAATAATGTTGTATATGTTTGGAGTCTCCTTGGGAAGACAACACTTACTCATCGACCTCACGATAAAAAACAAATGAGTAAGCCCTCAAGGATAACATTGAAGTCTTCCACCTCCCGAAGAGGAAGCATGTCCCAGCAGAAAACAGTCATTGAATAACCACTACGTCTGCCACATACGTGTACTGAGAAGATGCTATGAAGCTTAATATTAAAATATTTCCCTACATAATTTAACAATTATCTCAATGAGTAGATTCCAAATTTAAATTTCTAAATCTTCATTTTAAAAAAAGTTCACTCCCCAAATTTTCCAGGGAAAAAGTAACTTTATGCTTACAGCTTTACAAAATGGAGTCAAATAGAAGATTTTGTTGCGAGTGGAGGGATACATGGATCTATGTTACAATGCTAAGTCATTAGGACTTAATAATGTAGGTTAATATTACACCCATTTAGTAGAATAATAGTTATTATTGCTATCAAATAGAGACCTACAACTGATCAAGGTGAGGAGAATAAGAGACTTTGGAACACTCAGCCCTAAATGGGACATTTGTATCACACCCCTCCTCCCAAGGCTTGGGGATCGTTGCAGAAAGGAGGACATAAAGACTATAAGAGTCACAGGCAGTAACTGATGACAAGTCACTGTTTTCTGGAAACAGGCATTTGATTAACACCTGTCTCTTCTTTCACACTCAGCTTTACCTGAGAAATGTCGACATCCATCTTGTTAACCCTTGTATCCTTAACTGAGAAATGACTACATCCATCTTGTTAACCCTTGTGTCCTTAACTGGCTGACATGAGCTCAGAATGAACTCTATTGGATGAAGGAATGACTACTCTGTCCCAGTTATTTCTCTCCACTTGACAATATTTTACAAGTATAGCTAACTTGCTAATAAATGTAAGAGCTACAAATTGTAGAGGGATCTCTACTTAGCTTAGGAATAAGGAAGTCAAGCAAGACTTCTTTGGGGGTTGTTTAGAAGTATTTCAAAGAGGGCTAAGAAAAAAAAACTATCCTGGAAATGTGGGAAGTCTGAGATAAGAGTGGTATCTGCCATAGTGACTGCAGGGCATGCTAGGAGATGCTGAGGTAAGATACACCAGCCTTGGGCCTCACAGAGATAATGAAGTGTGAGGGGAGGACACTTAGTAAAAGATCAGAAAATGTGGCTGGTTCCCATTAGAGAATTTTCACTAGCAAGGTCCAGGAATCCCAAACTGCCAGTCTTGAAATGCTGTAACCTAACACCATAGAACTTCAGCCTGGAGGCCTGTGACCTGAGCCTTGGACCAGGACTGAACTATGAGTAGCCAGTGCTTCCCTTATTTACATGGCAGAGATTGCACAACTAGAAATTGCATGGGCAGCAGGTGAGGGTACCCAGCCAGCCTAGACTGCCATCCTTCATATGGCATGAATTACAGGCCGGGAAAGTGCACATGAAGAAATTCACCCTAACTGAACAAGTCTCCTAAATGGAGAAAGCCCAGCCCCACCCTCACCCGAGCCAAGAGTCCTTTGCCGTAGGTGGTATTGTAGTCACTGCCTCAACCACTTCTTCTTACACTATATCCCATTAGCTATTTTCCCTGCAGTGGTTAAGTGTGAATTCCTCCACTGTCTGACAGTTCCTGCCCAGCTACTTGCAGCTCAACTCAGTTCAGCATGGCAAGAGTTTTTTTACTTTATGCCAAAGCAATGGGAAACTCGGGGGAAGTGGTGAACAAGGGGGCTGCTTGATCAGGCTTACATTTCTACACCATCATCCCATTATTTGCAGAATGAGGAGGAAGAAGGCAAACAGAGATTTAAGGATCAGGGCAGAAGAGAATGCAGGAGTCAATGCATGCCAATCTGACTGGTAGAAGAATAAACAGCTTTCAGGGGTAAGGGGAGAATGAGCTCAGTGTGGACATGCTGACTCACCAGGTCCATAAGTCTTCCAAACAGAGATCTCTGACACTCTGGAAACTCAGCTGTGAACTTCTTCCAGTTCCGAAAGAGCGAGCATAGAGCAGGAGATTTTATCTGTTCAGAACCGATGGCTTTGGACCCAAAGACTTGCAATTAAGAGTGCTGCACTACAGTCAGAACACTCTAAGTGTAGGGAACTACAAACCAATAGAGGCTAAGCAGAAGAGCAGGCACACTGCAGGGATCACTGTTTGCCACATACGTACCTTTGCAGCCAGCCGACACTCCATCACCCTGATGTTGAAATGGGAAGTGGCTGCCTTGTTCATCTCCACGCAGCTGTTGGCAATCACAAAGACTGCTCCACTAGGGAGTTTTACATCAGTCGCTCTCAGAGGACTAAACTCTATTAACTTAGCCTATTGAAAGAAAAGTGATGGAGGAGACAATCATTTATTAGGATTTGGGAAGACACGTTCAAGCTTTTATGCATTTATTCCATCTTAAGAAAGGCTTCTACAAAAATGGTGCATTCATTCAAACACCATTTACCAATATCCAGACACTGCACTAGGTGCTGGAAGCACAACAGTGACCAGGACAGGCGCTTCCTCTGCCCTCCTGGAGACCACAGTTGCTACGGGAAGACATGAACTTATATTTCCATGTGAGTCCATGGGAGCACCATGAAGTTTAGGGTCTTACACGGATGCTTAATGGAAGGACCTAATCAGACAACCTAGTGTAGCCTTTGAAAAGGGAAATATACACTGAGTCCTAAAGGATGCTTGAAGACGGCAGAAAGAAGGAAGAGTTTCTGTAGTGTGGAACGTTAACAAATGACACTAGTGTGACGAAAGCTTTGTGCACTGATATCCAACTGAAGTTTAGAGCTTGTAGAGTGAGAGGCTAAACTGGAGGCAGAAACTGGGAGTCAGGTGGTGATGCACTTTGCAAGTGCAGTCAATGAGGACTCCCTCCAAACCCTGTACCTAACTTACTCTAACAACACAACTCCCGCCACAACATCTGCTCGCCAGTTCACATCCAAAACACCTAGAGTATAATTTTAGTGTTAAAGCAAATTTCCTCATACCTCATGTCTTTTACTTAGAAGAATCAACAAAAACATATTCTTAATAAGACAGATCCAGGTGTTCTTGGAAAACATCCAAACCTGAAGGAATCTCATGCAAAACTAAGGCAGATCTTAAAGAGATGCCTGCTTCTATTTTGGTAACAGGCAGTTCACAGGCAAAAACCCAAACCTCTGCCTTGCCTGAAGGAGCTGATAGCCAAGAGGAAGTGGTATTGAACTCAAGAATTTACCCCTGGCCCGCCATCAACATTTTTCCTCCCACCACCAAAGCCCCAAAAATGTTGACAGAAAAAAATGACACCAAAGAGTAATTTACAAAAAGAGGGGTTGTGCATATATGTGGTAAGAGACTAACATTTGGGTTTAAAGCCAACATGAGATTATGAAACACCACAAGATGAAGTGATTTCATGCAAGGTCAGGAAAGGAGGTCCCAAGGAAGGAATTGAGAAATCTCATCTTAGCAATGAGATATGGGGTGGGGGTGTCCTAGACACAAGAGAAAAATAAGTTTGAAGTGTGATTCTGAATGCTTAAGGTAGAGGGGATCAATATGAAATAGATTATATTCACTACCCTTATCCCTGACTTACAGAACAGTTAGGCAATGTTCTCCAATAGAGCCTGAAAGAGTAGATGTCCCATCACCGCATGTGCTGGGGGCTTCAGGCCTTCCCCTCCAGAGAATTTTCCCAAGTTAAAATTTCCAATTGGCTCAATGCTACTTACAGTTCCTTCTTCTGCAAGAAATGATATGGACTGGTCCATGCCTCCTCCTTCAGTGCCTATGTAACGCTCACTCTTGGCACAGATTTCTGCAAGTTCTACCTGGAAAAGCAAACATTCATTTGTACTGGGATATAGTTGCAGCATAGTTTTCATGCCAGACATGTTAAATTGGTTTGAATTCCAGTACCAACTGTGTTCAGTTAGATACCAACCACGTAGAGCAATATGTTCTTCACAGCAGTTCTAGTCTGCCATTGAACTCAGTAGGAAAACTTAGCAAGATCAAGTAACAAATCCATAATGGGTCTAGAATGAGAACAGAACACGCATGCTGTTTTCGTATCCCTAAAAGACTGCAGTGCAAGCAGCTTTCTTCATCTTTCTGTTGACACCACCTCTCTCTTCGGGCACTAAGTTACTTGTCTTTGTTTCCAGACAGTGCTATTCCAGTGTCTCTAAAGCCAAAGCAGGACCAGAGTTTCCAAGTCAAAAGTAATGCTGCCTCTTGACATGTCCATTAAGTGCAAGAATAGAACTTCTCACTCTAGGTACAACATGATGAAGAACCTGGATGAAGAGGCACAGTCCTAACTGACACTGAAAATATTAAGGGATCGTAAATTGCTTCTTATCGATTAATATAAGTTTAAAATCCTCATCTCACATCCAAAGCCTTCTCAACTTACAACCAAGCTGAACATGCAATTGGATTATTTATCATTGTTTTTCAGTAGAGGTATCTTCTTGACCATCTCCCACATTTATACAACCCAGTGCCACTTCCTGCCTCCTATACAAATCCTATTGTTCCTCAGTACCCAGGTCACTAACCACATATCAAGCTGACCACTCAGATTTTCTGCCATCATAGAGGCCTCATGAAATACTGTGCACATTCTGGTGTCCTATTTCTCTTAGCCCCTGAAGCTCTGATAGTGTCATCTAGTTACCCACATTGCTATTTGTTTGTTTGTTCTCTCTTCTGAGGTTTAATTCAGGGCTTTATTTCTCACTTGTTCTATTAGATGTTCAGAACGATCGTGCCGAAACACTGGTATACTACAGTCTTCTCTTGCCCACTTGCTTACCTATATCTTCTCAACATAGTGCACAAGTTGCTCAATGACTTATCTCTCTGCTCTCCCCTCCAGCCTGTCCCCCCACCACCATTCCCACAAGCCTCCAATCCAGAAACATGGAACAAACCCTTCTCTTCCTGACTGCCAGCACCCACCTCTCCTCAGCACGCTCCTATGCCCATTTCAACAACTCAGTATCCCCAAATTTACACATGCCACAGAATTCCTCTCTGCTCTCCCTACTTCTAACTCTATGACCATTCTGAGTCATGCTTTAAGTAGGGTTACTTGTCTCTCTCAGCAGACTGTGGGTGTTCATGTAACACCTACTCCACAGCCCACTTAAGTAATCCAGGCTGGATCAGGGTGCTTTACTGTGACCTGCTTCCACTTCATCTCTTTTCTCCAAACCCTCCGAGTCTGTGAGAGATAAGCTATGGTGCTTCCTCAGTGTCACTGTTCTGCATGCTGCCAGGTATGTGCTAAAAACTCCATAAGCTACCGCTGCTCCCCTTCCTGAAAGGAGCTGCCCAAATGCCATCTGACAGCTCCAGCAAGTGTCATTGCTGGCTCTCCTTGGTCATGTGGCTTCACTAACATTAACTTTGCCTTGTGACATGAGGTAAACCTGGGATTTTGGCAACAAAGGCATTGCACATGACCTGATGATACACACAGCCAGTGGCCTGTCCATAATAGACACATTAAAAATAAATTAGTGACCGAAAGGTCAAAACTCTTGCACTTAAAATGCAAAGAAGCAACACACCCAAAAGAAACACTGCAGACAGCAACCTGTGAACAATTAATAGCCTGGCTGCCGGCCTAGCTGTGACTTTGGGATAAAATCAGCTCCTGGATGCAGCAATACCACCATCACTGAGTGAAAGCTGTGTGCAGAGTGTATGAAGAATCAGCTGCAATCCTTAACCTACCCCACAGTACAGAAGAGGATGGCAAAATGCAGGGACTCAGACAAGACATGGAGAAGCCAGAATCTGAGCTTCATCCATGTGACCCTGAGTCCCAGTCCCTTTCACACTTGAGTGACTTCCCCAGCCTGCTGTAAAGGGATGTGAAAAGACGATGAGTATCACCAAAACAATAATATTCTCCTTTTTATGAGGAGTATTAATTACTTGTTTATAAAGCTCTTAAAGTGGGCTGTCAAGATGGCTCACCAATAAATGCGTGTGTCGCCTGGCCTGATTGTAGGGAAAAGGGGCCAATCAAAGAAACACACCCTGAGCAGAACCAAAGAAACACACTATGGCCCTGCAACCAGAACCAAAGAAATTCTCCCTGACCCCAAAACCAGTGCCAGAGAAACACACTTTGTCCCTGGAATCAGAGCCAGTAAAAGAATACACACACACACACACACACACACACACACACACACACACACACACGTGCACTAAATACTAAATAAATATTTAAAGCTCTTAAAGTATGCCATTATATGCTTTAATAGTTATAAGATGTTCTCTAACGTGTGTGTGTGTGTGTGTGTGTGTGTGTGTGTGTGTGTGTGTGTGTACAGAATTCAGAGTGACACCTTCGTGTCAAGGACAGCCTACCCACAGGGAAGGGGCCATCCCAAAACCTGTTACTGTTTTGTCTGACAACGTCTAACTGGAAAGACAATACCCAACAATTCTAAGTGTGAGAAACAAAGAAAATGAAAAGAATGAAGAAAATGAAGGACTGAATTGAAAGATAAAGGCTGACTTCATTGACAGAGCCTTGGGGTACACAAAGAAAGCACAGTGGGAAGATTCCAGTACCAGGAGTCCCCATGGTTAGGATGGGCTGAGCCAGAACTCTCCTTCCAACCAGCTGTGTGATCTTAGGTAATACGCTTCATTTTTTCCAGTTTCTATTTCTCATCTGCTATGAGCAATGACAATAACATTAGTAACAGAAGATTTACTGAGCACTTACTACTGCTCCAGTGACTTTCTTGAATAACTCACTTCTCAGAATCCCATAAAACATATGTTCCTCCATTTTATGGATGAGGAGACTGAGTCATTTGTTGGGTAATATTATACTGGAAGTTATTAAAGCTAAAATGAAAATCCAATTATCTAGTTCTACCATCATTACCATAATATATCACCTATCATCTATACTGAAGAGAAAAACAAAGCCCTCCAAGCCACAGGATTACTGTGATAATCCTAAAGCTTAAAACAACACAAGTAAGACCACAGTGCTCTAATGCAAACTACACATGTTGACAAGCAATGATGTGGTTATTTTCACAAACGAAGAAGGAAATGTTTGATTTACACAAGAAGATAGCTAAAGTGAAAGTCAAATACGGGGTGTTTTAAAGATGTTCATGGAAAGGTTCATTGAAAGGTTCTGGAAGTCTCAACAAGTAATGAACCATAAGGTTAACAGAAGAATGGGGCCCCACTCTAGCCATCTCTGTCCACCTATAAAGCGGGGAGTCCCCACCCAATAAACAAAACCAGCCTGCCTGAAAAATTCAACAGCGGGCCCACTACTGGCTGCCTTCCTCAGCGGCCCCTGCAAGTATGGGCGGCAAGTCCTAGATGAGTAAAAGATCCAAACTAGAAGCAAAGGCTGAAAGAAACCCAAATCTGAGTTAAGGAAAACACTCTGGTAAGTCAGACAGCAAACAAAAGTAGTCAAGCCCATAGCCCAAGCTGGAGACTGTGACTTGAGCTCAAGGGGTCCCCCCTGGAGGGGCACTCCTGGCTAACTCAGGGTTATGTTAGTCTGCCCACGAGCTTTCCATTTTATAAGATCTTCCAAGAATTTAATCAACCAGAGCGACTCACAAAGGCACTGAATTGTTGCTTCCAGCTTCTGAAATTGTGTGTGACTTCAGTAGACTTCACAAAACTAAGAAGCTGTCAAAAAGCATGTTAACAGATGTGTATGGGGAAAACGAGCATCCCAGAGGCAACCTGCAGGAAAGTGAATGAACTCAGGGACCCAGTCTATGTAGTTAAAGGCAAGCTCACATTTGTACCACAGCTGAGGCATAACTTTCCTGATTTCTCTACACTCAGGAGTACATGCAGCCTGAAAACCCTCAAGCAAACCCATCAGAGCTCGAGCCTAATGAGCCTTACTCTCCCTCCACATTTCCCTCTGCTCTTATAACTATGTATTTAGGAGCCCAGGTTCCTCTAGGCTAATATCTAGTGACATTTGATTTTTCTCTTTCATTCTTAAACAACAACTGGACTGTGGATGCTCTGCTAAGCTGTGGGTAGAGGAGAAAGCCAGAGTCTGCCCTCAAGGGGCCAGCAACACTGATCTTACCTACAGATCTTCAAAAGAAGGCAGAACTCTGCAGCGCTAGACAGCTTCTAACTTCCTTCCAATTAGCCCTGCTCCTGACTTCACCCTGCAGTCTGCTGAGAAGGTCCCTGGGAGGAAGGTACCAGAATGCACTCTGCTTCCTTCAGACTGTCAGGAATGTTGGGAGGGAAAGGAAGGCAGGTAGAACTCTTACTGGCTCCCCTGTCTCTTCCTCACCTCAAACCTGTTCTCAGTGCTCACTTCCTGCAGGCCTTCGTACCCTTCAGAACACTGGGTACTTTGGGGACAACTGTATTGCCAAGCTTTCTCTCAAAATGGCAAACCCTTGGGAAGTACCTTTTCATGACGTGATCCAGGGTGTGTCTAAAAGAAGCTGATGCGAACTGGTTTGCTTTGTAGCACAGCTCACTGCTGTGCTCCAATCTGGAGACCTGTCAAGATGCTCTTAAGAAAACAACAGTACCCATAAACCACTGGAATTTCTCTTTCAAAGATGTGACTGCTAAGTCTTCACATCTCTAGCACAGAAAGAGGAAACTTACATCTGCATTTTTCTTTTTATCTGAGGATAATGGGAGCTAATTCCCAAAGTGAGCCTGGCAGGTACAACTGATCTTGATAGTCAAGGCTGAAATGTTCTACAATGTAATAGTGGAAATGGAACAAGGATATCAAACATGAAACAAAAAAGGATCTTTCACAAAAGTAAATCTAAAAGCCTGCTGAAGTCTAGAACCATCACTCTTGAGTGAGGACGTCACAGAGACTGCACTCTCACTCACTGGGAAAAGTACAAGCTAGTTGGAATGTGCAGTTCTGAAAACATCTGAGGTATTTTGTGAAGACAGGGGAAACCTTGGAGCTGGCTCCCTCCAGAACTGATGAGAGGGGGAGACATACCATTTCATGGATGCATTGTGGAGAGACCCAGATTTGGAGATGAGACCATCAACAGTACGGCAAGGCACAGAATTTTATGTGGAAGGGTTTGATATTCTAGGCCCATGGAATCTTGAGGAAATGTCTATCCACAAACTTCACCCAGATCAACTGGATGAAGAGGGTCTTATTGGTATATGATAATGCACAATCTTCGATATTTCCCCAAATGATGTCCCTAGGTGTGCAAGTGCATGTACCAAAGGCATGAATATTACCATGGCTTGAGCAGTCATGAGATGCAAAAGAAGGAAGAGCCCATCCCTCTCAGGTGCAGCCTATGGCACCGGGGAACTAATCAGCAGTGCAGACCCTCGGCCCATCCCAGACCACACATTAATTTGAACAGCCCCTCCTGATGGCACAGATCTGTAATCCCAGCTACTCTGGAGGCTGAGCCCAAAATACTGGAAATCCAAGCTCTATCTGGTTACAAAGTGAGTTCAAGGTCAACCTGGGCAACTTAGTGAGATCCTGATTCCACATAATGTTTTTAAGTAAAAACTGAAGAGAATGGGGAGGCTCTAGTACGGTGCTGGAGCTAAAGCACAAACCTAGGTCCCAGGCTCATGCTCCAGTACAGAAAGGGATGCGGGGAGAGGAAAAGGAAGGCGGGAAAGACAGTGCTCTTCCAAGTGATGTCTTGCATTATGAGGCTTTCTTGGTAAGTGGGTTGACAGGAAGAATCACATGCAGGAAGGGAGGGAGCTAACAAGCATCAAATGTCTTCTAAGAGCAGACACTATACATCCCATCTTGTTTAATTTCCAAATGTCAGAACTATAATCACCGTACCACAAAGAAGGAGACTGAGGCTCAAGCAAGTCAGTAACTAACCCAAGCTAATGCAGGAAGACATCACAATTCCAGTTCACTTAATTGGACTCAGCAGGTTCTATTACATAATGCATACATATTTATACACTCAAATCCAAAAAGGCTACCCATTGAGAGGAAGGGTGACATAGGGAGCTTAGAGGGAGAGCATATGAGAGGGCTGGAAGGAGGAAAAGGAAGGAGGGGAAGTGATATAATTGCATTTTAATTAAAATTAAAAACTAAATTTTTAGTTGTGAACCTGAAACCTTTAAAAAAAAGCATTCATGCATTTTGATCATATTTTCCCCTCCCCAAATCCTCCCTGATCCTCCTTATCCTGCTACCCACCCAACTTCATGTCCTCATCCTCTCTCAAACAAAACAAAACAAAAACAAATGAAAAATCAAAACAAACAATAAGACAAAAAATATGAAAACAAAATAAAACAGAAAGCCCACCAAAAAAAGCAAAGTAATTTATTTTAAAGGGAAGAAAATCCCATCTTGATGGACTGGACAGTTGGGAACCTGCAGGCCTTTCTTCCCATTATACAACTACAGTAAGAGTCACAAAGACATCCTCCCTACAAAGCATGGTGATCTCAGAGCGAGGCTCATAGTCTGCCATGACTTCTACCACCCATACAACAGCTTATATAACACCCGTGACACGCTTAAGCACTTTCCGGGCACTAATATCAGATCAATGAGAGGAGCTTTACTGCTACACAAACTTTCTAATGAAGAAAATGAATCACAGGGAGGTCAAGTAAACTGTCAAGGTCACTCACTAGTAAATGTCAGGGTCAGTACTTGAACTGCAAGCATGGCTCTGGCTTATAAACAAAATCCTATTCTTTATCTGTAAGAGCATGTGGAATATAACTCAAGAACCCAAATTTCAGGAACCCCCAAAGCTTCTCTCTTTACAGATTTCTCACAAGGACAATCAATTGAATCCCTTTCATTGTTTAAAGTGTCTTTAAAAAAAAAAAGAAACTGTTCTGGGAGGAGGCAGTACCCACACACAAGGTAACTATTATTGGAAAGACGGGAAAGATAATTGAAAAAAAAATGTGGGAAGACCATAGGGGCAGGAGGCTTGCCATACTGATGGAATTAGACAAAAATATGACCCAAGTCACTGCTACTAAATACCAGTGGGGCCTCCAGAGCCTGTGGTAAGGACTGATGTTGCTTCCTTGGCTGGCAGATTACTTATTTTGGCTCTGACCTTCCAAAAACGCTCAGTAATGATGATATTACGGGATGGGTGGCGGGCCTACGATATCTGTGGTTTGGCAAGTGTGTCTTAGAACTGCATGTGCCTTCCCTGGAGACCCCCCCCCACGTTGTGTGCAGAGGGCTCTTCAGACTGGGTTTTCAGCAGTGTAGTCTTATCCCTCTTAAGAACCAAAAGGAAGGAACTCTCAGTGTAGTCAGGACCCTCCAGCACAGTGATGGTTGAAGTTCTAATAATACAGATGAAAACACCAGCCAACAGAAAAATATCACTCCATGAATTACAAACTGAATCCACCAAATGCACAGCTACTTCCAGACACTTTCTGCCTGGGAGAAAGGGCTCTGTGTAAACAACAGTCAACACAATGGCATGAAGTGGGAAGAACCTTCAGGGTCAAGAAATGGCAAGGGTGTTCAAAGCCTTATTACAGGAAGGAAACTGACTTCACTGAGCTGGACTCAAATGTTATGTGGAAAGCAAGTGCTGAAGGCCATTGCAAGAGAGAGCCAGAAGAACATCATGCCAGCACTTGTTCCAGATAGTTGTACAGGTCTTCTTCATGACTACTGAGGTTTGACCGTGTGGTTTGTCCCAGCAAAACAAAGGTTGAGTGTTGGTCCACAGCATAGCCATGGCAAAGCCCTTAAGAGGCAATAGGAGTCACCAAGGACACAGCTTCATGAGTATAGGATGTTTTTCTTGGGGAATAGGTTAGTTACTGCAGAAGTCAGTCCCCCTTTGCACAGTAGCACCTTGTATGCCACCCTCCAAGTGATGGTACAACATGAGGCTCACAGCAGACATAGCAGCTCAGTGCTGAACTTCCTGTGTCCAGAACCACAAGCTGAATAAACTCCTTTCCTTTCTAGACCACTCAGTCTCACATATTCCATTATAGCAACCAAAAATATCCTAAGATAATTTGTATTTTGTGTGTTCTAAGAGCTCTGCAGTTTAAATTCAGGGATGACAGCACGTCTTCTGAAAGATGGGAATGGTTCGGCTATTTTGATCATGGAGCCAATATAACTTGATTTCTGCTTTGATTGGATTCTAAGAATCTTAGTAAGTATGCTTAAATAAAAGTTGCATTAATAAATGAACAATGAGGCCAGAAGGTGGTGGCACACGCCTTTAACCCCAGCACTCAGGAGGCAGAGGCAGGTGGATATCTACGAGTTTGAGGCCAGCCTGGTCTACTGTGTTCCAGGACAGTCAAGGCTACACAGAGAAACCCTGTCTAAGAAGGAGGGGGGAGAGGGAAGGGAAATGAAGAGAAGGAAGGAAATGAGAGAGGGAGAAAGAAAGAGAGAGAGAGAGAGAGAGAGAGAGAGAGAGAGAGAGAGAGAGAGAGAGAGAGAGAGAGAAACGATGAGGGTTGGAGAGGTGGCTCGGTAGTCAACAACACTCAGTGCTCTACCAGAGGACCCACATTTGGTTCCCAGCACCCATATGGTGGCTTACAACCATCTATAGCTCCAGTTGTAAAGGATAAGATGCCCTCTTCTGGCCTCCAAGGTCACCAAGCAAAGCACACACACGGTACACTTACACACATCCAGGCAAACACTCATACACATAAATTACAAACAAATAAATTCATAATGTGTTTTCAATTCTTCTTTCCTTTGTCCTGGTTTTCAACTTTTAAGTCATGACATTTTTGAATGTGTATTCTTAGTTAAGTAATTAATAAACTTTATTATAAGCAAAAAAGTTGTCAGTATAAATATAAGAGAAAACTGAGCCCTAAGACATCAGGTTGGACAGCTATACTGAGAGGCAATGGCAAGCAGGAACACATCTTGAGCAGGGGTGAATACAGTGAGCTGCATTAGGTTACAGAGCTGAGGTTGGCTCAGCCGCATTGCACTCTTGCTTTGGTCCATCCTCGCTGGCTGCTCTTCTGCCTCTCCCTATTAAATGGGAATGTTTGCTCAGTGTGTCTTAGAAGTATGTCACTCTTTTTATTTTACAGAGACTCACAGCCATGAGTTTGCTTCAATTGATGAATTTCTCTACCTCTTGAATCAAGGATATAAGTGACTTTAGCAACTGAGATAGTGGCATGTGGGACACAGAATTGAAAAATGCTTGTAAGGGCTAAAGGTATAGGTTACGGGTAGCGCAGATGCCTGCACTAGATCCCAAATTTAAAATAAAAGGAAAATGAAAGACAGGGGTAGAAGGAGAGAGGTAGAAAACAAAGAAAAAACGGGAGGGAGGGAGGGAGGGAAGGAGGGAGGGGGGAAATGGAAATGGAAATAAAGGAAAAGAAATTAAACATTGGACTTTTCCTTATTGCTGTATTTGGTATCCTGAGACTTCCACCTAAACCAGCTAGGGGGCTCGGCAGATGGCTCTGTGGGTGAGAGAATTTGCTCTGCAAGCATTAAGATCTGAAATCAAATTCCCAGAATCCATGTAAAATGCTGGTCATGGCTGTAAATGCCAGTAACTCCAGCACTGGAAAGCACAGACTATGAATACTGACAGTTCACTGGCCAGCCAGCCTACTGAAAACTGCAAACTTCAGATTAGTGGGAAGCTGCCTCAAGGAATAGAGGAAGACACTGATATCCTGCTCCAGCCTGTGTACCCACACATTTACAGGCACCACACACACAATAATCAGAATCATAAACATCACTATCATAAAACAATCAGGCATGTGATCCAGTTACCTTCATCATCCCAGATGAGAAGCAATCCGGATGAGCTTATTCAGGACAAACAAGTCCTGTCACTGTCAAGCTAGGACCAGAAATGTTGAGGCTGTGGGGTCTCTAAGTGGCAGGGTGGGGGGCCTGGGAAGTGATTAGACCGGTGGTGCTCACCCTTGAAGAGAACCGATAAAGTTCTCTTGAGATTCTAGTTAGCTCCTAGGAATTACTATTAAGAGTGAAATACTGCATCTCAGTGGCTTTCTAGCTTGCCATATCATCTCCCCTCTTACATGCACCCCCCACTAAGATACTATCTACTATGTTGTGATTGCCCAAATCGATGTGACCAGGCCTGAGCCTCCAGAACTGAGAGCTAAAGAAACCCCTGTTTAATGAACCAGGGCTTTTGTTACAGAAATAAAAAATGAACTAAGATACACGCACACACTCACGTACACACCCACTCACATACACACATGAGCACACATATACATATACATATACATATACATATACATATACATATACATATACATACTTCCCCAGTCTCCATGACTCTCTCTCTTCCATAGTGAATCAACTTTTAGTTTAAGTATGCTGCCAAATTAACTAGTCCATTGTCATTTCATAAAAACACTTATAATGACCCTTTTTCTTGCTTTTATCATACATCTCTACTATTTTGTTCCATAGCCCACACTTTTCAAATTGAATTGATTCTCCCAGTCCTGCATATTCCCCCTGCCTCTGGTCTTTGCAAATGCTCTTCCACTTGTATTTATTTAACATATATTTATAAAGTGGAAACTGTCACAAACATTATTATTATGTAATAGTTTCTGAGGCAACAGCAAAGAGGAAACAGGCATTATAAACTCCCCTCACCTTGTAATTGCTTTCGGTAAGACTAAGTTAAGTTGCATTTTCAGTGGAACTTTTCCTGGATTTCTAGGTTCTGAATTCCATACTTCCTCTCTGTTAGAGCCTCTGGATCAGTGCAATTTAGTAGCTAAAACAAGTGAGCTTTCTCAACTGCAAAATGGGAGTTATAATAATTACCCACTTTATTTGGTCATTGTAAAGACTGTAAAAGCCTAGTGTATAATTAGAGCACAATGAACATCACTATAATTATTGGCCAAGCAACACTCCATGTAACATTCTGTACCACTGGACATGTTCAGTCCCAAATATTTACTCAAACGTCACATTATCTGAGAGACGCTCTCTTACTTCCCCAAAATATCTCAGCCCATTTCTACTTTCACCTCATAAACTGCTTTTTACTCAAGGATTTTCCACTTCATGTAATCTTTTCATTTATTTGTTTTCCATCTCTCTCCCTCCCTTGTGAAGTTCTATGAGACTGAATTTTAATCACTGCCCCACCCTGTGCCTCAGATACTGTGTGGCGCAAAGTAGATGCTCTATAAAAATGTAACTGCATCACATGTGAAGCAGATGTGGTTTCCTTGAACGGGAGCAGTTAAAGTACAAAGGTTTATTTTATCACAATCGTCAATGAGATAGTTCACTTTGCTAATATTATGAATCTTTATTTAATATTTATCACATTTTTATTACTTAATACTCTAAAACAAAATACACCACTTTTATAACAATAAAGATAAATAAGGGCTCTACAAGTATTCCTGGTGAGATTAGGGAGCTAAATCTATTTTTATCCACTAAAGACAGCATGCTGTGTTTCCCACTTCATCTCATAACTCCGAAACTCCTCAAAGCCAAAGTTCATACTCAGAAGCTCGTTCTCATTATTTTCTGTCAATATTTATGACTTTTAGCTAAAATGTCTGACTTAGAAATATTTAATGGATTTTCAATTTCTTATAAATAAACAAAAGAAAACCATGATTTTACCACTTTATTACAGCTACATAATGCCTGTCCCCTATCTCCAAAAGAGGACCATTAGACAGCAGAAAACAAGCTTTAAAAGGTGGCTTACAGCTTTAAAAAATGTCTCCATCTCAGGCCACTACTTGTGCATCATGTCGGGCATTCTGTGCCAGCTCCTCTTTTGTTTTGTTTTCTCCTCTATAGATAACTCTTTCACCTAAAGATGTAAAAGGCAGGGGGAGGTTCAGAAAGTTCCAGAGTATGGCCAGAAACGGACCATCTTTGTCACCAGTGTTATTACAACAGATCTCTAACTCACATGTGCAGGTTAAAGAACATACCTCCATATAGAACACAGCTGACAGTGCCCATACCTGGGATAGATGCCTAATGCTGGAGACATGTTCAGCATATAGTGTATCAGATTCCAAATAATCAGAGTACTCTATCACAGAAGAGGGAGTCTAAGAGACTAGGCCTACCTGGAATAGAATTCCTTGGCTAATGAGGATACATGCAATTTACCTATGGTTTGAGTCTAAGTACAAAATGATACACTTTTAAATAAAAGCTAAAATAATAGCATGCCATTACCAAGAAATTATCATTTTGTGCAAGAGAACACATTTTTTTTCTTCATTCAGGCAGGTACCAGATCACATGTCTCTGGGGACGCAAAGATTTAAGGAGACAGGCCATATATTCAAAAATCTCGAAGTGGTCCAAAGGAAGTGCTACACTGAAGCCAGTGATTAAATGGGACCTTGTAGGCCCAATAACTTCAAACAAGAAGGAAGAACTCTATTAAACCCAGTATCCTTGTCACCCATCTCACAAAAGCATGCCAAAGGCAGGGAGGGTACTGAGTGAGAAAACATATGTGAATTGAACCCTTCTGTAGCCAACAGCACACTATCCAGCTGCCTCCTAATGCAGAAGCTTCAACTTCACAAGCCATGGCTGACACTGTTTATCATTCCGTTCCTATAATGCACCAAGTACATGACTAGAGAAACCCAAAAAGACCTGCCTTCTGTCAACACCGCCCACGAAAGAAAAAAATAACGTTAATTCAACTAAGAAAGCGTGCAAATGGCGGGTAGCCTTTAGCCCGGCAGAGCACGCTAAGCCCACCTGTTACTGCAGAAGCTCTGGTTGACCCTGGTGCTCAACCACACCAGCTGTGGGATCCTCTGAAGTTATATATACTACTGAGAAATTTCTTACAATGTAACATAAAGCTTTAGGAATTAAGCCTGTGTAGTATAAACCCCTTAAAGAGCACAATACTTAGAGATACAGATACGTATAAATATTTGTTAATCAAGCCAAATTCCAGTTGCCTGGTATTTTCTTTGGAGTCTGCCCATGTCATTACACTGAAATGTGATATATACAAACTCTTGAGTGACTGCAAGCGAGATAACATGACCCTATACACACAGTGGCAGTTTAGAATTACATTGGTTTAGGTATTTTTATCTTAGACATCTCAGTTTATTCCAAGCTTAGAACATTTTATTTCCTACGCAATGCAATGAACGGAAAACTTGAGGATACTTAAATGTCAGCACAACAGTGAGGAGTTTTAATTCCTTAGAAGCCAAGAATTTGCCATTTTTTACAGCTGTTTTTTAGGAATTCAGCAAACACACATTAAGCATTCTATTTATTAAAACACAAAAGAGAAATACTAAGTGATGGTATGCATTGTCACTGTTAATTTTTCATTACCATGATTAAGAGAAAGCCTACCTTTCTAAAGGGTAATTTAACACCATATGTCTGAACTAAGGCATTCTTGGGCACAGGCAGCACGTTTCTCCCTGATGTAGCTGCTGCTGCTATGTCCTTGCTTGTCTCTTTGTAGCAGACTAGGTCTCATTAATGTCTCTAACACAGCTCCCCAAGTAGCTGGGATTACTGGCCGGTGTCAGTGGGGCCTCACTTGTATTTTTGAAATTTTTAAATACAATTGAAAAAACAGAAGCCACATGATGTGACTCACTGAGGAGGGGACAAGGGGTGGGGGAGGCGTGATGGGGAAGCAATCTCAATCCAATAAGAAACTAACCCTCTGGGAAATCCAAATTGCGGAAATTTGACCAAAAAAGTTGGCTTAACCCCAAAAAATGTCAACGTCACAGCAGACTCAGAAAAAAGAGAGATCATTCTACAAGAAAAGAAAACTAAAGAAGCATAACGATTAAATACAGTGACTCACCCCTGAATAAATTCTAGATCAGAAAAAGGTTGAAATTAAGAAAATAGAAGGGGGTGTGGGGAACATTATTATGTGGCCAACTGGGAAATGTAAATATGAACTGCATATTAGATAATAGTATTACAGTATTATTAAATTTTCCAAGAATGACAATTAAATTGTGGTTATGTTGAAGCCTTGTTCCAAGATGTGCTCTGAAATGTTGAGGGTGATGTCTACCATTTACTCTCCAAGGATTCAGGAGAAAAATTAAGATAAAGCAAATACAACACAGTGTCTGCATGGCTCCAAGCCAAAGAGTCCAGATGCCTGTGGCCTGCTCTCCCATGTTTTATGGGTGTTTGACATTTTTCATGATGGAAAATTAAGGGGAAAAATTTAAGTGCTACATTAGCAATTCATTTAATTGTGTTCAAATACATGTGTGCATGTGTACACAGGAAAACTGCCGCTAACAATTTAATTTCAAAAGTTAAAAGAAATCAGTGAAGATTTGCATATGTAAAACATGTATAACTGTAAAGATATTGTGCATCGACACACGAGTTCCCTTGAATTACTCCTGAGGAAAATGGCATCTAAGTTTTTTCTGTTAAATGTTTTGCTTTATCATCAAGTTCTCTTCTCCAAATTTTTTGCTTTGTTATCAAATTTAACCATTACAAACTTGTTATTTAAAATAGTAAGTATGACACTTGTAAAAACTGACAATTTATATAGTAATCATAAATTTTTTAAGCCATAAAAAATAAACAGTAGTACAACTTGTTAAAAATACT
This sequence comes from Mesocricetus auratus, assembly GCF_017639785.1. Lineage (NCBI taxonomy): Eukaryota > Metazoa > Chordata > Mammalia > Rodentia > Cricetidae > Mesocricetus > Mesocricetus auratus. The sequence goes on along the minus strand of NW_024429189.1, from coordinate 92,520,433 downwards.
AAAATGGGCATTTTCATCTCTTTGCCATGAAGAGCCCTCCATAAGTTGTGGAGTCCTGACTGCAGTAACAATTCGTCAGAAGACACACTGAGATATTTCCTGGACGCCCCTAACCACATGGTTTTTCCCTCCCTCCCTACTTTCTGTGATTTGATGACCACACATAAAGTTCTACAGGCCTTGCTCCCACTTGATTTAAGTAAACACAGTCAAAATTAACAACTGTTAATAGCCCAAAACATCTTCTTATGTGGGATATTACCCAAGAACTTTGAAATAACTGCATCTATTCACATGCTTAAAAGAATTAAATCAACATATTGGTCAAAGAGTAACTTGGGTGGCACTCATTAAAATCTATCATTTGAAAGTGATACCAAAAACAGCCACCCTCCAGACTGGATTAGTTCTGATAAAAGGCAGGACCTGCGGGTGTCTACAGCACGGCCTGGGTTTCTCGAAATGAGTTTTACAAAGCACTTGCTAGAAGAAATGAAATGGGAGCTTTATTAATACTTCCACTACTGTTCCAAGAAGTTATGTTTCATGGGAAAAGAATTTAATTACAGATAAAGACGTTCATGGAGTAAATTACTTGAGCATGTCTGTTGGGAACTTGACAGAGAGAGAAGGCTACACATGTGGAATGAAACCAGAAATGTTAACTTTGCCACTCACACACCCTGCTATCCTGGAGGATTTGTCCTTTGATTGATTCATTTTTGCAGAAAAGTAGCAAGAAAAACTCTAGCTTCCTCATTTGACATTTCAGTCACATAATAGTGAAGTGATGGCCAGATAAAGTCATGAGATTAAAAGTTAGAAGCAATAAGAATACCACATCAGAGAAGAGAATAAAACTAAACCATAAAAATAAGAATACTGGTGGCAATAATGGACCCAACTAACCAGTGTCAAAGGTGGGACTTACTTTCTAGGGCCAGCACTGGAAACCCTAATCGAATCAGTTTTCCTCTCTGGCTTTGTTTTTCCCCCAGAAAATGTTAACTAACATTTGAGTCCCTAGGCTATGTGAGGGAAGTAGGTGTTCAGATCCATGTAGAATTCCTAGGATAACTGGGATAGAAGCAAAAGAGCACGGAGTCTGGAAGTCTCAAGACGATTCCCATCTAGGAACACAGAAAGATTCCCCCGACACTGCTCTGCACTAGCACACTACCAAAGGGGACAGCAGCAACAACAGTCTGGGAACATCCACTCACCACAGCTCTGCACCAGCAGGAGACAGTACTGTATCAGAGCATGCTGCAATCCCTCAGGAAGAAAATTGTGTCAATCGGCAAGGTAGATGATACCAGCAAAGATGGCTTCAAGATAGCTAACAGCCAGATGCTTAACAACATATTTCCATCTAAATGTCACTTCCTATACTATTATGTTATTAGCTACTCATAATTTTCAGTTTTGCTAACAACTGGTGATTGTTTTATTTTGTAATATTTTTCTCTTTCCAACTATTATTACTCTCTTTGTTCTGACTGTATCATCTGAAATAGCCTTTCTCTGCATTGGGTGTTGTCTCTGCCCCTCTCACCTACAATACAAGCTTCTTCTTGTCACTGTGGCTCTGACCTCTGTCCTAGAATGGTGTCTGTGTCAGTGATACTGAATAGAAGAATGAAAAGTAAGTCATTCTTCCCTACTAGACCCTAGGTTCCCAGGATTAGAAAGAAACTTTTAAAGTTACTAATGAAAGTCTCTGCTCATTTTCCAGGAGCCCAGAATGCCTTGGCTGCCAGGAACCTACCACTTAACAACTGGATTAAGAATGGAGCTCATCACTGTCACAATGATGTCAGTAACAAGATCACTCACAACTCACTGTTAGACCCTGCACTTTATACAACTCATCACCACAGCAGGGTTACCAGTAACATTATCCCAATCTTACATATGAAGATAGCTGAGGTAAGACAGCTCTGAAGCAATGAGCTAGGAGACCCAGATCTGGATGACTGTACAGGCCCACTCTCCCCTCCACATCACATCACAGAGATGAAATTAACTCCTTTGAATTCTTTCTTTTTGGTTTTCTTGAGAAGACCATGCTGCCTTCTATCTCTTGCTCCCTTACCAATTGCTGAGAATTTATATTCATGATCCCAAACTCTAAATAACTTCCAATAGTAGCTCCAAGTGTCTTGTAAATGTAATGCTAGAAGAAAACTTAATGTGTCAAATACTTACTTCCCTTTGGTAAGTCTTTTGGGGATAACTAGGTAAAATACTATTAAATTTCTTGTGTTTGTGTGTGTGCGTGTGTAGCAACAGGTAAATTGAGGATGTTGGAGGGAATGTGTTTCTGTGTTCATGAACATGTGAGCACATGTGTGTGGAAGCCAGAAGTAAAATGCTGTTAATAGTTCTTTGTGGAGAGAAACCTTTTTCTTGCTAGGCTCTTTGCTTTTTCCCCACCAGTTGCCTGGGCTCTGCCACGTTGTAGTCCCAAATAACACACAAGACGCTGTATTAATTATAAAGCTGTTGGCCTTGCTTGTTTCTTACTGGCTAGCTCTGACTTAAATATTTAACCCATCTAAGTATTTCTCTTACCGGACGGACATCTTACTTCTCTGGCGGGCTACATGATGACTCTCTATGTTTCTCCTACCCAGAGTCCTCCTGGACTCCTAGTCCCACCTATCTTGCTTCCTATTGGCTAACAGTGCTTTATTGATATATACACAGGTCTTCCCCAACAGTTCTTCAGGAGCCAACCACCTTGGGTTTGGAGATTTTGTTTGTTGTTGCTTGAGGTTCTTTTTGAAACAGTCTCACCTAGAAACCGTGGCCTCAAATTCATACAATCAAGGATAACCTTGAACTTCCTAACATTCTGCCTTAACCTCCAAGTTCTGGGACATGTGTGCAATACCCTACCCAGTTTTATACAGTGCTGGGATCTGACTCCTGTATACTAGGCAAGTACTCTACCAACTGAGCTCCATGCCCAGTTTCCACCATGCCCTGCTTTCCATGTGGGTGCTGGGAAGGGATAAGGGTCCTCATGCTCACACAGAAAGCACCTTGCCAACCATCTAGCTCCTTTGCTTTAAATTATTTTTATATGTCCATTCTACTTCCTCAAATATATTTTTCTAGTCTCACTCCTCAGCTTTATCACCTAGGATCTGATCACAGTCTCCTACTTTCACAAGACCTTTAGAATAATTAAGTAAGAAAAAAAAAAAAAAAGAACTCATAGTATACCAGCTAGAACACTTCCTTACTATGAAAAAGTGTCAATAAGTTGCTCAACATGCTTTTAAGATAGTGAGTTACTAAAAATTTAATAGAAAAATGCTCAGAAGAGAAAACAAAATTTATGTCTACAGAGGCTAACCCCCAAAAAATTAAATTTGAGAATGGTAAAATTTGATAAATGAGACTTTCTTATATTTTTCAAAGATAATAAATTAAACACAACCATTTTCAAGGGATGTGGTATTTGCAATTAGGCCAATGTGCTTACTTTTTAAAAAATTATTGTTGCAAAACATTTTAATTAATGCATATTTGTTGCAAATACCATTAAACTTGATAGTAATAACTTGTTCAAATATGAGACAAAGTCTCAGCATTGCATTCGTGTGGAAATATACTTATTAAATTTAAATCTTATTAACTTGAGGACCATTAGTTTGGAAAAGATTTTTAACCATTCGAATTTTCCCACTTGAGGTGGTGCATATGTTAACCAGCTTGATCTAATTCTCCTACATTGCGCTCATAACTGTGCTCCATTTTAGCGGCAGGAACTCTCTGAGCTTTGAAACGCTTCACGGTGATTTATGGCAGGAGTGATCTGACTCTGGCCTGATAGCCCTGGGAAAGGGTTTCACTCTCAGGCCCCGTGCCCTTGCTTTTTATTTTTTGTCATTCTTTCCTTTTTCATTTATTTATTTACTTTAATTAAAACTAAAAGAAGACGGCACCCAAAGTAAAACATGTGTGGGCAGTTCCTGTGCTCAGCTACCCCTAGTATCTCCATCTAGTGGGTACTAAAATTACAAGCTTGTTTTCAGCTAATAAAGTCTCAATTGGCAAGTTTGTCAAACAAAACAATTATAAGGAAAAAATCCAGAAGAAAGGTATCAAGGGATCTTCCAGGGGCTGGACTCCCAGTGAACAGCCAGGAAGACTGCTATGCTAGAACAACAGAACCCACACGGTTTTTATTTTGTTAAAATCTAGATACAGTATCCCAGGATTTTTGCTTTTCTTCCAACAAAATCTAAAATCTTGAAAATCCATTCAAATATTTAGATATAGCAAAAGTTTTATGATGATGCAACTTTTCAAAAAGAAAAAAAAAACTTGCAG